>NC_031779.1:3320287-3680579 GCF_001522545.3 Parus major | reverse complement strand
CTGTCTGTCTGTGCTGCAGACACCACAGTCAGGAGCAGGATGTGGGGCAGTGAGGGCTCTTTCAACACAAACTGTGGCTTCTTCTTCCCTCCCTTTGCTTTCAGAGCCAGTCTTAAAGGTGTAGAATTTAATATGTAACATAAACAAGGTGATTTGGGATACAAAGTCACCCCATGACAGCTGCACAGATGCCTAGAAATAAGTAGGATATATCCCTGCTAACAGCAATGTAGTGAAAGACAGCAATATTCATAGCTGTGTACAGTTCTCACAGTGCTTCACAAATAGCAATTTTTCAACCTGTTTTAATTTTTTTCACAGACCCAGAACCAGTGGCACAAAGCAGGTAAGTTACATGGCAAAGGCACTAATTGAGAATCAGTGAAAAGCCCTCATTTAGAAGAAGGGTTCCTTCCTTTTATTTAATCTCTACAATGTTATATGAGCTTTTATAAAACTTCTCTTTTAATTTAGAAAATCATGGAATGTTTTCAGAAATCAAATCCATTGAAACAATTTAGTTTGTCCTTTGTGTACTGTATTTAAATTTAAAGGACATGTTTCAAAGCTGTTATTAAATTTGGCACTGTCATTTATTGAATAAATTGTTTATTTGAGGGGAAGAAACCAAAAATGTTGTCCCCAGCTATTTTTTTCAAATTCTTGAGAGCTTAAGGTCTTCATGCTCTGAAAGCAGTTGTTAAAGAAAATAAACTGCATGCAGGAAGTAGTGAAATTTAATGTCAGCCGAAGTTCAAAAAGGATAAAAAGAAACTTAAAGAGCTTATTTTCAACACCAAGCTCCTGCATTAATTTACCTCAGGTAGGAGGTGGAAGAATGTAATTGGTTTTGTTTTTAAATTGTTCACTAGTATTAAATATTCCATACATAACATTTCAGACCAAATTTTTTATTATATGTTTTTTTAACATATAGTGCAGGAGTGTATTATTTTCCCTATATGTAGAGCACTCAACAGCCAGAACTAAATATTTTATCTATGCATCCATCCCGAGGCTGTATTTTGGAGAAGAGGGGAGGCTCTGCAGATACCTTGTTTAATTAGAGAAGCCAATGATGAGGTTTAGCAATCCCAGCTTTACCTCCAAGCAGGCTGCTGGGTCTGTGTTGGGCAGTAGAATATCATGCAGGGGTACTAAGCAGAATTTGGTCCTGGCAGTGCTGTAGGTGCTAATTAGAGTTTATACCTTTGGGTACTGAGGCAACTAAATATCTTTCAGTTCTGACACTGATTTGTCTTGGGGATTTTTACAGGTGTTCATTATGTGATACATACATGCCCAAAGGATCTGTAAAGTGAACTGGGTAATAAGTGATGCTGTGAGAAGAAAATATAAATAGTAACCATACTAGGAAGTCCTGAATATGTCATTGTCTTAAGTACAGGAAATGCAATTATACCCTGGAATACTGTAGAAACAGGCATCTATATCTTGGTTTACATCAAAGTAATGTGGGGAGTATTTAGAACTAAGAAGAAGGGCTCAGGTGAAATGAACAATATCCCTTGGTGACTTCAGCAGTTGTGGACAACAGAATGAAACCAGTGCTCTGCTTTTGCAAGGAAAATAACATGCAAAAAATTCCTGTTTTGTGCAACAGCCCTAACTAAAACATGGTCTATTGCTTTTCTAATACAAATTAAGGTTTAACTGCTCATCACCTACCCCACCTTCCGACTCAGGATTTATTTCTCCAAACCAACAGATCTTAAAATATTATTTACCTGTTAAAATGAAATACATTACAAAATGCTTAAAAAGTCACACTTTTTTCCTCATCATTCACTTGTCATCAGGGTGCACCTATCTGCTGACTGTTACTGGTTTTTGTCAGGAAAATTAATCCACAAACACCAGAGGTTCATGTCCAAAAAGGAGACAGAGGAGTCCTTTTACTTTATTTGAATAAAGGGAGAGGCCATGGGGCATTCCCTTGAGGTCTCTCGATTTTTGGAGAATGCAGCCTCCTTTTTATCCTGATTTCCCAGCTGCATGTCCCTTCTCTCTTTCCTCGTAGGCTGAGGTACTTGAGAGGTACAGAGTTCCTGGAATGCCTGATACCTGAGATTCCCCTCTAATGTATAACCCTCCCTCTTAATTTTAATTCTTATGGAATTGATGGTGTTTCCCCATTGTCTCATCTTTCAATACCAAATTTCATTTATCAGCAAACCTACAGTTAGTCTGTAAAGGCAAATATCTTTTTTCCATTCACCAATCAGTGGAATCCATCCCATTTTTTTCTTTTATCTCTCAGTGCTAGTTTCATCTATCAGCAGATCCACAACTTGTTTGTAAAGACAAATCCATCATTCCTCTCAATTTGTTAATAAAAGCAGGAGCAATGAGCAAACACTGCCAGATCTTGCCTTAAAAATCCTTCAGGCTGTTGTAGTAATAGCCAAAAACTAAAAGCTGCACATAGAGAAGTTAATCTGGCAACCTGTCAAGGATCCAAAAACTTCCTCTGTTTTAGACTTGTAGTAGTTGTCAGTTTTAACAAGGTCTTCAAAAGGAATAGCTGTTGGCATTCAGAACCCTCATTCCGTCGGTGATGAAATGAGTTAGAATGTCCCACTTGTGAGTCCTACTCATCTCTGTAGCTTAGATGAACGAGTCCAGAATATCTAAATCTCACTAGCCCTCAGAAGCTGTATGTTTTGAAGTCTAGGCTCTAGAGCTGTGTACTGAAAAAAGGTTGAGAGCAGCCTTCAGCTTCATCAGGATTTACATTTGATGTGCTGGTGTTAGAAGCAGAATGTGCAGCCTTTGTCCTAGAAATCATCATCTTTCCTCCTAAACTGCTGAACTGAAGTTGTAATCAATGAAGTAAAACTTCTGTAAAAAGACCACTGGGGAATTGTGGCTCTGGTTAAGCTCACTGCTGCCTGCACTGGGAAGGTGTGTGACTGATTCTCTGTAAAACATTAACTTCAGCCATGAGCCATCTGGCAGAGGGCTCTGGTAACAGTCCAGTTGTTTACTAAGCCTGTTGTTCCTGTAGACAAATGAATGTTAAAATAGCTCCTAATGAAACTTTAGCTCCTGGCTGCCTCCTAGGCTGTTATCCAACTGTAGGAGCTATGCCATTTGAGTGCCAGTTTTCAATTCTGCATGATTAACAATTCCTGCAGACAAAGGATGGTTGAGATGGATGTTAAACACTCTGACAGGCAGAGGATTACCACTTCCACTGGGTTTATTGTTGACACTTGCAAACTGCTGCTTTGCCACCCACTATTAGAGTGCCAGTCAGGAACTGGGAGAGGTGACACACCAGGTTCTAGACAGATTTCAAACTAATCAGTAAAATTGATGGAAAATTTTAAATAAAGAGGTCATTTTACCTGCAAAATGAAAAGGAGCTGTGAGCTCTAATCATCTGCAATGACCTTACAATAAAACCTCTCACAGGTCAATGAGATGGCAAACCTAGAAAAGTCCTTTTCATGTGGTGTAGCTCACACTAGTGACTCACTCAGGTTCTTATCAGTCCCTCTGGCACTGGAAAGTGCCAAGGCCCAGGCCCCAGTGGGCCACAAGTGTGAGCTCCCAGGGTTTGTCTGGGTTTTCAGTACAGAGCAGGTTTGAACAGATCCAAGAAAAAGGGGAAAAAACAGACAAGAGAACTTTGCCCCAGCTAGCTAAAAACTAACTAAAAGCAAAGGAGAGCTCTGTGCTGCTGTCTGTCCATGCTGCAGACACCACAGTCAGGATGCAGGATGTGGGGCAGTGAGGGCTCTTTCTCAACACAAACTGTGGCTTCTTCTTCCCCCCTTCTTTGGTCTCAGAGCCAGTCTTAAAGGTGCAGAACTTAATATGTAACATAAACAAGGTGATTGGGAATACAAGCATCATAAAATCACCCCAGAACATTCTACCCCTTATCTCCATATCATCAACTTATTACCAAAACTAATATATATTCTAACTCTACAAACACATACATTATATTATACATACACATATGTATGCATATACACAGAGAAGGACAATGATATTCAGCAAACAGTGATATTTACTCATGGTTCTCACCCAACAATCAGGTCTCCCTGAGGTACACATTGTGTTGTTCCATCTTTCTGCATTATCCACCATGTACAATCTGGTCCTTGAGCAAAGACAATGCCACAAATGGATTTGTCTGTGCTTGAAGCAGAATTGATCCAAACTATCTTCCCTAGCAAACATCTGACATGTACCACTGGGGCTTTGTCTCCATCTGCTGTATGCAGGGGCTTGGATTGGGCAGGGTCTGCTTGGTTGGTGGAACATCAGGTGTTAACTAACCAGGTAGCCTTTGCTAGATACTGCTCCCAGTTTTTGAAAGATCCTTGACCCAATACTTTCAAGGTGGTTTTTAACAGTCCATGGTACCTCTCCACTTTCCTTCATCAGGTGCATGGTAGGGGATATGGTGCACCCACTCAATGCCATGTTCCCTAGCCCAGCTGTTTATAAGGCTGTTCTTGAAATGAGTCCCATTGTCTGACTCAATCCTCTCAGGGGTGCCATGCCTCCAAAGGACCTGCTTTTCAAGTCCCAGGATGGTGTTCCGGGCAGTGGCATGAGGCACAGGGTAGGTTTCCAACCATCCAGTGGTGGCTTCTACCATTGTGAGCATGTAGTGCTTGCCTTGGTGGGTTTGGGGCAGTGTGATGTAGTCAATCTGCCAGGCTTCCCCATACCTATATTTGGACCAATGTCCACCGTATCATAGGGGTTTCAACTGCTTGGCCTGCTTGATTGTGGCACATGTGTCACAGTCATGGATAACCTGGGAAATGCTGTCCATGGTTAAATCCACCCCTCGGTCTCGTGCCCACTTATAGGTGGCATCTCTGCCCTGATGGCCTGAGGCGTCATGGGCCCATCGAGCTATGAACAACTCTACCTTGTGTTGCCAATCTATCTTTGACACTTCTAACCCCACTGGAAAGTGTTCTTTTTGTGGGTGATCAGGTAGAGAGGGCTCACAATTTGGCTGCATTCAGTAATATGCATTCTCCTCTATCTTGGCTTCTAATTTCTGCAGATGTGTTTCCACAGCTGAGATTCTTGCATGTGTGGGGCCATGCACATCATCTGCATATGCTCGGGGCTTCTTCACCATATCCAGCACGGTCTCCTCCCTGTCATCCAGCTTCATCATTGCTAAAGCAGAAGCTTATCAGTCCCTCTGGCACTGGAAAGTGCCAAGGCCCAGGCCCCTGTGGTCCACAGCCGTGAGCTCCTGGGGTTTGTCTGGGTGTTCTGTCCATAGCAGGTTTGAACAGATCCAAGGGAAAAAGGAAAAAAAACAGTCCAGGGAACTTCCCTGCCTCAGCTAGCTAAAAACTAAAATTAAAAGCAAAGGAGAGCTCTGTCCTGCTGTCTGTCTGTGCTGCAGACACCACAGTAGGAGCAGGATGTGGGGCAGTGAGGGTTCTTTCAATACAAACTGCAGCTTCTTCATCCCCTCACTTCACTCTCAGAGCCAGTTTTAAAGGTGTAGAATTTAATATGTAACATAAACAAGGTGACTGGGGATACAAGCATCATAAAGTCACCCCAGGACAGGAGTGCTCACATGTACAGCCCAACAACTTCTGCTCATTCACTTGCTGCAGCTGCTTTTCTTTTTCCTTCTGTGCTGCAGAAGTTGCTACTGCTGTATGAACTGCTGTGAGCTTTGATGTGATTTCAGGACATTCCTAAAACACCTGAACTTTTCCCAGCTGCAGCCTGGAGAAGGGGAATAGCTGTCTGCCGTGATATTTCTCTTCAGCATCTCTCTACTGTTGTATCAAGGCGTGGACATCAGAAACATAATTGGGTTTCTTGTTTCCTATTTTTCATGCCTGCTCTCTTCTACCATCATATGTTACTGTACCAGTAAGATCAGTAACACAAAACTGTTAGAGGCATGCAGTGGTAATTGCTCCTTGTTCTGCCAAGGAAAAATCCCCAACTAAACTTCAAAGCTAAACTCCAGGACACGTTGTAGTCCTGTATATATGGCAGGAGATGTTACAATGATAGTGTATTTATCTATATATAGATATATGCTCAAAGCACTGGCAAATGAATTGCTTCACAAGGATGGAACTCTGCCTTTGAAGGTATTGATTTGCCTTCTTGTTGTCCACAACTTTTTTTTCAATTGCATTCAGTTAGAACTGGGTCTGATATCACCTGGTATGGTGTAAACCAGAAGAGATCACAGAATTTAATGTAATTTCTGTACCACTGTAAGGTCACAAGTGGACTCTCACCAGAAGAATTGCTTCTTTTTGTATTTGTTGATTCACAGTTCTTTTTGCTTGGTTTTTGTGTACAGTTGATTTTAATATTTCTTTTCCCCCCACCACATTGCATATTAATTGCCCTTTTCAGTTACTCAATCTCTTCACCTTCTTTTCTATTGTACAATACCATACTCAAAATGGACTGGGTATTCTTTTTCAAGACTATTTTTTAAACACTTTTTTTAAAATATAAGAGTACTTCAGTCAGATTTAAGTAAGTGACTTGAGACTTCACTGAGCGGGACATAAATCCAACAATATAAAAATACAGATAAACAGTTTTGAATTATCTATTAATCTTTATTTGATCTGAAGAGCTCTGAAGCTATAAAGAAAAGGATGTAGGGAGACATCTTACCAACAGTGAGCTTTGGGTTTTGCCTTTCTGTTACTTGTTTTTTGTAGATTTTTTTCAGAGAATGACATTAGTAATTCCTAGCTACCAGCTAAAGTAAATCTGATTTAAGAAGGAAGCACAATACAAAAACTTGCAAGACGTGTTTGTTCAACTGAAATCTAGTGAATAACAGTAGTGCAATTAGACTGAAAAGACTCTTAGGGAAAAAATAAAAAAATAGCTTCTCAGAGCTATTTTAAGATCTTAGGTCATGAGTTAGGTCATGAGCTTCTTAACATTTGGTATGGTATCTGAGTAGACCTTCAGATTATAGATCAGGGCAGGTGCAGACTATGCTATAAATACTTTTATACTTAAGGAGTTCACTAATTTCTTGAATGACAAACCAAACAGAAACATTAGTTCTGAAGAGGAAAACTATTAAAATAATTTAAAGCTTAATTTTCCAACAAATCATCCCATAGTTCTTAACTGCAAAAGCTAAATTGCTCTCCACCATTACCTAGGAAATGTTACAGAAAACTTTTACAGGGTTACAGCATATATTGAGCATGACTGGCATGTTCTGGGGTATTTCTGTACTTGTTTGCTGCCTACTGAGCTGTGCAGAGAACTGGCCATCAGGATCCCTCCCTTCTGTCTTAGGGCCTTCTCATGCCTTATGGCTGGAGCATAGATGAGCAATTTGCCCAGGGAAAATTTGCTTTTTTTATGCTTCTTTTAGAAATATTGTCCCTCAATTTCTTTAGTGCAAAGCTCTTGGAGATCCTTACAGGATAAAATATACTGACTGTACTAGTAAAACCTTCCTGATTTCATCAGTATTATTTTATTTGTTTTTCTAGGTGAATACAGATGTTTTCAATTTCCTAATATTTGATAATATCATCCGCTCATGTTGCTGGCTCCCTTTGTCCAAAAGGAACATTTCTGTTTAACAAGGGCAGCAGAGGTCTCAGAGACTTTTGAAAAATTGGTTTCTATTTCATTTATATTTGCCTTCCTGTGAGGGAACGCTCCACTTTTCAAATGACACATACAGGCCTGTGAGTTCACTCTGACTGACCTAATTTGAATCTTTAATAGTCTTTTAGGAGGCATGTTTTATAGAACTGGCAGAACCAGTTGTTAGGTGTCATTTCCTGTATATTCCTGGGAAAGAAAAAAAGAAAAAAGGAAAAAAAAAAAGATACCTAGGAGAAGAAGTAGGTAAAGCAACTCCAAGGGAATGTTTGAAGTTTTTCCAAATGATTATGACCACCTACCCTTTTGTCTGTTATCAGAATCAACCCCCTGTAACCAACCCAATCTATGCCCAAAGAGCAGATCCTCCTGAAGGCAAATTTCTGCCTATGTCAAGGGATAGGTGACATGATATGGGAATTCCAAACACAGAAAACTGTCAAAATCTTGTCAATATAAGCTTAGATATAGACATGGATACAGGGTTTGACTTGAGGCCTTGGAGAAAGCTTCCAAACTTAGAATCATAAGTAAAAATGTGATTTTAAATAGAAAGACATCAGATTCAGTTTTAAGAAGTTTTAAGGTTTTAAAGTTAAGATATAGAAGCAATTATAAAAGTAATAAGAAGTTTAAGGTATAATAAGTAGTTTTGTGTGTCACTATATAATTAGAGAAGAAAGTCCGCACTGCAGCAGAGATGTATAAAACAAAATAAGTTATAAATTAGTTATTGGTGTGGAAGTAGAAACATTCTTTTGTGGTGTTAGTTTATTGGTTAAATAACTTTTAAAAGACCTTGTGACCCATGGCCTTGTGACCACTGACCAAGAATGTCTGGTGAATAAGGGTGAATAAGAGTAAGACTTATTCCTTCATGAGACTGTAGAAGAAAATAATAAATCGTTATTTTTGAAACGTCTCCCTGTGGTCCCATCTCTCTCACAAAATCCTTACTACATGACAGAAACATCATTATATAAACATGTCCTAGCCTTACTCTGTGCTATACTGTCAGTAAGCCTGAAGTGTGGCATCACCTGCTCACAGAAGGAGTTGTGAGTTTCAAAACCAGGTATCCTTTCCTGGTGCTTTGGCTTGGCTGTCTTGATTTTCTAAAGAGCCTAATTAAATTAACAGAATTCAAAATGAGTTGAGTAGGTACTCCCCAGAAGAAAGCTATACTACTGCTAGGGAATTCCTGCACCATTTGTTGATGAGATTGAGATGAGATGAGATGAGATGAGATGAGATGAGATGAGATGAGATGAGATGAGATGATGAGACAAGCCATTGTGGTGAACAAGAGGTAACAAGCAACATTAGAGAATTGGTATTATGTCATAAAAACAAAGTTTGTGCTGCCTTCTTTTTTCAATAAGTAAAAATAATTTGTATGCAATCTGTCTTCACATATCAATTAGAGGGAGAGACTATACAAGCTATTTAATTTCTAAGCCTATCTTTCTTGGCCAGCTGGAACAGAAGTTTCCAAGTTTTTGAAATTGTTAATGAAAGGTATAGCAAGCATGTTAACACATGTCAGTACTTGTCACATTTCCTCCAAGAGGAAAAGAATAAAATAAATCACCATCAGCCAGTTCAGCCCCATGGATACAGGTATCATCTTCCTATAAACAAAGCTTAATAACTGAACTTATTTTCATGTAAGTAGAACCTCATGATTTTTTTTTTTTTTTCCTGTGGAGGTGATACCATCCTTCAGGTATTTTTGTTTAAACTTTGAGTTCCTTTCCTTCTCCCTGTATCTCATACTTTCTCATGTATCCTAGAGGCTCCCATGTCATGGCCAACATTCTTTCAGAAAGCTGGAGCTGCACAGGCATTCTTTTAAGAGTCTATCAGCACTACTCCCAAATTAGCCAGACAGCTGTTTGTTTAATTTTGTAAGACAATTAATTAATTTCCTGGCCAATTCACCAAATAGTGTGGTGGGTTTAGTGTTGGTTAAAATTATTAGTGTACTTATTTATTTTTTGTTGTGAGATATGGATTAGGAGGAGGCTAAAATAAGCTTAAATTTTAAAAGGTATAAAGAAATTTTATTCAAAGAACTAAAAGAATAAGGAGAATTAGAATAATACTTTTAGAATATATTTTTTGTTTAATTTTTTTAATTGATAATGTAGATAAAACTTGGGATGTTAAATTAGTTACTAATTATATAGTAACTAATTATATAATTTTTATGAATAGTAGTTGTTTGGCAAAAACTTTGTAATTGTGAAATTTTTATTTTTATGGCTTTTCTATAGTTGTGTTTTTGGGTTATGAATTTATGGGGTATTATTTTAATGATGAGTTGTTTAGAGGTAAAGTTTGTTTTTAATTTGTTTTTGTGGTTATTTTTATTTTTGGGAATAGAGGGTTTTTTTTTCCCTTCTGTTAATTTCTTGTTAATTTCTTTCACCGAAGTGAGATGAGCTACCTCAGTGAGTTCCTAGCCATGATACTCTGTCACCCTGAAATTAAGCCTTCTGATAATGTCTTTATAGTTTTAGTTACTTTCCCATGAAAGTCCTATAAACATGTTTATCACATTCCTTCTAAGAAATGTCTTTTGATGGACATTTCTCATGACCAGTGTGCTTGGGAAGGTGGTAACTTAATTGTCCAATCCCTGGTTGTTGTTGAGAATCTATAAATACTGGAGCCAGAGAATAAAAGATGGGTTTTTTTGTTTTGACACTGAGAGTGTTTGTGTGAATCATTTCGTGTCCTTTAGTGATAATACTCTATGTTTTTTAAGTCATCTCTTGTGGCAGTGGAATATGTTCTCCTAAACTAGGATCAAAACATACTGATGCATTTTAAAAAGCAGTCAGGTTGTTGAACAATATGTAACTAGGTATCTTTTTGATATTCACTATACTTGTCTCAGAAAGGCCTTAACGTGTTCTAATTGACTGTAGTGTAAAATCAAGAAAAGGACAAAGAGAAAAACTTTTTACAATTATTGTTGTACTAGTTTGGTTATTAAACCAATGCACTGAGAAAGGACTGCAGTGAGAAATCATCTTTTCTTAAGCAGACATAAGGAAAGTTTCTATTTTGGCAGTGGACTTCTGCTCCCTAGAAGCAGTACACGTGAATCCCCATGCCTAGCTGTGAGCCTCTGAATTTTGTATAGTTCCTAGGTTAATTTCGTAGGTTAATTCAGATGATGGCCTTTCTGAGGACCTGGGGATGGTAACTGTTGGTCTGAACCCTCATCAGGAGGCTTTGCTATCTTGTAGAGACGAAGTTTTGTGCTGCAGCTTGTTTAAACAAGGAGCTGGCCTCCAAGGCCTGCTTTGCAAACCCAGACCTTAACTGTCCTGGCAAGTACCATGGGCCAGAAGTTATAGGACATTCCCTCCTCCTGCAAAGTAACATCGCTTCAGCTGATCCAGTGACAGCACCAGGGAGGAATTTTCTGCTCCAAGCATTGAGTGTAGACAAAGAGGCTGCCTAATTTTCTCTTTGTGCAACCCAAATCCTGTGGGACTCATGCACATCCCTGTACTTTCTAAACTGTACAAGGGAGCGTGAGTCTTGAGGACAGCGTGTTGGGTCTTGCTCACTCTGCTGATGAGACTGTGAGAGACACACCAGAAGTTAATTAAATACGTCTCTACTTAATTATATGTAATTTTGGTAATTGTCTATCTGCTGCTGTTCCTCGCTGGCATTATGAAAGGACACAAGTCACCTCCATAGCTGCTTTCCCTGCCCCAGCTTTTCCTGGGCTCCATCCCCCGCAGCTCTGGGTACCCCCGGCAGGGCCTGGCCCCACCATTGTCCCCTCTGAGGGTCGCAGTAGGTCTCGTTCGCCTTTTCCGCCCGCTCTTTGAGCCCCGAGTGTGCGGCACCGAGGTACAGCTCTCTGCAGGCCCGAGAGCCCCAGCACTGCGGGGGACAGCGGTGCACTTGGGAGCCCTGGCAGCCGCCAGCCCCTCTGCCCTGCCCCGGCACTACTCCGGGGGCCAGGGTGCCACCTCAGCCCCTTCCCCTCGGTGCGGGTCCCGGGGGAAGCCCAGCCCAGCCCAGCCCTGCCCGGGTCTCTCCGCAGAGCCCGGGGGTCGCGCTCGGAGCTGCAGGGGCCGGGGCAGCGTCCCGCCGCCCACATTTACTGCGGGCTATTAAATAGAGCTGCCCCCTCCTCCTCCTCCTCCTCCCCCCCCTCCCCTCCGGCTGCCGGGGGTAGGTTCCGAACGCATTCATTCCGTACGTGCATGCGATTAACCCCTTCCCGCCCGCCCCGCAGCCCCGCGTTCCCGGCCGCCCGATGCGATGGGCTCCGCCACCGTCCCGCTGTGGAAAACATTGATTTCCACGGCTGGGGGCGGCTCCAGTCACCCAGACACCCTGCCCGCTGTCAGCAGCCTTCTCGCCCGTCTCCTCAGCTCCCCACTTGCTGCCTTTTTTTTTTTTTTTTTTTTTTTTGTCTCCCAGGAACAGCAGCGAAATGTCCCGTCCTGCCTATTTGGAAATGGGAACAAATTGCTCCCCCGCCTTACCTCGCCCATCGCATCCCATATATAGTCATATCTACGGTCAAATGGCAGGCGGCAGCGAATGGGAAGGCTGTGCTTCCCAAAAAGACCTGGGGGCAGTGAGAGAGGGAAAGGGGTAGGGACGAAAGGAGGAGGGAGGGAAAAAAAAAAAAAAAAAAAAAGTCCTTTCCAAAAAAGTATTGGATGTCTTGAGGAATGCAGTCAGCCCCCTGGGAAAGTACATATCTGTGAGGCGCTCCCTGCCCGCCGCTTGCACACGGCTGGCGCCCGGTCCCGCACGG
Organism: Parus major; assembly: GCF_001522545.3. Taxonomy (NCBI): domain Eukaryota; kingdom Metazoa; phylum Chordata; class Aves; order Passeriformes; family Paridae; genus Parus; species Parus major. Next base: position 3,668,149 of record NC_031779.1, on the reverse strand, counting down.
ATCAACCCCGGCAGCTCCGCTCCGCTCCCCGGGGGCCTGAGCCGGAATTGGGGCTGCTCCGCAACTTTACAAACTTTTCTTTCGGAAGTAGTTCGTGCGAGGACGCGCCCTAGCCCACCGCCACCATGGATGCCATCAAGAAGAAGATGCAGATGCTGAAGCTGGACAAGGAGAACGCCTTGGATAGAGCCGAGCAAGCCGAAGCGGACAAGAAGGCAGCGGAGGAGAGAAGCAAGCAGGTCTGCACCGAGGGCCCGGGAGCAGCCAGCGCCGGGGCGCTAATCTTTCCAGACTATTCTCCTTTTTTTTTTTCTCCTCCCCTCTTCTTCCCCCCTCACCGTACCTTGTTAAATTCCACCCCCGCGCCCCTGCAAAACTGGTTGAACTTTCCCTAAGGCAGAATTTCAGCCTGGCAGCCGCCGGCTGGAGGTTCCCAGGGGTGCGGCAGGAGGTCCTTCCCCCGTCCCCACCATTCCAGCGGGGGAGCAGGGCCCTGGGACAGCTACGTGGCGTCTGTGCCTTTGTCACAGGGGGTCGGCTTAGAGAGGCTGCCCGGAGCACCTGGGTAGCGCTGGACAGACGTGCAGCGATTTGGCAAAGGACAATTAAAGCTGTGTTCTCCCACTCCAGCATCGCTCAGCAGATGTGTCCGATTCCAGCTGCCCTCCCATCCTTCTCCGGACGCATGCCCCACTTCTTTATTTCTCCAACCCCCCCTCCTTTACACCTAAGGCTTTATTCGATTCGGGGAGGGGGACATTGTTTGCACGTTTCTGGGAGATCCCGAAGGAGGAAGGAGAAAGGGAGAGTGATTTATAAATTAATTTCACAGTTTTCTAAGCCAAGGGAGAAACATATTTGTTATATTTCCTCTTGTGCACCTAGTTAGAGGATGACATTGTGCAATTGGAAAAGCAATTGCGTGTGACGGAGGATAACAGGGACCAAGTGCTGGAAGAGCTACACAAGTCTGAGGACAGCCTCCTCTCCGCAGAGGAGAATGCTGCCAAGGTATTGTGCCCTTGCTGCAAGCAAAGATGATCTAACTGTCTCTCCTTCTTTCTCTCTCTGTCTGTCTGTCCTTTCTGTCTCTTCTGCACTCACACCTCTCCCTTTGCACGATCACGCTGCCTGCTGCACCTTTTCCTGCCCACCCTCCCCTCTCCACCACTTTCCACCCATATCCCAGCTGGAGGACGAACTGGTGGCTCTACAAAAGAAGCTGAAGGCCACTGAGGATGAGCTGGACAAATACTCCGAGTCCCTTAAAGATGCACAGGAAAAGTTGGAACTGGCTGACAAAAAGGCCACAGATGTAAGTTATCCCTTTCAGCACAAGCCCAGTAGAGAAACCACACACTGCCTCTGCTCAGGACAGCCTGGACTCCTACTCAGCAGTACTGCAAAGCTTTGCTGAAGGCAGGGTCCAGGCACCTCCTGCACAGGAGGTAGGAAACACATCACTTCCTCCCTGCATGAGGTTTGCACACTATCAGAGGCGTCTGATTTGGTTTCTGCTCACTTGAGATGTGCTTTTCATGTGTACTTGTCACTCTAGGTGTGAAAGTAAAGAAATTATGATTTATCTATTCAGGTGATAGGTGGAACAACTCAGGCTGGAGCAAAGCTGTCTTGATAGTGAAACAGCAGAGTTAATAATGAGTAGGTGCAGGAGAGGGAGATCCAGAAGAGCAAGGGCTGCTAGTTCTGTTTTCAAGAGAGCTGTTCCTAGGCATGCATGTGTTAGAACTGCTGCTAGATACTGGTTTGGCTCACTGGTCCTTGGGATAAAAAGTCCTCTCCTGCACTTTGTTTTTTTCCTTTGTAAATCAGTGGAACTGCTTCACTTGTCAAAGGAAAGTTCAATCTTGTGTGATGGAAAATTGTCTGGAAGATGATACTTGCTCGTTTTGCAGTTCAGAGGACAGGGATCCTGGGAGCAAGCTGGGAGATATATATAGCTCAGCACTTTATATGGTAGTAAGGCAAGAGCTTGTGCCTCTCCCAGGCCCTCATCCCACCCACCTGTCTGTCCCTGACATGCATTTAATGGATTGCATGGAACCATAAGAGTCTGTGCAGTTAAGGTCCTGGTCTCTATTGCTGCTGGACAAGGTGGTTTTCCTTGAGAAATCTCATGTCTGAATTACAGGATTAGATGAAACTACAGTATTTCCAAAGCAATGACCCTCCTTTTCCTATAGCTTAACTTTAAAAGTCAACCTCAACACCATAGTGAAAAGGAGTTGCCACAAATAAAGGAAGCAAAGTATTTCAGGGGGAAGAAGGATACTTGCAGAAACGGAAATGTTACAAACAACTTCTCATGAAAGACAACCTGTTTTAATCTTATTTCGCTTCTGAAAGGAATAAAAGATAAAAAAAGGATTAGCTTCAGTATGGCAATTAAGTTATATAGCTTTGAAAGAGAACTCAAGAACTTTGCAAACAGAAGTGTTCAAAGGAACAGGGGAGAGGAATCCATGTATAATGTGGATCAAATTTCTGCTTTGTGCATGGCTGCCATAGGAGAGGGAGCTTCCTAGCAGGACGTTTACTTAGCTTGTTCAAAGGAACTCCATATAGATGCAGGGGAGATATTCCTTATATGGAAAAGCATGCAGACTATTTGGAAATAGCTTGCCTAGGATGAAGGCAGGAAATGCTACTAGATTCCCGTTCTGAAACTAAGGATCTTCCTAACTGAGCTCCATGCCACCTCCCCCTGTTGGAAAACAGCATTTGGAAGCTAGTTGAGGGGAATTTTATTTGCAGTCTTCCCTCAAGTGGAGGGTGGGAGAGTGTCTGGCTTGTTTTTATGGAGGAAAATGCCTTATTTATTTGTATGCATAGAATATGTCTGACAGTTTAGGGACATATTTCTTGTTTTGGCAATGCAGAGTGTATTTGGGACATTGCAGTTGACCCAGTACTTGCCGTATTAGTTTGGGTAGTTTCAAGCCTTAGGAAAAGAGCAGAGGCAGGGAGGGAGTGCCGGCTCGCTGGGATGGACTCGCCTTACACTGGGACGAGAAAATCTGACCTGTCCGGTATGACTCATGTCCCAGGAGCCAGGCCCATCCCCGGAGCCGCCCCACCTGAGAAGGGGGCAGCTGCAGCCCCCTGTCCCCTCCCCGTGTCTCAGGCGCCAGGCTGGGCGCAGCAGCATCTGGCGGGTTGCTCGATGTCACTTTATGACGCTCATACAGGGGCGGTTTGGGGGGAGAGGTGGTTCTGGACCCCGGGTCCGGTCCGGTCCGGTCCGCGGCACCACGCACGCTGTGCCGCCAGGCGGCGCTGCTGCCCCGGCACATCCAGCGGGCACGGCCGCGCTGCCGGCGGGACCGGCCCAGCCCCGGCCAGGAGCGGCCCGGCCCCGGTCAGGAGCGGCCCATCCCCAGGACGCTTGGAGCGGCCTCCGTCCCCGCCCCACTGCCAGCCCGGTGCCGGCAGCCCGGTGCCCGCAGCCCCGCCCCGCAGCGCTGCGGCGCGGGGGGACTTCCGGGGCTGCGGCGGGCGGTGGGAGGTGGCGAGGGCTGGGCGAGGCGCGGGCATGGCGGCGATGAGCTCGCTCGAGGCCGTGCGCAGGAAGATTCGCAGCCTGCAGGAGCAGGCGGACGCCGCGGAGGAGCGGGCGGGACGGCTGCAGCGGGAGGTGGACCAGGAGCGGGCGTTGCGGGAGGAGGTAGGGCCGCCCCTCGGCCCGGCTTGGGCCCGGGGCTTGGGGGTCCGGCGGGTCTCGGGGCGCGGCTGCCCCGCCTTCCTCCCCGGCCGGCCGGCGGAGTGCGAGGCCGCTCGCTCCGCCGCCGTGTCCCACAGGATGGTTGTTACCTGGCGGGCGGGCCGGGCCGCAGCCCCGCGCTCCCGGCTCCGTAACCCGAGAGCTGCGTGGGCCGGGCCCAGGTGCGCTGCGCGGGGAGCCGGCACTGGGTGTGCTGGTCAACAGCAAAACCCCGAGCTGGAATGAGATTGGATTTAGGCGATATGTTTGAGATTACTTGCTTTGTATTAGGCTATGAGCAAGGTTTTATGGGGTTTTTTCCCCTTACAAGTCTTAGTTCTCTTATCCCATCTGGACGAGTTCATCTGTGGGAAGTCAGCATGGCGGCTGTTGGGAAGGGTGTAAGAGTAAACCTGAGGTGGCCCATAGTACCTGACAGCACTCCGACAATGTACAGCCCCTGTACATCTGTAGTGTACATCTGTACATCTGTAGTGTGGATTCATCAAAACTGCTCGCCAACAGCGGAAAGGAACAGTAGGCTTGGTTTTAGGCAGAGGCAAGATCAGGTGTGAGCAGCATAGGCTTACGTAGCAGAGAGATGTAATTATGGGTGGCAATCACAATTAAAAAAACCTGATAGGGCTGTTCTTTGTCTTATCGCTGACCTTTGAGAGTTCCAGCAGCTGTAGCTTTATGTTTCCTGCTGTAAAATGTACAGTGTTCTCTGAGGCAGTTTCAGTGTCTTCAGTGGTTGCATAAAAACAAAGCTTCTGGAGTAATTTATTACAATAGAAAAAAAAAAAAGGTGATTATTTGATTTCCTTATAATATGGGCCTTTCTGCACATTCTGGGCAATAAGTTCAAAGAAAGAACCTCATGGTTACTTGCAGGTGATCTTCCTTATGGGGCAAAATATGGCTACTTGTGCTTGTGTAACTATTGCATTCTTGCAGATCACTTGGCGTATCCGTTTTTTTCAGTGAAGAACCATAAGTCATTTCATAAGGGTTACTGTTTTTAAAAAACTTGTACTTGTTTTCTAACCTTTGTGGAGTAAAGGGCACATAATATTCCTTCTTCCAGTAACATGTGTTATTCTGAGCATGTTAAGGAATTTCTATTGAAAAGGGAAGTTTTGCTGTTAACTTCTGTGGCAGAGGGAAAAGTGCTGGAGGAGTGATTACAGCCTTCTGGTGAAGTCTTCCCTTAAGAGTTCAGCTACGTTGCAGTAAGGTTTAGGACCCTAAAGGTTAACGTTTGTATCTTCCCTGGAGTTGGTTTATGTGGATGGTGTGGAATTCTGCAGAGCACATTTACATGGTATTTAAGTTTTTGTGTGGAAGAGTCAGTGCTGGGATGAGTAAAGGCTGAAAACTGAATTCCCAGGCACACGTCGATATGTGCTTTTTCTGCATTGCTGGCTACAGATGAGGGGTTTTATTATTGCAGCTGTATTTCTGCAAGCTTGAGGAGGGAGAGCACTGCAGCAATCGAGCTGAGGTGTGACTCTGCCCCTTCCCTGCATGTGACTAGCTAGGTTGTTATGGGAGGGGTTTTTTTTCTTCCTGTGCAAGGTACAGATACCGCAAACAACAAAAAAAGCTACAGCTGTGGCCAAAACATAGCACAGCTTCCAGCTTTTGATTGTTAAACCAGATTGTTGTAAGTTTCAAGGCTGTGATTAGCAGCCATTCCCTTAAAGAAGAATCTTCTGTTTTGAATACACACCTCTTGGTAATCACTTTTTCAAAATGCATTTTTCTTCCTCCTTCTGGAAAACAGAATCTCCCTTATAACAGTGATAATTACCACCCAGTGGTGACTTATCCATGTCATCACTCATTGTGAAAATATGTGGTGTGTAAGTGCTAGGGCAGAAATGCAAGTTATGTTTGCAGGGTAGCAGTGGGAGTGCCCCAAATGCACTGGGGTTTTTTCCTTCCTTGCCGTATAAGGAGAGAAGTCCTGCTCTGCAGAAGAATAACTGGGGCCATATAAGGCTGGTTGGTAAATCCTTAGTGAGCTACTGGAGCAGGAAGTGAAAACTTGAACTTTAGTCACCCTGTGTTTTTTGAAGCACATTTTATGCTCTTATCATGGCAAGGAGTCTTGACATGATAATAATTAACTTGTAACACTACAAATTTCCCTAGGGTATTCTTTATGAAAGGTCATTTTCTTTCTTAAATCTGAAAGTTCAAATTTTTACTGTTTTAAAGCCAGAAGTCCAAAACCACAGGTTTGGAATAATACTGCATGATTACTTAGCTAAATATTTTCTATTTTGATTAATGTGGATCTCTAAGGATGAAGTCTCTTCTCCTTCTGGTTCTAATGTGTTACTGCCAATGCATATTAATGTTCAAAGATATAATTGCTTCCCTGTTTATGTGTTACTTTCAGTAATTCTAGCTGGACATCATTACTTTCATGTTAAAGGCTGTTTTACTTGTCTGGCCTGTAAGTAATTCTTTCTTGTGTTATGTTCTTATTGTGTAAAAATAATCTTTGCTGTGGACAACTGTGTCCAGCTACCTCTGGTTAGAGAAGAAAATGTACCAAATTGATGCTTTTGGTACTGTTTTTGCCAGAGGATTGGTTCTCCTTTCAAGTAGACATCACAGGAAATTTGGGTGTGTACTTCCTCACATATAGCATATATACTTGGTGCTTAATATAGTTTTGTAAGAAAATTTAATGATGAGGTTACCACAAGAAGGCTGTTTTAGAACTTACTTTGCAACTTAAGCAAGTGTAGGTTTAAGGCTGTAATATATAATAGCTTGTAATGATAAGAAGCAGATGAATTGCAGGTGTTGTACAGAAGATTAAGTGAACAGGTAATTCAAGAAAGGCAAATTTAGGGAAAGATTGAGGATGGAACTATGGGAGGAAAAAAAAATGTTTTAAGGGATTGCTGCCTGCACCAGGGCTCTTGCTGGTGCCTTTTTTGTCAACTTTTGCACAGCTTGCCTGTAAACAAAACTTCTGGGTATTTGGGCACTTCTTAAATGTTCTCATACTCCTTCTGTGTCAGGTGTCTCATTGCAAATGCTGATTCAGGTGGGTTTTACACTGAACCCTTCTTATGGAACTCAAAGAAATGTCAGGACAATACTTACAAAATATGGTGAAAGGTCATAAATAAAGGAAATGGGGTAACAGAAGAATTGAGTAATTATTGTGTTGATCTGATTAGAAAAAGGGAAGGTCTGTAATTAATGCCTGCAAATACAATAACAGAAAATATTTGGGTAATGATGCAGTTCTTCTCATGCAGTTCTTCCCATGCAGTTCTTTCTAGTACAAATTGTAGTCTTTGATGTGCTTCATTGAAAGCAAGCATTAATCACTTTTTTCCTCTGTTAAGCAATGGCCTCACAATTCAATCATGTATATCTCTGTGTAATGGACTTTTTAGTGGATGAAGTCAGAAATTACAGAAGTGCTGTTAAATGGCACTGGCAGGTAATGGGGTAACCTTTTACAAGGGAAGATGTATGCCTTACTTTGAATTGATTCCTGTTCTTTCTGTGCTTAGGCTGAGAGTGAAGTAGCTTCTCTGAACAGACGCATCCAGCTGGTTGAGGAAGAGTTGGATCGGGCTCAGGAGCGCTTGGCTACTGCCCTGCAAAAGCTGGAGGAGGCTGAGAAGGCTGCAGATGAGAGTGAAAGGTGGGTGGAACCACATCTGAATGGATTGTTACCCTTATTACAAAGATCATAATTGCCAGGGTGTGGGTTAGGGAAATAAATGAAACCACTCCTAGGTCTCTGAACACGTGTGATCTGTTCTTCCTTTGCATACATGGACTTCAGTTACAGCTTGTCTGTACAGATGTCCAAAATACCTGGGCTTGGTTTCTTTTTCAGTTGTGAAGATGAGATTTAAGTGTGGTAGGTCTTCTGATGTATCAGGCCACATCCTGGGAAAACTGCTTGGTCCAGCGTAGACTTCTCTTATTGGATGACAGCTCCTTGTGATAATCTTGTGCTGTTGGGTGATTCTTACTTTTGTTGTGGGTAGAAAATCTCACCTGGAGAATAGCAAAGTGCTGGAAGAGACTTTGGTACTCCTGTTGGCAGGATTGGTACCTGAAGGTGGTGAGCAGAGGAAAGAGACTGATAATTCCTTTAGATTTTCTGAAGTTTGTAATGTAAGTTAGGAACTCAAGATCTGTGACTTTGGAATATCTTATACCTGTGATAGAACCTTTTATTGTGAAAGAAACCCACACATTCTGCATGTGTATTTCTATGTTACTAAGGATGCAGTGTGTTGAAAAGAAATGTGCCAGAGACTCCCAGTGTGTTTTGAAGTGTTCAAGGTCATTTTGGATCAGACATGTGCAACACACGGTGTTTCTTGTTATGAAGGATTCAAATTTTGCTTTTAGACAGCAAAGAGAGCTTCTAGGGCTCTGACATGGCAAAACCCAGGGGAGTCTGGCCCACAGACATGATTTGTGTCAGCCATGCAAGGGTTGTAACATGGTGTTGATGAGTGTAAAAGCACACATGTTTTCAGTCTTACTAAGTCTTTAGAAGCAACACCCTTTGCTTACCTTTCTATAAGATGAGTTTTTCCTGCAATTTAAAATGAAAAAGAATTCTACAGCTGAACTATAGTAAGAGCTAAACAGATCATGCTTTTTCTTCCTTCCTAAGACGTGTTTTGTTCCTTGAACTTCTGAAATGTAAGTGCATGGGACTAAATCTGTGGTGTGAAGACTGAACTGTGTGATGTGCTTCATTCACCTGAATACAACTGTCTGAAAGTTGCATAGCACAAGAAGTAGAGCTAGACATAACCTGGCAAGCCCTGAACCTTGCATTTCCTGTTTTTCGTGTTTTTCAGAGGAATGAAGGTCATTGAAAATAGAGCCCAGAAGGATGAAGAGAAGATGGAAATCCAGGAGATCCAGCTTAAAGAGGCTAAGCACATTGCTGAGGAGGCTGACCGCAAGTATGAAGAGGTCAGTTCTTGAGTGCAGGTCATCTCTTTCTAAAGCCCATTAGGTTGTGCCTGTAATTTTTGGTTTTCTCTTTTGCCTTTTAAAGTTCAAAAGATCACAAACACCACTCTTCACAGCTGTGGAAGGAAAATAAGGCCCTCAGATAGCTCAAGGGACAAGGTGACAGGAGATCTGTGCTTAGATGCTTCAATAAAATGTTTGAGAATACTCCCTAAGCTCTTAGGGAGAGATAAATTTTTCAGGTGCCTTTTGGTGAAGGGAAGGGAGGTCTTGAAAAATGCCAGATAACTAAGTCTCAAATTAATAATGAAGATATTACATAATCAAAACTTACATGTTGACTAGAAAGGGAAGAGGCCTGGCTCTCTGCTTTGTAGGTTCTAGAAGCAGGTAAGGTGCAGTGCAGCAACATAATAGCCCTGATTGTCTCCTGCCTGTCCTTGCAGGTGGCTCGTAAGCTGGTGATCATTGAGAGTGACCTGGAGCGCGCTGAGGAGCGTGCTGAGCTATCAGAAAGGTAAGTGTGGAACTGCCCTGAGATGTATGTGAGGTGCTAGACTAGAACTATAACTGCATGAAACATTGGCAGCACACTGTGTGTTCAGCTCAAAGCTATGTTTTGCTCATTTACTGTAATCGTTGAAATAAGTGGTCAGTGGCAGAATAAATGTGTTCCTGTGTATGTGCGCGTGTGTTTTGTCACTGCATGCTGTACCTGCACACTGATTTTGTGAATGGCTTTTGTGCATTTCATGTGTTCACTAACAGCCAAGTCCGACAGCTGGAAGAACAGTTAAGAATAATGGATCAAACCTTGAAAGCATTAATGGCTGCAGAGGATAAGGTACTGATACTAATAAACAGTTTTTAGGTTTAACTGCAACCCAAGTCTTTCAGCTTCCATAGTCGGTTAGCTCACTCAGTAGTAACAAATATGTCCTTGCTATGCTCTTTACTCTCTCTGCATCTTGCTTTGGTGGTTTTCTTTGGTCTCTTTTTTTTTTTTTATTTTATTTATTTATTGATTTTTTTCTTTAAAACTGATCTTCTGTGCAGCCAAAAGAAGCTGAACTGTCTCATGTGTAAAAGCTCTGTAAATGTTTGTGTGTAAGCCAAGAGCTGTAGATAAATTTCTTCTTTGTCATTGTCTTCGTGTGCACTTGAACTGGTATTTGGCATCACAAAGAGTTGCTTTTAATATGTGATGGATCAGCTGCTTTTGAGGCCATTCTTTTGCCCTGTAATTGTTTTCATTTTTCTCTATCTTTTCCCCCTATTTTCTCCTGTTTCTTTTGCTTGATTGAATCTTCCATCCTCCCCTTTCCTGCCTTCCCTCCAAAATAACAGCAAATGTGCTGAGCTTGAAGAGGAGTTGAAAACTGTGACCAACAACCTGAAGTCGCTGGAGGCTCAGGCTGAGAAGGTAGGCTAGAGACTTATGTGAGAATGTGTCCTTTACACTGTCATCTGGCCAATGGGGCTTTCTTTGCTTGACAATCACTTTGCAGCATTTCTTCAGGGCTGTTGTCAATAGAGGCATTTGGATTGACTACTCAATTCATATTTGGCTCCTATTGGAACATAGCATATCTTGTAGTTCCAAATAGGTCAGTATTATTTGGCCATGTGTTCTCTTGAGAACTCTGACAGGATTAAGTGTTAATTGTAGAATGTCCCTCAGAATGGCATTGTGTACTAACATTAAATTTCTCCAAAAGACATTCCTTTTTAAAACTGCAGTACTAATTTCTTCTCAAAGTTCCCACCATATTGCACTGGAACATAAGTCAAGGGAAGTTTGACTCTTGTGATAAACTGTATTACCACAGCCTTCCAAGTGGAATTAATTCTGTTTTACCTATAACAATTTCTTGTGTACAGATAATCTATTAGTAGAGTTTCAAATGTGGGGGTTTTTTTGTATATTTAGAATACCCATCTAATACCAGTGATCTTCTTTCTAATTACAGTACTCACAGAAAGAGGACAAGTATGAAGAGGAGATTAAAGTTCTGACTGACAAACTGAAGGAGGTAAAATTAGAGTCATTCTTTGCAATGCATCTTCCAATGCACCTTGGATTCTTTTAGTATAAACACTACTTTGATGCCTTAAGAGTGAACATACCATTTTGGGAACAGTTTAATGTTAAATATCTACCCTAGAAATTAGTTTATATTAGCCTTATTATTTGCCTCCTCTCACTGTACTTTTTTCCTCATTTGAATTACTTCTCCCCTACTCCTAAGTACTGTGTGTGTGTTTCCTAAAGTAGTCTGTGTTTGTCCTGACTTCAGGCTGAGACCCGTGCTGAGTTTGCTGAGAGGTCAGTAACCAAGCTGGAGAAGAGCATTGACGACCTAGAAGGTATGGAGGGGTTATTTTACTACTTACTGTGAAATACAAATCTCTTCTCTTGTGTGGGGCTTTTTGTTGGGTTTTTTTAATACCCAATTCTACTGGGCTGACTTGTCCAACTTATATAAATGGGTCTGCCTAAAGAGCAGACAAAATATTTTCCAAATGAAAGGTATTGGTAACTTAAATGCTTCAGATGAATAGTGTTTTGCTCTTGCCTGTTACTTTTTCTCCTATGTTCTCAAGACTCCTTTCATTTTTTGCTTTATATTCTTCTCTTTAGAAGTTTAGGCGTATATAAATGTTACAGGGTAAATGATCAGATGACAAGTGTTATTATCATCTCAGTAAAAAGCTGATGAAGAGTTGCATTATATTTGCAGTAGTTAGGAATGTAGAAAGCTAACCTAATTTATTACTGTGAAAAGTGTGGGCTGGGGCAGGCATTTTGTGACATAGACCAGTTGTTGAGTTTTGGTAAAGCTAATAGATTGTATACATAATCAGAAGGACAGCTTATTTAACTTCAGAGGGTTTGTTTGTAAGGTTCTGATGAATCTATCAGAACTTCAGCAGAGTAGTGGAATGTGCTTTCTGCCTCTGGAGAAAATAATTCAGTAGGACTTTTTAATTTGAAGTTACATGGAGTTCACTATTTAGATGCATTACACTAAGTGTAGGATTTGAAGAAGCTAAATTGCGTGGCATGACAGGCTGGATTCTGCATCAAGGCCATGAAATGCCTAAGTAGCTGCTGAAATTTTATGATCCCTGACTCAGGAAGGAAGCAGAGAAGAAATGTAAGTGTTTAAAAGGAACAAAAATTGCTGTAAGAAGTTGAGTTTGACATCACACAAAAGAGTGTTTTTTAAGAAAAAAAGGTGGTAGAAAATGGTTTTGATCTTTTCTCCCTAGCTCCTTTGTGCCCTCCTAATTAAAACAAAAAAGTATTAAAAAAAAATCCACGGCAGTGAAACATGGATTTTTGCTTCTTTTGTACTCTTTCTTTCTCGGTTTTCTGTTTATCACAGGCTGCCCCATTGGCAGTGCAGTTAATGAACTTGCATAGAACTGTTCACTGTTTTCTTTCTTTTATTCTTCTCTAATTTTGTTTCATTTTGTCTGTCGCAACACTTCTTTCTGTGCACTCTTCCCATTTCCTACGGCTTCTGGATGTCACCACCTTCACCTTCCATCCCATGATCCTGCTTCATTTCCTTGCACACCTCTGCCTTCCCTGGGGGAACATTAGATGAGCTCTATGCTCAGAAACTGAAGTACAAAGCCATCAGTGAGGAGCTGGACCACGCTCTCAATGATATGACTTCCATGTAAATGTCTTCCCAGCTTGTGCCTGCTCCTGCTTCCCTGCCCTCACTGATAGTGCACTACCGGCCTTGTGAAATGATGCTCCCTGTGTGGTGGGAGATGCTTTCCTTTAGACAGAATAGGTGTACAAAATACCATGAACAATTGCTTTACCCTGGCAAAGTGTGGGTGAGTGTTGTGCTGAGCCTGGTAAATACTCATGGTGATTTTGTAAGCTTGTGGTTACTCTTCGATTCTGTGTCTGCAATCCTTGTGTCTTGTGGTTGCCCTTTATTTGTAGCTCTGTGTTTATCCTTTCAGTTCACCTCTGTTCAAACATTATCTACCAGGCTTATCATATTCATTTTACAAAAGAAAATTGCTGTGGTACATGTTGTATTCAAAATGTATTTCTTTGCCTGCTGTCACAGTTTTTGCTGTGGCAAAGTTCCTGCAAAAATGTCAGAGAAATTTAGATTTAGTTGTATTCTCTATTAATGGCAGTAGAAAGTGTTTATCTAAATTTCTATAACAGCTCTGAAAATTTCAGCTGTTGTCACTAAATTACATGTGTGGAAATGGATTTAAAATACCTTGTCATTTAAACCTGTAAAGGCAGCAATTGAATTGTAGGTTGCTTCTGCGTATTTTCTGGATAGCAATAGTAATTTTATTTGCATACACCAAAAATATGGTCATACCAACTCGAGTCATAAGGAGAAGAATAAAGAGTGGCAGGAAAGGAGAGAATCAGCCAGCTGTGTGACTTGTCAGTGCAGTGTTTGACACAAACTGACTCTTGTTCCACACACTCTGAACAGAGGTCAGCTGTGCTGCTCCACCTTCCCATGCATGAGCACTGCAGCAGACATGGGAAGGGGGAAGAGCTGTGGTGGCTCTCAGGTGCAGTGTTTAGTCCCAGCATTCCCTTTTGGAAGCCTAGACCTGCTTTCAACAAGACATAAGGTTTGCTTAGAGCTTGAAATATATTTTGTGTCCACCCATATTTTAAATGTTTTTTTGTCCCCATGTCTGTTCATTACTTTCCTCCATCTCTTTACCAATAGTTTAGTCTCTACTAAATGTTGCCTGCTTTGTATGCTTTGATTTTTTGTTTTTAAATTCCTTCCCAACATACGGTTTTGTTCAGTGGCTTATCAAGCAAATTGATTTCTTTCTTCCTCCTCTGTATACAGAGATTGCAATATTTCTTCAATTTTGGATATTTCTAAGTGGAAAACAGACTTAAAATTGTACTCTTCTGGTACATGAGGAAATGACTGTATCATTCCAGTCCCAGCATGGTGTGCTGTTTCTCTAGCACTGTCATCTCAGCATGCTGGGCTCTGCTGTGCCATTGCTGCTTCTTTGGAAGCCTTTACTGTACCTCTTTTTCATTTTCTACCTTATCTCTTTTTCTTTTCATGCAGATAATTTTCTTTGCTTCAGTTCTCCAAAGACATCTTCATTGGGTTGGATAAAACATCTTTCCAAGCTTTGGATGTTTCATGGGTTCATTGTCCTGTCTTCTAGCTTAGTTGACTCTTCCTCTATCATCTGTCTCAGAACATGCTCTGTTTGTGCTCTGCTGTACAGAAACTACATTTCTCAATGTAAAATAAATATCCCAGCTGTATCCCTTTTGCTATTCCTTTGCCTTTTATTTATTTAAATAACTATTTAAGTTATTAATAAAATCTGTGCTTTTATGTCATTAGGGATTTCATTTTTTGGTGTTTTCATTTTTTAGCTGAAAACACTTTTGCCTGAATGTTGACAATGCCAAGCCAGTGAGTGCAGTGTGTGGGATGGTGTGAAAACTGACCAATTATTATCTTAGTTTTTTCTTAAACTCTGCTGCAGATAAAATGACAAATAAATGTAATAGGAATTTTTCCAGTTGTTATTGTTAGGACAAAATTTGCCAGGACAGTACTTCCTTGGGGTCACTTGGTCGTGGGAGCATGGCTGAGAGAGCAGTTACATCCTTGATGTAACCAGATTTTTCACTTTAAAGCCTGAAATCTTTTCCTAGCTTTATGCTGAAAACTTCTTACCTTTATTTAAATGTGTTTGTTCGTTAACTTATATATTTGAGACAGATTTAAAGAGGCAGCAGCAAAAAACTTTAAATTCTTTTTTTCACCCAAAAATAATCCTTGAAATGTCTTGTGAAAAAGTTTTCCCTCTTCCACACCTCGGTTATTCAGCAGAGATGATGCTTGCTAACATTTTGGGATTTTTACAATATATTTTTCTTGAGTGGCATGGTAGGATTGGAAGTTCATTCAGGACAATTTGGTAGCTTTCCATTTGTGTTTAGCTCAGACTTGAGAGTTTGAACTGTAGACTCATGAGAAATGTTTCAAAGCTGGAGTAGGAAAGTTCTCATGATTATACTATTAATGAAATTACTCTGCTTCAAAGTGGAACATCATGGATTTCAGATTTCAGCTGATTTGTCACTGTCTAATTAAGGATGGAGCATTTAATACTGACATCTTGTGCTTTTTTTGTATTGTTATTTGCAACTAGGGAGTTTATTGCCTTATTTGAACTTTATTTACATCACAGTGAAAGAAGTTATTTTCCAGTTCACATGAAAGTGAACAATAATGAAAGTAAAAACTGGACAGATTTCTGGTGATGCTGTAACTGTATATTGCCAAAGTTCTGAGGTCACCAAAGCTAAATAAATTGCTTATACCATAGCTGAATTGTAATTTTTAACTTGCAGAATAATGGGAATGTCTTTTCTAGTTCAGCCTCAAGATTATTCAACAGTGCAGTCTAAACTAGATTTTCTCCCCTCCTCAGAACTTGTTTTCCAAATAAGCCTTGTGAATGGATGCATTCCCTTCCTGGCCTGCCATCTGTGGATAACTTTGGCATATCCCACTTTTCTGCCTATGGCACATCCTAATGGCTGGGGGAGAAGCCCAAATACAGGATATGTATCAGCAATCACAGATAGTTCAAGTAATAAAGTCCAGTAACTTACTGCTCCTCAGCTGACACACAGTAAGCAGCTGTGTGTGAAGGGTAACCAAATAGAATGGGATATATAAAAGTTAACCAAATATAATGGGATAAGCATTTGTAAATGACTGAGGCTAATAACTTCACAAATGCAAGCATTAGGGGGAATGTGTTCAACTGTAATTTGTCATCTGAGCCAGAGTAAAATATGCTACAGCAACTCCAGCTTCTTAATCTATTGTGTTTTGTTTCATTGTTTTAGAGGAGTTTTTTGTCCACTCAATTCCTTGCAATACTGGTGTTCCTTAAGAGAAGTAAACAAAAAAAGCAAATTCCATTGTAGGAATCTGTCAGTTTTTGACATAGTGATTTTAAAGATCAGTATTAAAATTTTGCCTTTTGTATCAGTCATACATGATCAGCTGCACACTGAAGGATGGCAGGTTGCTGAACAGAGTGCTGGAAACGGGCAGTGCAATGTAGATCTCCAGGCAGAATTCCTGGGTGGTCCTGCTGCACTGATCTTCGTTCCAGGGAGTTGTTGTGGCTCCCTGCTCCAGTGTGGGATTGTAGCTGCCTTGTGTGGCTGGTTTTGTGCCTGAGGCTTCTTCACAGGAGTGCAGGGTTCTGCTGAGCAGAGGCTGAGCTGTGCTGGCTCTGCACAGAGCCAGAGCTCCCTGCTCAGCTGCTGGGGCTCCTGCAGAGCCTGGCTCTGGCTGGAGCAGATAGACACATGGCCCATGGGGAATCAAGGGCTCACTGCACAGGGAAGTGCCTTCCCTGCTCTGCTGGGGGATTTAGTTGTTTTGGAAGCTGAGAAATACTGCAAGTCTCTGCCTCAGTCAGAGAGCAGATTTCTGTGATGATGGTAAGCGTAAGCTCACATGACTTATTTTTGAATAACAACTATATACACCTTGCCAGACAAAGGGAAATTTTAGTTACTCTAAGGTTTGGGGCTTTTTTCCACATATCATTATCATGATGAGAGGGACAAGATCCATTTGTTACTGGTGCAGGATGAGAGCTGTGAAATGTGCCCTGGCTTTCCTGAGCTAGCTGTGGGAGTTTGGGCTAGAGAGGAAGCTGGGAGGAGTTGCTCACCATACAAGCATGTCCTGCAGACCAGCGCTCTGTGCAGCTTTGCCTTGTCCAGTGCCTGCAGGGGAAGAGGATTCCTGTGGAAGCTGTTAGGCAGCTTGTGGAAAATAATTAGAAACAGTCATTTCCTGTAGGGGAATAATCTGGGATCAAGAGGTCAGGAGTGCAGTTAGGCTATTGGGAAGAACATGGACAGTTTGAGAACACAAGATAGTCAAAAGCCATTGTGGAACATTTTTTTCACTCTGCAGAGCAACTCTCACTAAATGTGCTGTCACAACATGGCTGTGGCTGTTCTATTTCAGCATGAATTGTCCCCTCTGTTTTTGAGCAAGGTGTTCATCCTTCCTTTTCATTTTCACCAAATGTGAGTCTGTTTTCTTACAAAGTAAAACTTGGCAATCTAAAGGTATCAAAGTGTGTTGATTCCAGTAGCACAAGTATATTTTCCTGTCAAAAATAACATTTTAGCCCATCAGATTTCCTAGGAAAGAAGTATGGGCTGAGTCAGACCTGGTGGTAGTTGCCTTAGAGTATCTCTCCTGCTGTTTCTTATGCTGGCTGTGGTGCAATTGCATTATCTCTACTGGCAGATGAGATTCCACCACACTTTAAATAGTTTGCAAAGAAAAATGGCACTCAGTAAACAAAAACAGTAAACAAACTCTTTCACAGTTGTCCAGAAGACTAAAGCAAGACAGTACTTCTAGGAACATAGCTGCAGTTCTTCCATTTCTGTTCCAGTTTGTGTCTCACAGCTGTTCCCCACAACAGAATTCTTAGCCAGTTCTTCATGTGGTACACTAGCTGTTCCTTGGAGTAGCTATTTAATTACTAGAGTTCTAGAAACAGAGGTAAAATGTTTCTCTCTATGTTACTGAACTGTCTGTCATGTGACCAGTTTCTTTATTAACTCTTATTTAACTGTTTTCTCTGTCTAATCTGTCTTCATTCTGCCTCTTTTTTCCCTTCTAACCTGCTTGCTGCCTGTACAGACCAACTCTACCAGCAACTTGAGCAAAACAGCCGCCTAACTAATGAACTAAAGCTGGCATTGAATGAGGATTAAACTTTAGTGTGACTATATTTTTAAGTTGTTTGAAACAACTTCTTCCAAATTTCCATAAAGAATGAATCAGTAAATGTAAAAATCAGCAAGAAGCTTAGAAATTAATTTATTTTTTTTTAGCTGTTGATTCTGTGGTAAATTAATGAAAGAAATTCTCAGTTTCTCTTGGGAAAATATGGAAATGCTTCTTCTGGATGAGGCTTTTCATTAAGTGTCTACACACCTATTTTGTAGGAGCGCTAAGCTCTTCTGCTGTGAAGTAGCTTTTTCCACTTAAGAGCAGAGCTACAGCATTTCACTAACAATATCCAAAAATTAACAACCTGCATTGCAGAAAGGCACCCATTTTATCCAGCAGCATGAATTGGCCCTAAGATTTTTACCACAGTGAGAGAAAAATATTCACTAGAATTCATATTTCTGTATTTCAAAACCAGCTTAAAGGATACTTACAGCTGTTTTGTCCGGAGACTTTGATGTGATAATTTTGCCTTACTATGAATTTGGCTTGTACTTGACATTTAAAAAAAAAAAAGAATGTGAGCTCCATCTGGCAATACCCAATCAGTTTAAAGGTATGCTTGCATAGTATGAAGTTAATATTACTGGATCCCAGTAGGATGCACCACCAGAACATTATGCTCATTTATTGTATCAACTATGTGTGTTAAGTGATTGTCCTATTAAAATGTGCATGCAACATAAGGCTACTAACTTTGAGTTTATTTATTTTCTAAAATAAATAAGTTTCTTAAAGGTCACTTCACTGAAAACTATTGTAGTTGTAATTTGTTTGTTCTTTGTATTTTTGAATTCTATGAAACTTTTAATTGTGTATCTGCAAAGAACTTATTTTTTTTATTGCCTACTTTATAGGGAAAAAAACCAAAAACTAAAAAAGGCACTTATTATCTCACATACCTATAAGAAAAGAGCTTCCAGAACATTGTGTCTGTGTTGGCAGTGCATTTTCTTAACAAATGCAGCTGTAAACAGTTCTAAACTTGCATTACTTGCTGTTTGTTTTATTAGTTTGGAATTCTCTCTGGTTGTGTTATCTGGAAACATTGGTATTTATGAGCATGCACATTTCTTAACTTTCTAAACCCTCTGAGAGAAGTGATGATTGCATGCCTTCATGTTCTGAGAATCAGTGTCTCCAAAGAACTGCTATTCATGTTTTAATTTTCTAATCCCACAACAGAGAAAGTGGCGCATGCCAAAGAAGAAAACCTTAGTATGCATCAGATGCTGGATCAAACTTTACTGGAGTTAAACAACATGTGAAAACCTTCTTAGTGGCAACCACACTATTTGTTTTATTATTCTTACACCTGCTTGCCGTGGAGCCCCATAAACATGTCTTTTTTTTTAGTTTCACCACAGTCACAAGAACATCTGCTAAATTATCAAGCAGGGGTCAGGGAAACACCAAAATGGGCAAGCCATATGCGGGTTAAGTGACATTACATTATGGGTTAAATGTGCCATTTCCCAACAGAAATGTTACCTACACTTTGTAGAGAGTTCAGCAATTTGGTTTGCTTAGTCCTTGAAGAATCCTGGCTGTGGCAGAAAGTTTCCCACCTCAAGTGCCAACTACAGTTTTTACATGAGAAGAATGATTCATGTTCAAGAGAGATCAGGTGGAAATGGTGCTATTTTCAACAAAAGGTTCTACTTGAAGTCTTTTGTTTGATATCAGACAAGTCAGGAGTTGTCCAGCACAGTAATTTATTTTTATCATAACTTGACTGATCTGTGAGAATTTGGACTTTCTGTGCCTTCTAATTCAGTAAAATGAAGATATATAAGCAGTGGAGACAAGTGAAGGCTTCTGAAGGTTTTAAATTGTATTCTTGCAACTCAATACAGAAGTGTAGGTCAGCATTTCACCTTGAGTTTTCATTCAATTGTATTTTTCATGTTGAAATGAAAGAGTCAATAAATTCAGGACAAAACATTAATTTGGAAGAGATTGTGTTAAAATGTATTTTATTTGTGGGGGATTTGGGGTAGGGGAGGAATTTTTAAACTGATATTTGCCTCACTTTTTTCACACTTTCTTTGAGCAGTCTTAAAAGTATACCTGTATGTAAACATTGTATAATTATATGAAATAAAATGCACATTTTAGGACACTTTTTTAATTTTGTTCTCCTGTGGTTTGTTTTTCATCACATCAGTTTCCTGTGTATCCCTGTGTAAACTCTGCATGTGTGCAGTGTCCCTCATTGTGTTGATATTAACACACTGGCTCTCAGTATTTTCTGTGTTGTTAGGCCAATGTATAGAAATGTGCTGGTTTGGACAGATGTGGATCTGCTCAGGATCAGGCAGGAACCTGTCCCTGTCACTTGCCTGCATGCCCAGCTGTCTGCAAGATGCAGGTATCCCCTAGTAGATGACAGAGCTTTCCAGAATTACTTGTCATTGACCAAAATGTTTTGGAAAGACCATTGCAGGGCTCCCATAGACCTCTTTGGGAAATGAGTCCTGGAGGCCATGCCCTTGGAAGCACCACCATCTATGTGTGTGTATTATCTGTGCTAATTTACTTCAGTACTGTGGTAAACCTTGGAAAATCATGTCATGTTCATAAGAGAACTCAGCTTTTCACTGCTGGTTGCTAATTTCTACATATGTAGGTGTCTTTATTTGAATTGTGAGGTCTGTCAATGAGCAGCTTCAGGACTTAATCATTTTTATTCCTTCTTTGTAGTATATTGCTGAAAGCTGATGCTGTCCATCCCTCTAGCAGCAAGGAGCTTGGTAGGAGACAGGTACAGATAACCTTCCAGATCACCAAGGAATTTCCATTAGAGCACTCTTAGCAAGCAGCTGAAACCAGATGAGTTTATTGGCTGCTGCTGTGAGCTGCTAAAGAGGTAAAGTAATGTGTTGCTGGAGATTTTGGTCTCCTCAGGGCTGAGCCCCTTGGGATACTCCCTCAAAGGGGAGTTTCCCTTATCTCAGTTCTGTTTCAGGAACAATTCTCCAAAGACTCGTTTACTTCTTGTTTCTCATGTTTATTAATATATATCAAAAGACTTGGCAGGTCTTCCCCAGACTTTCTGCTCAAGTTCAGCCCACCATTGCCTGGCTCAGATTGGCTTGAAAGGCACAAAATGGCCTGAACAGTACAGCTTTTTTATCTTTATACTTATTCTAACCCAATTAACTATAGACACATGAATTATTTTCCTTAGTGACCCAATGACCCAACACCTCTGTGCTGCACTGTGGCATTTTCTATCCAATCACCTATCACTACCCAAAAATCTCTAGAAGAAGAAGATGAAGAAGAAAAGAAGGAAGAGACAACACCCTAAACCCTCCATCTTAATACACAATAATTTCAGGATAAGTGCAAGTCAGAGAGGGAAGATGTACTGGTACAAGCCTGTTTTTTTTTTATTCTGTTTAAAGGGAGGAACATGGTAACACTAAAAGCTTTTGTGTGATTTATTGGCTGGTGCCAAGTCATCCTAAATGGAAAGGATTAAATTCGTGCCTTCATGTTTCCCTTGTGATTTTGGGTAGCAAAGTACATGTTACAAGGCTCCTGCAAGGCCTTAGTTTGTACTGGAGACTGACAGATAAAATTCCAACCACATGGTGCACAGTTACTCTCATCTCTTGCTCCTTCCTTGCTTAGCTCAAGGATGAAGTGTCAGGTAGCTGAGCTGATAGAGTTCAGGTCCCCATGTATGTGTGGCTTCACTGGTGCTGCTGCAGTCAGGAGGATGAAATACTGTGCTGGGAATTGTTTGTAGAGTAGGGCCCAAGGCTGCCCAGAGAGCTGGGGGCTGTGCAGAACAGAGGAGCTCTTGGCACTGAGCTTCAAGTCTTACCCAGCCAAGTGTGCTGCCACCTCCACTGCACTGCTGGTATGGTCCCTTGCTATGTGCTTGTCCTAAACAATGTGTCTCAGTGAGGTCAGAGCGGTTTTTTGCTGCTTAAAATTGCTTTTCAGGAGACCACAAACTGCTTTGTGGTTTGGGGAACCTGAGTTCAGCTCTCACTGTGTAAGGGTATGAGAAGTCTGTGGTTTTCATATCTCTTAATGGTACGTACCATTAACAAGGCAAGCATGTGCAAGTAAGGAGATAAGAATTGATCTGGAAAAAATACATTTACAGAGTAGACTTCCCCAAAGTGCACTGTTGCAGGTGAATAGGTAAATAAAAGCTTTCCAGTTTCAAGGAGAGCTGAATGGAGCAGTGAATGTGATGATGATGAATCACACCAAGTGGCTTTTTTGCCAACTAGCAACAGACACATAAATACACATAAGGGCTTTTACTGGAGCAGGAAAATTGTTTTTACCATATCTCATAAGCCACTACCCTTCATGGGTTCTTTAGATGCAGTGTCTAATCATACACTCATTGAAAAAATGAACTCAGTGAAGCTACAAAGCACTGGCTTGCAAAAACAAGTAAATTGAGTCCAAATTTAACCCCATTCTAGCAAATTTGCAGCTACTTTGCTATTTTAAATAAAAATTTGTTAAATCACAGAACCCTGCATCGTTCAGCCTTCCTCAAGATGTATGTCCTGGTTTGGAGAGTTACTCACCCTTTCTTTTAATCTTTTAAAAATACATTTGGCAGTTTGAAATGTATCCTAATTGTACAGCCATGCTATGTAATTGTCTGGTTTGGGTTTTGAGCTGACCTCTCTCAATGAAATGAGTAGTTGTGAGAGCACCAGAACTGGCAAAACCTGCATTCTTGCAGATTCTTGTCTCATGGTTGGCTGTAAACTTGGAATGAATTCTTTCCCAGGTACAGAGACATTTGTGTTGTTTTCTGCTCCTTCTTGGGATTTCTGTGATACTGAATAACATACAAGGCATGCTGCAGCATGTGCTTTCCTTCCATCATGACCCTCAGAGTCATGTTCTATCTTAATGGTTCTTTATGTTCACAAAAGTTGCAGGAATGTGTGTTATCTTTTAGAGTTCTGTGTGGTCAGTCAGTTCAATCAAGAGTTATTGAATGGGTGAGAGATAAGAAGGAAGAGGAACTTAGATTAGGAAACAAGGCTAAAGCAGTAGGCTGCACCTATAGAACACTGCCTCAGCTCTGGATCTGTAAGGTATTATGTGTATTAAATGCTACTCAAAATCTGGATTAACTATACTGTTAATATCATAGGAATATCTATTGCACTGAGCTGTCTACAACTGCTGCAATGTTCATTAGTCGCAGCAAAAGAAGAAAGTGATTAGCTAACTAAATTTTAAAACTGGGGAAGGAAACACTCTACATGACTCAGCACATAGAAAAATAGTGTGCTTTTTTTCTCAGGTGTTCCTCTGGGTGGGCTTCTTTTAATAATAAAACAGGAACATCAGTGAAAGATTAAATGGGAATTGAATCAAAAAGGTCAAAGCGGAGGAAACAAGGATAATGCTTTTTATCTTCATGGAGGATTTTGGAAAATGCACACAGGAATAGTTCTTTTAATAGAGAGAAGCTGTATAACTTACTGACTTTAGTGTGTGTTGTGTTCTTTCCAAGGTACAGAGAATCTGTACAAGCTTGCATAATCATCTTGGCTTCAGTCACAAACCCATCTAGTTTCTGTAAGTCAGAGCCTTGCCAGTTCATCAGCTGCACCTGAGACTTGCTTAAATGCAGGATGCCTCTCAATGCCAGCAGCTTGGTGAGCAATCTAGATAGTCCAGATGGAAACAATGGGAAACAGAAGCAGATAGAAGCATTACAGACACATAAAAACTCCTCACTTCTTTCCATTTGTTATTTTCTGACTCATAATGCACCAAAATAAAAGGACATTCCATAATATTTTGGATTTAAGTATTATGGACCTTAAGGACACCACAGCACTGGCTTCTTCTTATCTTTTTTCTGGTTTGAGGAATAGCTGGATAAAGATTAAACAGCATCTTTTTCATTAGAAAAAACAGAGCAGACACACAAAAACCCCAAGTCCTGTAGACCCAGCTGCAACTGCCAGAGCCACATGTCATAACACACTGACACACAGGGTTGTGAGAACATTTCTCTGTTCTTCACAGCAAGACTATGTGGATCATGGAAATAAAGGGTTGATACATGTTCGAGACCATGATCCAGCAAAGTATTTTGAATGCCTTCTATTCCAGAGCCTGACTATGATCTGCTTCTTGGGATTGTTCCTTTCTTTGGTGTGGTTTTCATTCTCTGCCCTGAGACACAAAGAGAAAGGTCGAGGAAGAATCCATGTGGTCTGTCACAGCCAAAGCTCATGGCAAACTGCTTCCTTGGCTAAAACCTGCCAGTGCTACACCTAGTGAGAGCTGGTTGTGCCACTGATGAAAATTATGCAGGTCTGGAGTTCCTACAGTACATTTTGTGAAAGAATAATCAGGGTGGTGCAGCTGCAAAGCTCTGGTAAGTTGTTTTACCTTGGGACACATTGGTATTGATATTAACGTGGAGATCAGTGTGAGTTTCCAGTTTAAAAATAGAGCATTTCTTTGTAGGCCCAACTGATAGTTTATTGTGTTTTTCTTGACAAGGATATTGGAGAAACAGCCTGGGAAAATGCTTCAAAATCTTTCTTGTATTATGTCTTTTTGCAGCCAGCAAGGATGAGCCTGCCAGACTTCTTTCTACTTAATCTGGATTTCTGTGCTACTTCCTCATTTTTTATTGTACACATGTAGACTATGAAATAGGATAAAAGGGTGATGTAATTTCTGCAGGCTGTCCAGGAAAAAAAAAATAAAAAATATCTGGAACATGAATTAGGTGAGAAAATAGGAAGGGAAACAAGAAGATTAGAATTGCACATGGGGGCTAAAGGGCAGTTGGGAAGGTACAGAGAACATGAAAGTGATCTGCAGAGGGATGAATCCTCCCCTCTAAATGCTGCTGTGTTCTGCTTTGTCCTGCTCCTACAGCCTCCACATGTCTGTGCAGCCACCACATTCCTTTGCCACAGGGGAAGATTTATGGCAAGGTCTAGGTAACAGAATTCTTTGTTAACCTCTCCTGGGTTTAAAGTATGCAGGAATTTTTTTCTGTAAAAATCCTTTCAGTGGTTATTGGCAGAATCTGGGTAAAATTTCTCTCTGCTAGGATTTCATTATCAATTATGTTAACCAAGAAATGACAACACTTCAAAAAATAAAAATAAAAAATGCAAACCCACCGTTTTTTGCTGCTTGTGAGCAGGTAGCAAACATGTAGCACATATATGTGTGCTTTTATTACATTCACATGTTGCTATATCTAAGTGCAAGGCATTTCCAGGAAATGAACAACTGCTGGAAAGGATTGTGGATACAGGAGACAGCCCAACAGATGACCCAAACTGGCTGCAAGTCCTTGGGAGGTGCTCAGTGCTGAGACTTACTGTCATAAATTGGAATGAAAAGCACATGAGCTGACGTGTCTGTGTGCAGGAGATACAGACATTATTGCCATTGTGGGCAATTAAGTTAATTAAGTTATTGACTCCTCCCTCTGCATCTCCTTCATTATGTGCTGCCAGCAGTAGGAACACTACAGCTGGCCAAATGACTGATAGGAAGGGTTTACTCTAGATCCATTATATTTGTGGATCACAAGCTTTTAACAGTTTGGATTTAATTAAAGAAAAATTATAAAATCCAAGTTTAAATTGAGTGCAGATTGTGTAGGGATTTGTGTCATTTCAGCTCAGTTGTTTTAAAGATCATTTTACCAAACCACCCAGGTGCATACACAGCTTTGGCCATACACACATATGGAGTACATACAACTAAGGCTTGCCTGTTTGACTAAGCCTTAATCAAACAAACAGTTCCATTAGAGCAAAGTCTCAGCGCTGCAGAATTGAGCTTTAATAGCTATTGCACAATGAAAAGTTCTCTCTGATGTCAAAGCTGCTGGGTCTTTAGCTGCTGTGACATTTGGTATGTAGGTTTAAAAACCAAACAGCTGCCCACTGTGAGCAGTGCAATGCTATATTTCAATTTCTAAAGAAAAAGCTGGTTCTCAGAGGTGCTGAGCAGTTCTCTTTGATCTAAGACACCTGCATACTGTATTCAAGGGTAGAAATGGCAGAAATTCCTTTTCAAACTACTTTAAACCCAGAAAGCCCTAAAATCTGTTTTCCTAGTTCCTCTTTTGCCCCTGTCTGTTTTTCCTGTGAATCAATAATGAAGACATTACTCTCTAACATCAGGTGTGTCACAGTTACAGATGTATTTCTCAGACAACAAGGGGATTTAGCTTTGCTTCTATTTTATTTCCCTGACTGAGAATTTACAAGAATACAACAGCCCACATAAAAAATGCTTTTTACTCACACCAGTTGGTTAAATTTGCCAGGTACTAAGTCGAGTAGGAACTTGTTAGCTTTCATTACAGCACTTGGAAAAAATGTCGTCATCCACTAAGTAGAGCACAGCCTCCCCTCCAGCCCCAGCACGCCTTGAGTTTGATTCTCCTCTGATTAATGTGTCTTTATCTTGCTTAGCTTCACACTGCAGATTGCTTTTATTGGTGATGAAAGGATGGAGAGAACCCAAGCTGAGTGGCAGACATTGAGATGAGTGTGCAGGTAGCAAAATTGTTCTACTGAGTAATGTTAATCACACTAAGGCATAACTATAAATTGTGTGATGTACATTGCTATACACCAGAAAGTACAAGTAGCATCTGAAACAAGGAAATGGTCTTGGTTTTGTTCAAGGTAAAAGAAATAAATGACAGTATTTCCAATTCAAGCAGTTGATGAGTTATTCCAAGTCACGAGATGAAAACTGTCCTATAGTTAGGGCATATTAGAAAAGACACTGTCCCAGGCAGTTGTCTTCCCTTAGTAACAAAGCTTTAAAAATTTTCTTGTTTCCCATATCTCTGCTTGCAAAGGTACAAAAGAAATACTTACTTTAGCTTTTGCAAATATCTTGTTGTGGTATAAACCTGTGCAAATGTCATTAACTTGATTTATCCTGTATGGAAAGGGAATAAAGTAAAAGCCCTGCTTACTAATTTGTGTACCATATAGCAATCAGACATCTTTAGAGGGGCTCTTCTGAAATATATCTGACTTTGGGAAGAAAAATATGATCACAGGAATGGAGTTTGTAGTATGCATGGACTCACACCCATAAGAATATGCAAACCCAGTGCCAAATGCCTTCACCTAAATACCCAAGACATTACTAATTTGATAAGAGTCCTTTTCCTATTTTTACTTGCCTAATAGCAGTTTCTCAATCTATCTGTACTCTATTCCCACGAAGAGCAATTTTAGTGGCACAGAACATGTCTGCAAAGGAAAATGAAGGTGTAGTTGCAGCGCAGGTAGGTGAAGGCACACAAGAATGGATGGTCAGAGCAGTAAACATGTGGAAAATGGACTGGCAACCAGCCCACATGTACAGCTGGGTGAGTATTTGGCATAAACTGCAGAGAATCCTCTTGCTTATGGCAGTAGATAACAGGAAAAATGCATGCTGGGGCTTCAAATAATGTTGAAAGGTTTGGAAAAACTGCTAGATTAGGTACTGAGCAGGATCCAGAGTCTTCTCTCTAGGAGAACAGGTAAGTACAGTAAATGCAAATCAAGACTCTATTCCTCAGACCGGGTATGCCTGAAGATTCACACAGAAAATCTGAATTTTTCTACCTGCTGCTGTGTCTGTCTGAGCAAATGTGCCTGTTGTCTTTCTTCCTGACCTGTGGACACCTGCTGTGCACTGCTGTGGCACTGGGTGCTGCCACTTGAGGATGCTGAATGTGCTTGCCTGGCCCACTCCTCTCAGCAGTGTCAGAGTCCTCACATCTCTGACTCACAGGCTCTGGGAAATGTTCATTTCATGGAGATCTGTACTTTGGGGAGAAAGGGTGGAAAGAGAGGTAGTTATCAAGTTATCATCCAGTTGTGAGGAGCCTTTTCTAGAACAAGCCAGAAAGCTTCCCCAGGTGCCTGCACGTGTTATTCTGGGCATAAAAGCCTCACAATACCTTGTTAATATGTTTGATTTTTTAGGTGTTTTACACCTTCCATAGCTTGTTACTTTGTTTTGAAACAACATACTCAAGTCTGAAAAGATACAACTGGAAAAGTCAAACTCACTGATGCTCTGTGGTGCCTCTGGCACTCTGAACAGTGCTAATGCATCATCATTTTCCAGTGTCTTGGACCTCTGCCCAGGAAGGGGGAGTAAAGCTGGAGAGGCTAAAAAGGTTACACACAGCAATTGAATTGAATGATAAATGGGAATACATTCTTAGGCACAAAATTGTTCAGTCTTCTCTGTGTTGTTTTCTACCAGGAGAGACTTACCTGGAAAATAACTTCAGGTAAAACAGGAAAAAAAATTCTGCATGTTTTCTTTTCTTTGGAGGGAGAGTGTGAGTGTGGTGGTTTTCTCTTTCTTTACATGGATGTATTCCACAAATGTTTCTTCACTACATATTTTCAGCTGGTGAAAATTATTTTTCCTCTGAGTCTGAAAATATTTCAAGTAGACCCTGAATTAAAACTATGAGGAAATCACCACTGCAAAACTGGAATTTTAAAACTAATGTTTTTGCAAAGAAGAAAAATATGTGTTTGTGCCCTTTGGCTGATCTGTAACTGCAGCATGGTATTTTCAGCATTCCTTTTTTGAACATGCAAAATATTTTCCAACCTCTCATCCTGTTTTTTTAGGAACTGTGCCAGACTGCATGCAACTTCTGAAACCAAGGCAGTAGCAGTGTGGCACTATAAAACTTGCATAGTCTATTTTATTGAAATATATAATGCCAAGATGATGCATCCTGAATACACAGGAAAGTGGAGTAAATTAAGCAGAGCTGGTGATAAACATGTTGATCTCACTGTCTGAAGACCCACTGCTTTTAATCTTACTCTTTCTCTTGGTCCAGGTGTCTTACGTGCTTAAAGATTTGTTCCTGACTCATGTTTCTCAGCTGACCTATGACCTTGGTTTGGAAAAGACCCAAACCAACCCAAACAACTTGGGGAAGATTTTAATCTTAAACTCAAGCTGTGAGTATACCCTTATTTCTGTACCTTTAGGGGGATTGTGCCTGGTTTTATGGCTGGGGCTGGCTGTCCTAGCAGAGAATGTTATGGGTGCACATCCTGCAGTGGTGCATTCACTGAGATCATGTAGCTCTTACCTTACTTGATAAATAATAATACTCTGAGAACTGCTATACTGACCAAGACCAAACAAAAAAATTTATGTGTGTGAGGAGACTGTAATAACTGAGTTCAGTACCTCTGTGACAACCAAGGAAGTTCACATGGCAGTGGAACTGCTCCTTCTGCTAGCAACTGGTTAAATGGGTGAGGGTTTTTACTGCCATCTGCTGCACAAATGCTTCAAGCCAGAGGGAAATAAAAATGCAGTCTCTTGGTTCTCAAATAAATGAAATTGCTTCTGAAAAGAGAGATAAAGTAGAGCTTGATGTCTCTCTACATCTAATAATCCCTTTATTTATCTTCTTTTCTAATTCAGAAAGAATTTGGGTCTTTTATTTCCTTCCTGTGCTGAGAGTAGAATCATCAGGTTTGATCAAGGTAATTGTTATCCCTTCACTCTTCACATTTTCCATCAACATAATTTTTCCACATATCTATGTATACACAGATAATATTTTTTGATTGCTGTTTTCCTATTTTTCTTCATTTTATCTTGTACAAATATAAATCACAGTCCTTTTTGACAACTTTAATTGTCTGTTAATTATATTCCATTAGATTCAACGCTTTCAGATCCAGAAATCTTTACAAAAGTTAGTCTTTAGTTATTGGAATCCAGTTGGAATAATGGGAATCCATTGGATTAATGGACCATTTCATTGTTTAACAATAAATCCAAAAAAGAAAACAAAGGAGCTTCCTTGCACTAGTACTTTCTTCATTTTTAAAAGCCCTTTCCTACACATTCATCCTACAAGCTTCAGTCTGGGTCTGTGGCAGTTACAAATGGTATTTAATAATATGAAAGAGCAGAGATGGGTTCATGATTTCAGGTCTGACCAGCCTTTTATCAGGGGAATACTAGTATTAATCACTCATTTTCTATCTTTCAAACCTTACATGTTCTTTGTTAAAAACATTTTTTTAATGGAAGGGTTACATTTAGGGGTGTGTCACTGCAGAGTTTGTCAATGAACTAGAAAAGCAAATGAGATCATCGTAGCAAAAAATAGTGTGATCAAAGTCCAGACCTACAAGCAGGAATAGCCATAATAATACCTGTTAAACATTGCTGAGCCCTCAGAATCCACAAAAGCATTTGCAGAAATGGAGGAGGATTGACAGAAGTGCTGAAGGTGTTTTCAAAATTCCTGGGTTTTTTTTGTTTTTTTCTCTATCCCAAGACTTATGTTTTAGGAAATGTTGATGAAGCCTCACAATTTGGAAATGTTTGATGTTTCCACAAACTGGTGACTGTCAGCAGCAGTGTGAGCATGTTGTACCTTTTGCTGGTGGGCTACACCACTGCAGAACAGCACAAAAGCTGCTGTGGTTCCCCAGCTCACATCATCACAGTGCTGTGTAAAAGCCAGTAAATGCTGTAGCACACAAGGGAAGAGCAAGATAACTGGGAAGATACACCAGCACTTTGTTTGAAAATCTTGTATTATTGAGCTTCTTGTGTTTGTCTTAGAGGCTCTAAAACCTTAAGGGACTCTTGATGGTGAGATTCCAGAACTCGGCCCAAGTGGAGGTGAGTGAACACAGCCCTGCCTGGCTGAGAGACTCGTTGTGTCACACCATTCTTTATCATCTGAATAAGGCATATCTCAACAAAAGCTAGGCAAGGAGGCAGACCAGGGAAGAGTCAGCTGGTTGAGTGCTAAACCAACCTTGTGGAGTTTTTTCCACCATGCCAGAGGGGTCTCCAGATTGACTTTTCTGGATGTGTTACATAAAGAAGATGGATTACAGCTGAGACTCTGTGCCTATACTTAGTCATTGATGGACAAGAATAGAAGAGAAGCATTGTCTTTTTGGAGGGGTCAGTTTTCTTTCCCATGGAAAAGGGCTGCTGTTACTGTCCACAGTCCTGTTGCCAGGAGTGGGGTTTCTGCCTCCAAAATTATGAGTGGAGCAGGATTCCTCCCAGACCAAATCCATCCCCACCTAGAAGTCAGACTGTCCTTGGAGTGCCAAACACCTCTGACAAACTGACATCAGGACAGAGCAGAGATAGTTTTCTTTCCCCTGGAAAAGGGCTGCTGATCATTTCCAAGGGACCATGGCTGGGAGTGGGATTCTGTCTCTGAAAACTACAAATGGAGCAGGATTGCTCCCAGACCCAAGTTGCCCCCACCTAGAATTCAGGCTGCCCTTGGAATGCCAAACACCTCAGAAGAACTGACATCAGGAACCTGATGGGGTCAGGTTTTTTCCCCAGTTAAAGTGCTACCATTGATGTCCACAGTGCTGTGTCCAGGACCAGGCTTTTGCCTCTGAAAATTACAAATGGAGCAGGATTCAGCCTGATCCTGATAGTAAAAGATTTTAAAATCATAAGAAATTCGGAGAATTAGAAAGAAAGTTAGGCTTGGCAAGCCCTGGGAAAGGTGTTAAAGGTAGGCCCTGGGAAATGTTAGGCCTTGTGCTTGCTAAGATCAGGTGAAACTGCACTGTGTAGTCAGTATATGATAAATGATATAATTGTTAGATATGATTAGATATAATTATTGTTTAAAGAATCATGAGAAACTATGTTAGGGGTTTGGGGGGATCATGAGAAATCCATGCTTGGGTAAAATCAATGCACACAATAGAACAATGTAAGTTTCATAATTAATATGAAAGTTATATAACGATAGAGTATAAAAACATGTTCAACTCACAACCTAGTTGGGTCAGATTTGGGTAGTGGTGGGAAGGTGCAGCTCTGTACTGACTTTTACTTCTAGAACCTTTATCTATAGGCACAGATGCTGGATGTCTGCAATGAAGATTTGAGAGTGAAAAGAGTGACAGCAGGTTTATCTGGAAAAGAAGATACAGAGCCTCAGTGCAATGTGCACAGCTCATTGCTGCTAAGAGAAGGGGGTACATTAAGAACATCTCCTGTCCCAACACTTCCTTTTGTGTGATCTCTAGCTGCCTGGACTCAGCAGAAAGTGTGTGAAAGTGATTGAGCTGCAGATAATGGGTTTCACAGGGAAGAGGGAAAGGCAGCAAATACCTTCTGTCTTGGCACATCTCTCAGTCTGAACTGCAGCTGGAAATGTTTTGCTGTAATGATGGGCTCTGGCACCTTGAGAAAATGTACTGATATCTACAGCTGAGAAGGAAAGTGTGAATCATTAGTGTGTTTTGTCTTGTTTACAGCCTGCAAAGGGACTATGAAAGCCAACACTGGCTTTTGTAGGACTTTTTTTTGCAAGCAGCTGCTGGATATTTTAGGGGGGTTTGGGATCTGCAAAACTGAGAGGGTAAGATGGTACACAGAGCTTGAGAGAAAGTGCATATCTCCAGGGAGAGGGATGAAGTTCAGTGCATGTGAGTTAAATGCTGAGCAGCTGATCACACAGAAAACATTCTAAAAGGATGAGAACGTGCTGCAATTGCCTTATTTTTACAGCTTATAAACTGCTCAGCTAACAATGAAACTATTCCTTTCCTTTCCCCACCTCATGTATGAGCACTTTCTGTCAGTCTCCAGGAGCCAGGATCCACAGTGGAGCTCTCCCCAACTCTATCCCCACACAAATGGGGCCGGGCCAGAATAGCGCTTGGCTTTTTCCTTGGCCCTGTCAGAGCTCATCAAAACAACCACACGATGGAACAAAACAACCACACGATGGAACAACCAGACGATGGAACAACCACACGATGGAACAACCACACGATGGTGCTGTCAGCTCGCAAAGGAAGGAAATGCACCAAGGCCAGCTCGAAACCACGGAATGCAGAGCCAAACTGAAAAATGTCCTTGCTCTCCAACCCATTGTTCCACCACAAAGAGATTCTGCTGATCTTCCCCTCCTAACTGCGTACTCTTCATTGCACCACACTCAAAGGGAAACGTGAACTCCTTTGCCCTCATAGAGCTTTTCACTCAGAGTCAGCTAAAAAACTTGAATATATCTGGCAAAAAACATCTTGCTGCCTACAACTTCAACTGCACCCATCAAACTACGAGCACACATCCTGCTATGGGCACTTGGTTCTCAGCTCTAGCTGAGTCCTAAGCTTTGTTTCACAGGGTCAAGATCCAAATGTAAAGGCACCTGAGACTGCCCACACACTAAAGCTACCAGGACAAAAAAACTCAACAGCTTGGTACCTGCATTCCCACTGAAAATTCAACAGCTGTAACCTAGAGAACTGCCTATTGGGAAAAGCCTTTAAATTCACTCAAACCATCCAAAGTGCCCATCCAAACTTGCTTTCTTTGCCAAAGAGAGGAACTAGAAGCCCGTATCCAAAGAAATGGCATTTCCTCTATCAAAATACAAAACACCCAGGGCCCAATCCACCTCTAGTATTGAATGCATCCAACAAATATGCCTGCACAAAAGGGGCCAGGACAGATATATCTTGCTGGACTATTCCTCGCCACAGAACCTTAACATCTGCTCCAACATCATTGGCATTATATCTTTTGCCTCCCAAGGAAAGGTACTCCAAGTCACTTGGCCTTGCCTTGCTTTCAGTATCGTTCCTAGTTTTTCCTAGTCTACCCTTGCTTTGCTTGGCTTGCCCATGTCTGCCTTGCCTGGCCCTACCTACAGCTTCCTTGCTTTGCTTTGCCTTGCCTGTCACTCCTTGCTTTGCACTCCATGCAGGCAAGGCAGTGCAGACCAAGTGTAGGCTGCTGTAGGCACGTCCAGGGGAGGTAGAGCAGTGAAGGGAAAGCAAATGGAGTGGTGAGAGAAGGCCCAGAAGTTATAAGCAAGGCTGGGAATAGGAAGGTAAGCCCAGAGATGGGTAGGCTGGGCAGAAACAGAAAGGCCCTGGAGGAAACCAGTAGACAGGTCAAGGGTGGGGTATGGTTGTGCATGAGAATGCAAGGCTAGGGAGGGTTAGAAGGCCAAGGCAAGGAAATTTGGGTTGCCAAAGCAAGGCAAGGCAGGTGAGAGGTACATTCAAGGATTGCTGGTACTTGAAAGCAGCCAGAACAGAATTCTCTGTCCAGCCTTGATCTTGTTATAGATAGTTAATGTGATGGATTGGCTCTCACAATTAAAGGATGAATATTGTGGATATGTTAGGAAAAGTTTTATTGATATATAATTATGTTATAGTGATTTGTTATTTAGACATCCTCTGTTCTCCCCATAGTCTCCTTCCCCATCCCTCTTGTACTGTTGCCACTGGATGGCCTCAGCAGTGGGAACACGTGAGGATGGGGCAGATGGGAGGAGGACAGGCCTGTTCATAGAGCCATGACAACACCTGACCTCCAATCAAGCTGTAAGAAAGTTGTCTCCAGCAATGGATGTTGAAAAAGAGCTGACAGACAGGTTTTGGGAATTTTTACACTGTGCAGTTTTTAACTGACACAACCCCAGGGCTATAAAAGGGGGAACAGCCACTTTTGTAGATGAGCACGTGGCAGATGCTCAGTGCTCCCAGAGCGGTGTCTCTTTCCTTATTCAGCCTTTCTGTTGTATTTTGTTAAGGTTTAAGAAAGCTTTGAAATTTTAAAAGGTGAGTCATTTCTTCCAGTCTCACATGGGCTGTCTGTAATTGTGCACCTAAAACACTTGTGCTGCCTGCTTTCCTTCATCTGCAAAAGAAATGACATTCTGGTCCTCATTACAAGCCCAGCTGAACAAGGATAAGGTTGTCAGACAATTAGTTATTGGCCAATGATTAACTTCTAATTTTAGCAAGGCCTCTCTATCTACCTTTAATTTTAGCAAGGCCCATCTATTTATTTTAATTAGCTTCAGCAAAGCTTATTTTTAATTAAGGCCTCGGCTTCTCTAAAATCTTAAATTCTTCAAAGTTTGTGTCTCAGATCCTCTCCAAACTACTTTGAAGCAACGTGGACAAGTGGTGTTTAAAAAGAGATCTTTAGGAGCCATGCATGCCTCCCTATAATACTCCTGTCTTGCCAGTTAAGAAAATCCATGAATGGACACCAGAAAGAAAGAAGAATTTTAAAGTGTTAGAAAGAAAAAAAAAAAAGGAATATTAACTGAAGCTCCTGGCCCAGCCCTTCCAGACAGGCAAAAAAAATACTGAATTTTATGTGGGTGTTAAACAGGACCACACTAAAAGGATTTTAGTATGGGAAGACAGGGGGACACTGCAGCCTCTTGCTTACTCTCCTAAGATGTTAGACCCAGTGTCCTGGAGGCTGGCCTCATTGTCTGCAGAATTGTGCAAACATGGCTTTAATGGTCACTAAAGCCCTCAAAGTGATGACAGAATGTTTTATTATTAAAATCTCACATCAAATTAAAGTTTTGTGAAGCAAAAAAAGCCTCTAAGTGAATGTGCAGTGCTCAGTTATTATAGTCTAAAGCTTATATAACGGAGCAGAAAGATCAGGGATCAAGAAGAGGGGAAGGGTTTAAGCCAGCCTCCTGTTTGAACAGACCTGGAAAGAGGGTGAGCAAGAAACCCATGACAGTGTTCAATGGTACTGTGGGGATGGGATGAAGTTCAGGATGGAAGGGGGGATGGAGTGGCTTGGGATCTTGGAGTGGGGCACTAGAGGGAGGGAAAGCAGGAGACACTTTTGGAAGGTGCCTGATGGTTGTAGGAATTTTGAGGCCCAGAAGTGTCTTCTGGGAGGTTGCAGTTAAATTGGGAAGGCTGAGGTAAAGGCCCTGAGCTGCAGAGGGAGGGAGGGAGGATTCCAGATCCAGTCTTACCAGCACCTAGAGCCTGAAATCTGGTGTTTACTGGCACCACCAGTGCCCAGATCCAGAAATTTCCCAGTGCTGGCACAGACCAAGTCCAGCAATTTGCTGGAATAGAAAGCCAAAATTGTTTTAGGAGGGAAGAGTGCTCGTAGCTTAATGAGTGTCTTCAGATTTGAATACCTGTGGGAAAACCTGTGCTAAACAAACCATAAAACTGGAGTTCAGGATTAACTGTAAAATCAGATAAAACACCCAGATCAGTAGCAGCAGACATGAAAAGAATGTGGCGAGGAATTCAGCTCAGGGGGATTCACTGATCATATCTCTCTGGAAAACAAGAGAACAAGGGCTACACAAAACTTTTGGCTGGTATGTGTTTTTAGAACTCTCTTGAGGGTTATCATTAACCAAGAACAAGAGATGTGTTTCACCAATCCAAAATAAATCAGTGCTAT
Source organism: Parus major (assembly GCF_001522545.3). Taxonomy (NCBI): domain Eukaryota; kingdom Metazoa; phylum Chordata; class Aves; order Passeriformes; family Paridae; genus Parus; species Parus major. The sequence continues at coordinate 3,632,365 of NC_031779.1, read as the reverse complement.
GAATGAAAAGCACTTTTGTGATAGAGCAGAACATCAAATTTTGGAGATATCTTCCTCCTCCTTGTACATGCCTTGTTTGTAGATGACTCTTCTGTTGTCTTCACTTCCCTTTCTGCAGCTAAAATAAAACAAATTTATTAAATAATTGTAATGCCAATGAAGGAAAGGCATGATTAGTTACTTAAAGTTGTCCATTATGCATGTATGAGATTATTTTCCTCTGTACTAGTGCAAATGTGACAGTAGCTTATTGTTTCAAATATTTCAGAGCACATTTTGTATGCAAGTTCAATGCTGAATGCAAAAGGAATCAGGCACAGGAAAATTTTTAATCTTAGATTTTTTTTCCAGGATTTGGCTTTGTTGGCAAACAGTGGCTTAATAATCTTTTGGCAGTACCTATTTCTTCCTCTAAAATGTTTCAACATTTGGGAGAGGTTTTCCTAAAATTCTATTCTCCTTGTTTCACTTACTGTTCCAGGAAAAAATGGAAGGATCCAAAAAGCAATTAGGAGCAGTAGTGCTAGCAAAAAGAACAAGCAAAGAACAAATGGCATTTGAGATATAGAAAAACTGGGAAAGTCTGTTATTGACCCAGCCTGATATCACACAGGGGAAATCATGTCTACAGTAATAAAAAAAAATCATGGTTTATAGGAAGAGATCATGCATTATAAAAGATAAAAGATAAATCCTTATCACTATAAAAAATGTGCAAAGTTTTGGACAAGCAAGCATTTTGCTGTGTCAGAGGAAAGACATGATTTGGTTTTAGTTGTGATGTGATAGCCAGACATCTTACCTTTTCTTCTTCAGTAGCCAGAAGGCTATTGCAAGAATGATGAGAACTCCCAGAATGCAGCCTATCACAACAGAAACCACAAAACCTGGGAAAAGTGGGAAAACAGGCACAACTGTAAATATCATTGAGTGGAGAAGGTGAGTCTCAAATAACATTTGAACTCTGCATCTGCAACCTTTCTGCAGCCTGGTTACACCACTCTGTGGCTGTGAATGGGTGACTTTGCACAGATGTTCCCTGGAATGTCCCAATCCCACAGCTGGATCCACAGTTCACTCTGCTGTGACATGAGGCAAGTGCTGAAGTCACAGTGGAGGCACCAGCACAGCAGCTCATAGCAGGAGCGTGATTTTTATGCTATAATAAATTAGATATCATAAGCAAACACATAGAATTAAACCCAGGAAATCAAGGATATTAAATTCAATGTCTTTTGTTTTCTCAAAGAGAACACCACTGAATGTGGACAGCTGAAGAAGGTAAAAATTAATTCACTATATTGGTGTGAAGAACTGAGTGATCTCTCGTTTGCATAAAGATTTAAAGATTATCATAATGCTATATTTGTGAGCTTCATGTAGATTTTTGGCAATGGAAGTATTTTTTTATTTATTTTGGCCTCCACAAGGATTCTGGAGGTGAGCTCCTTTTTCTTAACTGCATTTTCTTAATTTACACATTGTTTTTTATATTTTATCAAATGATTGTTTCTCTCTAAGCAACATCAGAGCTCTTTCAGAGAAAAACTGACAGGTTTGATGTACTCCATCTAAATATTTTCTCCTGTTAAATCAGCTGTTGATAAAACATGAATGTAAAACGTGGAGTTCAACTGCATTTATTTTTTATGGACCCATAAATTTGAAGTCCAGCTGAATGGAAGAAGCTGAAGAAGAAGAATAGAAGAATCCATGGAATTGAAGAAGAGCTGCTTTACAAAAGGTGGGTGTTGTTATAGTAAAGATGTGTCAAATGCACACAGAAATACAACACCAAAGAGATAACTGTAGAAAAGGAGCTTGTAGTTTGAAGAGGAAAGGTAGAGAGCAGTTCTGCCTGATGAGAGTATCTTAGAAAATTCAGTTAGTATTTCAGTGTGGTACCCTATCAAAACTAGACATGAGTTCCTGTTTAAATCATGGGCAGTGGCAAATTCCAGCTGCATGTATGTGAATGTGATTTTATTGGAATAAATAAAATACACAAAATATATTACAAACACATGGGAATTTTGCTGTGAAATCCTTAAAGATTAGAGGCTTTTTGAAATGTAGTTCTTACAAATAGTGAGCCTGAATTTAGATATTCATTACTGGCATCAAAAATGTGGATAACTGAACACCTCAGTCATTTCCAATTTTAATACAAGAACACAGGCCAGTGACCCCATCTTGTGTCTGTGCTCAGGTGAAGGTGGCAGCTCTCAGGCTTGTCAGTGATAAGGTAGAAAAGTGACTCTGAAAACCTGCTTAGTAGGGGCCTAGGTGTGCACAACAGGATTTCTTTTACAAATTTCAGTGGTTGCCTGGCCCAATCCTTAACTCTGTGCATGGTCTCTCCTTCCATTCTTGATAGGTGTGCTCTGTTCCTATTTGAGGTGCAGGTGTACTCTGACAGGAGCCTCTTTTTCTTCTTTTTTTTTTTTTTTATTTTGTTTCCTTTTTTTGCCCTTTCAGGTGAGGGGCTGCACCTGTGAGGGAGCTTTTGTGACTGCAACAAGTGGAATGTGAAATTACAGGGGCAATGAATACCCTTTTTGAAATGGGTTGAACATTTTTTCTGTGGTTCACTGATAGAGTCAATGAGCTTTTGTAATTAAAAGTACTTATACTGAATGGGGTTTCTAAAAAAGCAGCACTGAGCAATGTCTTTCATAGCCATAGGGACCAGTTCTGGGGTGTGAACAGCAGGATGGGCAATAACCCCTACAGTTTAACTCTGCTAAGTTATGCCAGCTTTAAACATACATTGAAAATGCTTTTATGGCTGGCGTAATCTCTGCATGGGAGCCAATAATGTGGCTTAGCAGAGGAAGAAACAAATGTTATTATTTGGTTTGGCTCTGGTTCACAACAACAATTTCGAGAAAGTCACATCTGGGTCAAATTTCCCCCCATAAATGGAAATAATAATGCTTACACTATTTCTGTGAAGTGTTTGGAGATTCCTGGATGAAAATTATAGTGTCTGATTTTCAGTCACTGGGATCATGGGTTGTAACTCTCTACTATTAAGTACTGAGTGTGATTTATAGAGAAAATATAGTCAGGTGCTGAAAGGTCAGCTTAAGAAACAGATGGGAAACTGCATTTCTCATTTCTGACTGACCACTTGAACTCAGCAGATCAATGGCTCATAGATGTGGTTAGGAATTGACAATATACCCTTGCCAAACCCACCAGGTAGTGAATTTGATAAACAGAGGATGAGAGTAGAAAATGTAAAAGTTGGATTGCTAGGATTCCATGGAGCACCTGTCATAATCACAAGGAAGCTGCTCACTCTGGAATTTCACTTTCTGCAGAGGCATTGCTATAGTAGATTGTTCATACAGGGATTTAAGCCCTGCAGAAGAAGCCTTAGTCTCAGAAATGTGGAAGCTGTATTGCAAATTCTGCTGGTTGAAATCATAGCACATAATCTGACTTGAGCAGAGATTTGAAGAGGATTATTAAAATAACTATTCTGGACCCAACTAGTTCTCTAGTCAGCAGCCAGAGTTTGGGACTGGAGGTTGGAGAAGAAAGTTTAACCTCTTTGTGGTCATGTAAGAATGCCACAGGGGGCATTCTGCTGGTTGGGCAATGCATAAAAACAGAAAAAGGCTGACATACTCTAGTTCTTTCCCTCTTTCACTATTCAGTCATCTTTTCATTTACTCAATATATTGTTTGTGCAACAAGTATAAATTTGTGTATTAATCACAGAGATGTTAAGGACTGTTGATAATTTAGTAAAGTTGTCATCTTCTTGGGTATTATGTTTAGAATCTAGCAACAAGAGAACTTCTAGTGTGATTCTCATTTTAAGAGACCAGCCAACTTTTGGTGAAAAATTTAAATCATCCCTGATTTCAGAGAAAAGTTTTGCCCAGGATTTGTTTTGGCTGATCTTTCTCCTTTATAGCTTTCTATTAGAAGAGATATGTTATGAAAGGATCTGTCTGCAGAGGGAAATGGCAAGAGCAGCTACTACAGTGTGCCTGCAGGGAACTGTTTCTGTTGTGTCAAAGTGTGCAAAACAAACAACTCTTGTGTTTTCTGTTTTTACATCTAAACAGTGAAGAAAATGGCAGGCAAAGGTGAAATGATGTGCTAACACATTTTATTAATTTGAAAGTTTACTGCTTGGCTAATCTTTTTTGGTGAAATCTGCTTTTTCTTTTAGAAATCTTTTACTCTCAGTTTCAAATATTATAGTGGATTGCCTAGATTCATCTGCCTTGAGTGTACATGCCAGCTTCATGGAACCTTGAGAGTATTTGTTTGCAAGACAACAAAAGTTGGAACAATACATTTTGCACAAACAATGTTCTCAAAGGTCTTTCTCTGGGGTACAGGTCAGTGTCACACCACAGAAGCAGACTTCTGTACAAAGCCCCCCACCAAACTTATGTTGTTGTGTAACACTGCAGAGTTAAGCTTTTGAATAATAGCTCTTCCTCATAAAATGGTGGTGTTGTTTTTTTTAATTAGTAACACTGAATCATACAATCCAGTGTTATGAATTATATTTATTTGTTATGTATTATATTAATTTATATTTATTATATTTATTTGAATTCCTCAAGGACATCTTCTGATTCTGTGTAATTTCCCCAAAATAGTGTCCCTGAAAGGCAAAACTGTGACTCCCTTTGAACATGTGGTCTGGAGAAGATCAAGCTTGAGCTTGCTGAGGATCAGCAAATGTCACTGGTGTGACAAGACCATCTTAAGCACTTACACTGGCTGTAAGAGCTGAGTTGTGGAGCTGTTTAGTATTTAGAGTGACAGCAAATACTTCTGCCAAGCATGACAATCGTGTCTTCCTTCTTGTTTGTCCTTGCCCTTGATAAGAAGCGTTGCAGGGCTTGCCTGATACCCACTGTGGAAAAAAATTCTTACCTTCCCTGGGAATACCTTATTCTTGTACAGTTGCCCAAGCACCAATGCAATATGAGAAGAAAAGGCAACAAAGTGAAGTGCAGGGAAAGGAGAAAGCTGTGTTTTTGTAGTGGTACAGTGCAGCAAAACTGCCTTTCCAGTTCTTCACATTTACACAGATCACCCTGCACAGTTTCTTTGCACAGAAGCAATCATACAACTCACCTTCATGGAAGGAGATAAAAACCAGTCTTTCACGGAATTCCTGGACGTTTCTGAAGTTATCCACCATTTCCAGGGGTTCTGGGTCATCGCTCTCTGTGCAGTACATAGCTGTTTCCAGTGCCAGTAACTATAAAGGGAAGTACCTGTTCAGCTCCCAGAATACAGAGAAAGCAATGCCAGTGTGTGATCACTGGGAGTGTTTGAAAAAAAAAATTAAAAAATGATGTAGTCAAAGGGAAGGGGATACATTAACTAATAATAAAGTCTCATGTGGTCTGTGAACCCACATACAGAGTAATGTGTAAACAGTGTGACATCTCCAAGCCCATACCTGTATTTTGTTTACATCCTGATAAAACTACTGCTTGCTATCAGATTATCTGCCAGGATAACTGGATGGGAGGAAACATGGTAGACTTTTTCAGCATGCTCTTCCTGGCACAGTCTAACTTCTAAGTAGTATTAAAGGCTACTTTTTGAAAGAATTCTTTATTCTGGTAGAGACATGGTCTGATGGACAAAGGCAAGAATGTATTTTCAAACTCAGGAGCTTGCAGTAATTTGATCCAAGATTTTGACAATAATATTTTCCCCCATGTCTATAATTAGGTGAATCAGAAGATAGTGATTGTGAGTTTATAGTGTAGGTAAGTGGCCATCTAAGAGCAAAAGAAGTTAATTAGATGAGCACAAAAAAATGTAAGTTGGGAAAAAAGTAAGGGAATTCAAGATGGATAAATAACACAACACAAGATTTTTAGAAACTTTACAGGATCGAAGTATCACTAACTGTCTGTCCTTTGTTCTGGACAACTGAGAATGTGCTAATAGCAAACAAAATGGGATACTGATTTATCAGTCAGTTCTGTCCTATTCTTCCCACTTAAAAGATTTTAGTAATGGTCACCTTTCAGTTTTACAGAGAAATCTGGGAAATGAGAATATGTATTTGCTGTTCTTTAGCAGAACCAGTCAGGGAAATGTGTTCTGTTGGAACTTGCCTGCTCTTGAGAAATTTTAGCGGGGTATCGGAAAACTGTCCAGAGAACACTGGGGTAGCAGGGAGGAGTTGTCAGGGAGCCCTCGTAGCGATAGTACTCATCCAGTCTGTCAGGAAGCAGCTCTTGAATATTGAAACCAGGGACCAGAACCTTCTGATCTAAAAAAGGGGTTCATGTTAAATATTGGGTCATGGCTACACAGGGAGTGTAGTGTTTTTGGTAAGTAGGATATTTTCAGTGTCATACCTCTCGGATAAGAAAAATATATTTTAGCAGAGATGATCCCAGTTTAATAAGACTACAGCTTTTTAAGTTTCTTATGTACAAATCCTGTCTGGGACACCAAATGAGAGTTCTCTAAGATAAACTTTGGCCATATGAACTAAAAAACACCCTATGGAAGAAATAAGGCCCAGTCAGAATCACATGGGACGTGCTAGCCATATGCTCTTGCCAGGAGTGCACTGCATTTGGAAGCCTTTCACAGCTTGTGACAGATTTGCCTGGGATCTCTGGACTCTTTCTTCAGCCAGTTCAACCCTTCTGAGGGTGACATGTGATACTCCCAGCCATTCTCAATGTGATTTAGCCACTCACCCTTGTATTTCACATTCTGGAAGTGCCTGAAGATCTTCTCATAGGATGGGTTGAAGGGTCCAATCTGCAATGATCACATTATCAACAACTGTGCAAGTCACCAATCTGAATATGAGTCTGTGCTTCTTGCCTGTCCTAAGACAAGTGCCACTGTCCAGATATTCATGTACTAGAATGGCATAAGTATATTATAACTGAAAACATTCCCTATGTCCTCAGAGCCATGATAATATTCCTGCTCCAGGGCTATTAGAGCTGCTGTGTTTTATTGCTGCCTTTACAACTGCAGTGCACTGACCCTATCACCCTTGGCTGCTCAGAGTGCTGTGCAAATGAAGAGAAGCCCTTTCCTCTGAGAGCATTGCAGGCAGAAGTTCTCAGCTGACAGGCTTCTCAGATCATCTCCCAGTTTCTGGTCAAAGCTGCATTTTTCCACCCACAAACATTTTTAGTCTGCTGCTCCTCACAGTCCAGGAAGGTAAAGAATGACCAGGGCCACAGGGCTACAACTCAACTCTCTGGCTAAGGCTATAACTCATCTATCACACAAGACTATGTTTTTCAACTGCTACCAGCAGCTTTTTGGTCTAATAATCAATGCCTTTTTTAAGAATTCTTCAGAGCTGGTTCTTAGCAATTCCTCTGACAGCCAGACACAGTGTCCTTACATTAACTCTAACCAGCTATCTGGAAGGATTTCCAAGACCTAATCTCCTTTGTTCACTGATTTGATTTTCAAGCACCATTGCTTAGAAATAACCAGAATCCCAGTATTATTCCCTAGCATAATATACAATACTCTGACACTTTTCACAGCTACAACTTCCAAATGAACTGAAATTTAACACAAAATTACTGTCAGAATCTTAGAGGTGCTAGGGAGTGAGTTTGGGTAACATTAATGAGAGTTGTGTTTGCTAACTGGAACATTTTACTTTTTGATGGAAATGTGGAAACTTGTGGTTTTGGTTTGTAATGCTGCAGAAAATCCTCACATTTTAAAATTATCTTTACAGTCATTGAGGAGTTTTAATCTTCAAGAGAAAGAAGAATTATATATGTGTGAGCTACTAATTTTTTTCTTTCTGTTTAAGATTGTTATTATCTTCATATGTGGGACTTAGAAAAATTGGAAAGCTGTCCTGACATCTTAAAATGTCACAGAATGTACTAATTTTCTGTAGTTCAAAGAATCTGTGAAGTTAGCAGGGAGAAGACTGTGGTTAAATCCTAATTACATGCAGTGGTCAAAGGCAGGGTTGTGTCTGTCTGTGCCTCTCTGCTGTGTTCAAACTGCTCCATGCTGCAGCAGGCAGCTTTGAGTAAATGAGCTTGAAATTCACTGTTTCCCCTGGTTTGATAAATACTACCATATTAGTTTGTAAATGAATACAAAAATAGGCTTTAACATAGCTGAAGTTAATTTAATAAAAATCATGAGGAAGTACTCAGAGTTCTTCTTTTTGTAACATTTGCTGCTAGAATCTGACCCTTTTATTTTTGGTGAAAGAGGAAAGGAAAAACCTTTATTCAGCCACTGTAGTGTTGAATAATGTAGGTAATTTTGTACATTAAAGGTCTCTCATAACTGAATGATTGAAAGCATATTCTAAACAAACAGAAAAAATAAAAGACCCTGCATCCTACCTCAAGGAGAACAGCCAAAACAGCCAGTCCATCTGCTTTGTCCATTGCTGCTGCTATATCTGGGTATTTCTCAGAGTTGTAATGTACAATATGGAGCTACAAAGGAGGAGATATTTTGTTACAATAACCTCTGGGTCATGCTCACATTTATGTTTCACAGTTAAAAAGGACTGTGCAGCCACCTCAGGAGGGTCCTTCAGTGATTTCTGGTGCAGAGGTAAGACTTTTTTAGAGAAAGGCAGAATGTCCTGGGACTCTCAGCCCTGCTGTAGCTGAGCTATACACAGCCCACACACACACCCATAATGCAGGGGGAAAGAGGATTCATGACTTCATGATTCATGAATTCAGCTTCAAGTACTAGCTAATTTTTCTGAAAAAATAACACCCAGCACTCCAATATTTGGAATGGAAACCCCAGTGCTAAATATAACTAGAGAAGAAATGGATTTGTAAAGTGCTGTTACGCAAGAAAATTATTCTAATTTATTTTTTTCATATTTTTGAGGCAAATATTTGATTGGTACCACTTTGAAACAATGGGACCTCCCCAACTTTCTTTGCTTCTTTCCCTGATCTGATCTGCCCTGCCTTACCTCTGCTGCAAAATGCTTCCCACTGATGGTGTGCTCAGAGCCTTTGGAGTGGCTTTGGTTTCCCCAGTGCAGGTGAAGTTGAGATGCAGTGTACTCATATGGGAGGTTTCTGATGGACATAGCAGGTGACAGAAACATTTTCACTGCAAGCAGACCAAAACCAGAGAGGAACAAATGATACCACAGCTCTCAATGACAGGGTAAATAAAAATACTGTGTCTAAGTGTATTATATATGGAGCATGAAAAAAGCAGATTCTTAACTCAAATCCATCTCAGTCTGTGGTAGGAGATAAACACTTCTGTTCTCTTTAAGCCTTTCTTGGTAGATCAGAATTTAGAACATACCCATTTCTATTCTCCTAAATACATTAATTAAATATGACTATTGTTGCTAATGGAAATCTTTCTTCTCCCTGAAGAATGTGAATTTATCTCAGACATTGATATGTTAAAACAAAATTTAGGCTCATGTACCTTCTTTCAGTCCCCTTATAATGGTTGAAAATAGCTTAATAAATTAATATTTCTCATGGTAATTTATATCTCCTGTTATATTGAATTCTGCTGCTTCTTCACCTTTTTTTTAGGAGCACATGACAAAACCAAATAAACACCCCCTTTTCTTGCTGCTCCCAAAACCCAGAACACTGATGTTGAGCAGCAAGGCCATCCCAGGCCTTAAGAATGAGCATTTCCTCTCTTGATGTGCAGGAGGGAGACTTTTGTAGGCATGACCCTCTCTTCTGCTCACTAAAGCACTCTGGTGGGGCTTGTTGGGGTTTTTTTGGTGCAGAAATTCCAGTAGTAATTCTCATCCCAGCAGAAACTTCCCAGTTGTTCATTTGGAGCATTTGGTATTTCATAAAGCAATGGCATATGACAAGAACAGATCTATTTCTTAGCAATTTTTCCCTATTATTTTCCAGAGTGGATACAGTTTGTTTCTGGACTGTCCTGGACATGTTTTTCAGGGGAAACAAGGCTCAAAACCATAGTGAAATAACAGTTGTGACCTTATGTATTTTTAGGCTTCCACTAAGAAGGGTTTTTTTGAGCTCTACTGTTTTCAGTCTAGCTGAAGTAGGTAATTGTGTCTGGATGAGCTGGCTGGTGAAGAACATCAATTATATATAGGAATGACCTGACAGCACAATATTAAGAATCCTACAGGTTTCCTATGGCTGAAAGAGAAGGTAGCAGCATAATGATCAGTCCAACAGAGGCTAATTTTTTGTTACTCAGAGGTAAATTAATTTGTGTCTAAGTGAGGTTTCTAGAGTAGGATGCATCTATCTCTACTGCTTTCTAGGAGGGCACTGACCTTGAAAATGAATTCCCATTTTCTTGAGGGGGTTATATTTTTGTCTCGGCTTTCTTTAGGAAGTAATCAAACTTTGTATTTTAGGGGTGAGGTATGACAGTGGTAGTGACTTAGGTTGTCTAAGGAAATTGCTTTTACCTGTGTGACTGTTTTGAGAGGGACAGGCTCTCAGTGCTGTTCTTTTGGCTCCTTCTGCACTCTGGCACCCTTCAAGTATACAATGACACTATTTCCTTCTCTGCCTATTGCCTGTCATATCAGCCCAGTGCATTCAACTGTGGCACTCCAGTCTTTCACTCAGGACCAAGAAGGACTTTTAGGAAAAGAAGGCTCAGAAGGAAAGGATGTTCCAGCCATTCCTAATCTAAAGCAACCTGGTTTTAAAGGAGAAACTGATCAAAAGAAAAACCACAGATCTGTCATAAGAGGCTGGCCCTTACTGAAGAATAGGCTTATGATGTTCAATTGAGCAGGTCAGCCTCACTGAAGGAATGATAAAAAAGAGATTTTTGCATGTTGGTCAACTCATAACCAAGCATGTGAGAGCAGATGCCATTTAATAATGCAGATTATTCTGATACTTATGCAATAAAGGAAGATACAAAGAAGGAGGGTTTTATAACTGTTCTTATTTCTATGTCTTCAGGTGTCTGAGGAAGGAATAAAAACTGGTGGGGCTGACTCACAGGTATTGTATTGTGTCGTTATAGGAGACCTTTATGAAACAGTATCACCTCTGCCTTTACCTACTGTACTGACACTGATTTAGTGCTACTGTTGGGAGAGCCTGTTTGTATACTATATCTAATTATTTTTCTGCCTTCTTACCTATCACTACCTATCCCTGTCTATCTTACCTTACACGACATAGATTTCTGTCTCAAGTCAAAAGAACAGAATGGTGCTCCTACATTTGTTTTCCCACACCCCCACATAACTCACTTGAGCTGCTTTGATGAATGGAATAGACCCATAGCTCATACATTATCAGTTAATCTCTTTTTAACAGAATCACAAAGTCTGTTTCCATTACTAAAGTAATAAGAAAACATTGGGCATTAATTCTGATATGCCTAGAGTTTATTTTAAATTTCTTTATTTAAAATTTGACTTACAGGGAATTCATTTGCACTTAGTACATTCCCAGGTTTCTCTAGTCTGTTCTGTAGATGTAGGTATGCTGATTTGAAGGCTTTCTCATCTGATTAGTAGCTTAATTTCATCTAATAATCAAAGTAGTCCACCCATGAAGTAAAAACCACTGAGTTCATGCAATTCTTTCTTTTAGCATTTCTTTTAGCATTCCTTTTAGCATCTGTGAGTTCCCTTACCTGAATGGCCATTATTGATCAATGTAAACTGGTCAGTGGAGGGCACATTATAGCCTATGAATTCTAAAGGCAAGAGATTAGAATCATACTGGAGAATATCTCTGTGGAAATTAATTGGTGATTGGAACACTCCTCCACAAAATGGGTATTTCTTTGGCCAGGCCTTCTCTCCATCAGGACCTGTGTGAATTAACAGAGACACATTTGTCAAACCTTTACTGTGCAATTAACATAGAAATTCTCTTGTCAGCCTTCACACAAAATTTGGAAAAAAAGCCTTTTTGGAATTTTTAAGACAATTTTTTAAAAACAAGAACCTCATTAAAATAGAGGTAATGAAGGATACAATCATTTTTCTGAGTGTGTTGTGACCTACAGACAGATCTGATTATATCAGACTTTTCCTGACTGTACAAACTGTCTGGCAGTATCTAACAGGACTGCATAACCCACAGTGAAAAGCTAACTTGCAAAAAATAAAAGGTGTTATGGTAATCTGACCTACAATCATTTGCTCAAACTCTGGTGAAACTTTTCTTCATCACAGCCTTTTGCCCGAGGTAAGATCTGCAAAGAATACATAATATCAAGAGAATTTTAATTGTGCCTTTGATTTAATTACACATTAACAGATAGCAGCTGTTTGCAAACAACTGCAAGATGAGATGGTTTGGATTTAAATGCCAGAGGAGGCACTTGCAACTTGTGTTTCTCCTTGCTTCTGAACATTTATCTTGATTCTTTCCAAGGCAGGAACATCCTTAGGGATCACCCAGCCTGATGGTGTATCAGAGGACACCAGGCCTCCCTGGATCGATTTCTACTTCTGTGAGGCCATTTCTTTCAGAAGAGAACAGACATCTACTCCTCCTTTAGCATGCAGATAAAAGATACTTCATTAGTGCCCAATGGATAATTACTGTCCTTGGCAGCTTGCTTTTCACCATGTGCCTGCTGATCTCATGCTTTTGTTCTTCACTGAAGTACTTATAATATAGAGGATATAGTATCTCACTTCTCATAAACTACATAGATCAAGTCCCTTGAGTCTTTGATTAGAAAGTTTCTTTTCCAAAACTATGATATTCCCAGTGGCTTCTTTGAGGATCAGGTCATCAGTGACAAAGCAAGTTCAGATATTTTCTGAAGGAAATTAACAGGCAGGAGGATACTATTAGTAGTTCGCTTTATTTACATAAAGACAAGTAAATTTATTTACAATTGCCAAGTAAATGGATAGTGGGAGTGAATCTGACTTAAACATAGTGCATGTGACAGAAACAATAAAATCAGTTCTGGTGCTTAAGGACAGACTAACATCCTTGGTAAAGCTGTTTAAGATTATTCAAGAGAGCAGGTTAGCAGGTGGCATTGTTTGCAGTGTGATTACTCAGACTCTATCAGTGCTTTTCAGTATAAACAGGCCTTGTTGTTGCTGTAATTTTAATTTTTGACTCCAGTTCACTCACAATCACATCAATTTCTTTCTTACATCTTTGTGATACTACCTTAAAGTTGCTGAAATTATTTTCAAAAGTTAATAAATGTTATGCTGACATTATCGAAGCCTCTCCTCCATCTATTTTTGGCAAATAACAAATACAACCAGAAGAGCATAAATTCCATACTATGGAATACATACTGAAGAATATCTCCAAGGAAAATATGGATTAGGATATACCAAGAAATTACAGTTTCTTTTGTTCAAATTTGCCATGCAAGACAATGACACTAAAATTTAACACTTTACAAGGAGCTAAAACTGCAGCAATGTCAGAAAATTGTGAGACTTCAGTAATTTTAAAAGGTTTGATAAGGTAGTGAGTTTGTAAGAAGATTTTGATATGTTACATATCATAGCTATGGAAATTTGATAATTAAATATGTGATTGATGTATAAAATAGAAGAGAAGTCTAGTCCCAGCCAGGGAGTCATGAAGTACCAATCATTTTTTCAGTACTGTGTTTGAATGCCTGAATGTCTGGAAGAGTTGTCAACAGAATATGGGAATTTCACACCTACATCACCTGTTCAGAAGGAAAACTTTTGTTTTTCTATAAAATGATGCAGTTATCACAGTCTTTATGTACCTTTACCAGCAGTTATCCTTTTCTTGACATAAATCTGCATCTCCTCTCACAGGCCTTTAAGCTACAGAATATTTTGCTTGTTTCTCATTCCTGCTCAATTAAAAAATCCCAACAAAACCAAACAAGACCTCTTTTTTGGTACAAACCCAGTTTTTATAGAAATTCTGTCTTTTGTCATGTAGTTTTTCTAATTTAAGCTTCTTAAAACTCCTGTCTCAAAGACCTGAGCTCACTGCAGCTTAGTTTTGCATGTGAAACTGAGATTTCCAAGGCAGATAAACCACACAGCTGAAAGGCATTTCTCAGCTAGGTCTGCTGAAAATTAATGATTGATTGTGAATCAGATTTTCTTTTTCCTGTGCCAGTACACTCAGATAAATTCAGTGGAAATCACACAGCGTTTACAAAGGCTTTGTCTGATCACTACTGAATAAAGAACAGCATGTGCATGTAAGATTGGCCTGTGCTACAAGTCCCGAAAGATATTAACATAAGAAGTACTGCAGAATTACCTCCAAAGTTAATTTCCTTTTTGTGTGACACATTTGTGACCTGGGCACTGCAGAAGTGTTTGGTGCTATGAGGATCCCAGCAGGACTGTGTCAGCAGAGCACTTGTGCTGTGGGCCTGTTCTACCACTTCAACACTATAATTCAGCTGCTGGAGTGAGCATGTTAAGGTAGAGAGCTGCAGGGGTCAGTGGAAGTAGGACCTTTCCTGCTGCCACTGCTCCCAGTGCTGCCAAGAGCACTCCCTGCCCCAGGGATTGCAAACTCAGGCTGCCCAAATCCAGCTTGTGGACTGCTTTGCTTGATACAAATTTGCAGGACCACGTTCCCTTACCACACTGAAAATAGCCCTGAGCCTGAGGGTGTCCTCACGGCTATTTCATAAAAGATGTCTGTAAATAAAGCAGAAATAATTCTCTGAATTGTCTGCCCAGTGAGCTGAGCAAAACACCCTCAGGACCAAGGCTGCATGTGTCCATCATACCATCTCTTTTGACAGTTTTGTGCTTTCCAAATGCAGCCCCACAGCACTGCTGCTTCCAGGCATTGCAGGACAGATGTTCCTTCATGAACAGTGGTGTCTGCTCCCAGGATGTACACATTGGCCCATTTTAAATAAAGAGAAAACAGCCCTCTGAGACACCAGTGGTACCAACAGACTTTTGTTCTGATGGCAAATTAATATTTGTGTTGCTCCAGCTTCTCACAGTCTGTTCAAGTTCTCTTGATCTGAAGTAAAGTAATGTAGCAAAATGCATTGGGTCAGTAACACAGGGAATGCCTGTGGGATTTTTGCAGCCAGGCAGAGCATTTTGCCCTGTTTTCAGCCAGCTGGAAGCTGTAAAGCTGCCATTCACCTAGGGCTAGCTGGTGGTGAAGGCTGAGAGTACAGGCTCCCTGCCATGGTGACATGACCATGTGGTTTCCTTTTTTCCCAGGGCTCAGAAATATCATTCTGTATACACAGAGCCAATATGTGTGTATTTTCCACACATGTGTCCAGAGGGGAGCTTGTGAGATAGAGGAATTGCCAGGAGCTGTAGCTGTCACTGTTACTTCATTCAAGTGCTGTATGAGAAATTTGGGGTGTGTTCTAGTGTGTTCACTAAAGCTGGCATTTCTGAAGGGGAAGTGGAAAGGTCTTAGCACAGCTTCTCAACACCTCACTGAACTGGAGTATTCAGCACCAGCAGAATAAAAGAGTTTTTAAGTAAAATTAGCCTGATATCTGTTACCAACAGTTCTTGTGTCTGCATTGCATCATGGACTTGTCTCTTCACATGCTAAAGTACATTGATAATTCTCTTGGCACTATTACTGCTATAACATGTTAATAATTCTATTAGCACTTATTACCTTAAACTTGTCTACAAAGCTAGTTTTCTCCATTGTAGCTGCTTGTCCACTCTGAAGGGATGATTCTGGTTCTATGATTTCAGTCCAGCCCACTTAAGCTCCAGAAACAGAGCCAGAATCCAAAGAATTGAAGCCTAACATCCTCTTCTACCATTTTTTTTTCTGGCACAGAAGACTTCAGCCTGCACTTCACAGCCACAGAGCAGCATTGGCAAAAGCTGCCTGCACACGTTGTCCTGAGCTGTGGGGCACTGCAACCACTCTTTGAGTTCTTTAACTGAAAACACTTTCCTTATGGTAGACTCAATCTACTTTGTCCATCTTACAGAAGATGGAGCTTCCCCTCAGAGAACACAAATCAAGCCTGTGTCACCAAGGGTGGAGGCCTCACTACTCTCTGGTGTTTCCTCCAGGCAATTTTTCTTTGGCTATGTACAAGGGTAGTGAAAACAGGGAGAACAAATAGCATTGCATCAGTTTGGCTAAGGAAGAAGTAAACAAAGCAGAAGTTTAGTCTTTATATTTGATATATCTAATGCAGTAGTTTCCATTATAGGCAAGGCAAACTCCCATTTCTTTGGAAAGCCTATGCTGAATAGATAAGGCCTGGTCACAGGTGGCATCATCTTGCTTTGTCACTATGGCCTGAGGTACTAACACTGCATCAATGTTCAGTTTTACATATTGTAAAATGTGTAAAATACTTAACAAATAGAAATCTCTGACAATGAGCACTCAGATTTCTCCTCCACCCTTAATCTTGTATCTTGACCCTCATCTTGATACCAGTTTGTGCTGTGGTTATAATGGCTTGATTTCCTTTCCATTCCATTGACTTAATTTCAGTGAGAGGCACTGCAAGGTGTTTTAAGGGCAGAGATACAGTGGAATATTTAGGATGCCATAAGGAACTAGGACCAGTGGTAGAGTATGGAGGAGCTCTTTCCTGGCTTAGCACAGTCTCTCTAATAGCTCTTTTTCTCTTTGCCCTACCTCTGCTTTTCTGTACTATTCTGTACAAGTTCACTTGCCACTTCACTTTTATGAAGTTGCTTTTATATAATTGCTTTTATATGTTCTTCTAGATTTATTTTTATTTTGCAATCAGTAGTTGAAGGAAAAAGATAATCTATTTTGTGAACCTTCTCCCAATCCTCCATACATTTAGAATGTAGAAATCAGACTGCAGTATGGAAGAGCTTAACAGAAATTGGTGAAGTTGGACACTGAGAATAACATGCTTTGAAATCAACACTAGTACCCAAATTCCTAGGAAGGGAGAAGTAACTAATTTAAACAAGGATTACCCTGGGAAGAAGAACAAAACTTTCATTTTCATGTTAGTAAAAAAAGTCTTGTTTTCTTTACTAACCAGCAGGGTTAGATTTATCTGATGGCTGCTGTCAGAGTGGAAAGCCCAGACTTTTGTTAAAGCTGTGTCAGGCTGTTTCCCAGCTGGGAATGTGAGGTCTGTGCATAGACACTGGCAGATAGATGTGCAGCTGACAGGTTCTGCTTATGTGAAGTGAGTCAGGTAAACTGGAGCACAGCCAAAGGGTTCCTAGCTGCAAGTTCAGTCTCTGAGTTTCCTTGTGTTGTCTTGGAGCAGCACCAAAAGCTTAAGAACAAGCATTTTTTTATGAGAGTCTCCATACTGCCTACTTCTGTGTGGGTATTAGGCATGTAAAATGCTACTCTGAATGAGGAAATACCTGGGTAGAGGATTTAATGAGTTGAAGAAAAATGTTAGATAATCCTTTTCCTGAGCAGCCACCAGGTCCTTCTTTGTTAGTAGAGGACTAAAAAGATTAGCTACAAGTGAACACTGCTTTCCTAAAGATGATGTATTCTGCTTTGTCACTGCAAAGTTCAAGGACTTGAGCCTCCAGTAACAGAATACAGGTGACTTACTGAACTCTGATTCTACTTGAAAAAGAGGACTCATGTGGGTAGGGAGAGAATATTCTTTGCAGAATTAGGCTGGAATGTGCTGCTGGCCTTCGGCTGCTGAGGAAACAGAGGGCTTCAGGGACCTTGTTCAGCTGTAGGGCCAGCTTTAGTCTGCTGAAATTCCTGCCATTCCACAAGGAAATTTAGAACTCAGTAACTGATCCTCAATCACTTGATATGAAACCTGATGGATGAATAACAGATTTCAAGAAAATTGATCAGATTCAAACCTGGGTAAGGATTGTGGTCCCAGTAAATACCAGAATACATTTGGCAGGTTGTCTTTAAAGGCAGCCATAACTTTGTAGGTATGAATTAGTACTTACCAATATAAGACCATTTGGACCCTGTTTAAAGACAAAGAAAATATTACTGTGAGTATTTGAAATTGGTCTTACTCTGTAAAGAAACAAATTGCTACTTAAACCTATGTAATGAATGTTGCAATATTTTTGTCTATCTTTCTAGTCTCAGCTGTTGAGCAAAACAGCAAAACATAAACACTTTCAAACTTTTTGACAATTTATGAACCTTTCTCACTCATATTGTAATTATAATTATCCCTGTGATCCTGCACATCAGGGTGAATTTCTTGTGGTCACTTAAATCTTGGGGCAGGACTGTTGTCAGTACTTTTTTTTTATTGGAATATCCACTGACTTTGTCTGTAGGTACACCCCTAGGATTTTTCTCTTGTTAGGAAGCTAAGGAATATAAGTGGAATGTAACTACAACAATCCCCCCTATGCCTTCTTGAGGAGTTTGACAAATATCAGTGGATTGCTAGACTGAGAAGTGATGGACAGAAATGAATGGACTTTAAAAAAAGGGAATATGACACATGAACCCATTTAACTCAGAGAATCCCAGGGAGGGGGAGTGAGTGTTCAAATGATGAATACTCATCCATTGCATAAGGAACTAAACTTGGGACAGTATCTCTGCATGTATTTGGAAATGTCTGAATTTATTAAATGCTCTTTTTAATAATTTTTTTCCTGGTCCTGAAACCTACTTAAAAGCACTCAGCTTGCTGCATAATTAGAGGTATTTATGTTGGCAGACCTGAAGAGTTAGGGTTATCAGGCAAATCCTGATCTTTACTCTCTGCAAATTTAATTTTATTTCTGCTTAGAGAACAGTCCTGAAATACAAATCTTGCAAACACTCGGTGCCTGTGCCTGTGAGTGTGTCTGTATGCATGCAGGCAAATATTTATCATTACATGCACATATCTGCTCAGTACATGCTTCTTGACAGCATTTCTTGTGCTCTGATTGTGGGCACACATGCAGCTCTTCCCTAAGAATATTATGTTAAAATGTTTGGGATGAGTTTTTAAGGATGTGAAAATCAATTGCACTTAGCTCTTTTGTATTGATATGTGCTGGGAACATGAAACTCTCTGCTTTCAGTTTGTTAGGACCCAGGTGCCTTTCTCTTTTACACTGAAATTTTCAAAACAAGGTCTGTGTAATCATGTTGGCTCAAGTCCTCAGGTTCCTCTCATAGAAGAATTCATATTTTAGACTTCAGATGAGAAACCTCATTCTCTTCTTGCCTTCTCTCTGTAGGGGATTGTCTCTTACTGGGTTTTTAGGGGGTTGCTTGTGTCCTTTGGTCATTCCATAGACAAAATTTACATAAAGATAAAAATGACTTGCAGTAGGTTTTAGAAATACCCTCATTTGAGCAGGGTTTGAAGAAATACTGGCTTAACTACAATAGCTACTGTGTTCATGCTCTTATTGACCATTAAAATGTGTATGAGGTATCAAAACTGATTTTTATAATCTACAGCCACCTTAAAACAATCACTTTTAAGCATTTACAATATTTTAGTCAGATATGCCACTTGACACAAATGAAAGCTTCAAGTCTTTTGCCAAGTGAAGCATTCCTTAACCTGTGAGCATTTTGATGACCTGCAGTTCACTGCTATTATGACTTTATAGTGAGCATGACCATAGAACTGCTGTAGGTAGTGCTGAGGCACATTTATGCTCATTTCATCTTGGATTAGGAGATGAATCAATGACCAGATGGCAGAACCTTCTTGATTTTGTGTGAATGAACACAGAGAGCTGCCAGCCTCAAACCCTGAACAAGGTTGCTTTTATTCTGCCTGAAAATGGAATGAGAGTCAGGCACACTGTTAGACAGTGTCAAATCTAGAGGTGAACATTCAATGGCTCTGTGTCTGTGAACACTCTCCTGGCTCTTTGTTCATGTTGGGATGTGTATTGATGAGTGACAGAGGTACATGCCCATGCATGGCAGAGGAGGCTGCTAGAGCCACTGTACCTGCATTTGACTGATCAAAAGACAGAGAAAAATTACATTTTCAGTGTCACTTGAGAGCTGGGAAAGTGTGAATGGTTGTAGGTGTGATAATCAGAAAGATGTCTGAGACATGCAGATACTCTTGCTCTTGCCATTTCTTGGTTGCAGGTTCCTGAGACAGGCACGCTCTCCAGAATTTCTCCAGAATCTCTGTCAGAGCTCTGCATGAACCAACAGCTCTGGATTATGTTTGAACCTCCTGGATTTTTGTCCCATGAATATACCTGCCAGGTAGATTATAATCAGTTTGAAAAAATGAAAATTTATTATAATCAGCTGGAATAGATGAACACTGACTCCTAAAAAGAGAGTGAGGAGTGCCAACCTCCTGAAATTAGTCTTGTTTCAATATAAGAGAATGACCTCTAGTGTATGGGGTGCTTTACAGGGATTGCTTTTTTCTCTCTGGTTTAAAAATAAACAGGCAGAGGGAAAGGTGTGATGCTTCCAGAAACTCTGAAAGGGCAAGTCTCTGCTTCATTTCATGAGAAATAAAACGATCACAAAGCAAAGCATACTGAGCATGCAAGTCTGTAATGCCAACTAAATCAGAGGACAAATTTCCCTGTATATGTCAGAATACCTGTTCTGAGAAATTGAAACAAGGATACTAACTCCAAACAACAGCAGACTGCAACAATATAAAACTTTGAGAATGATATTGAATAGCAATAATGAAAAGATGCAATTTTTATGCATAAATAGCTGCCCTAATCTACAGGAGACAATAAAATAGAAAGCTGTAAGACTTTACCATTCAACGGCGCTTGCCTTGAGAGCTGTAGCTTTAGGAAGAAAATAAGCACAGTAGCCACTGTGACTATACTGAAGCTCTTGGCTGACATCTCAAGGAAAGACTTATAATATTCCAGCAGTTCACAGACTTCTTTGCACTCTGAAGAAATTCCCTTGTAGACATGTGGCAAATAGCAGAATATACAGAGATTCTGCTAATGAGTTATTGCCCTCCTCTCCCCTTTTCTCTCTCCTAGCTTTTTATAAAGCTCCTGAGACTCAACCCAAAACAAATGATGTAATCAGACCTGCCTCTATGTCACAACACCCTCAGAAAACTGATCATATTCTTCATTACTTCAGTTTTAGTGAGGTCCTCACGGGGCAGACTCCAGCACTTACAGAGGGAATTTAAACATGGAACTTGAGAAATTATTTAGCAGAGACAAAAATGCTTTAAAAAGCTGTAGTCCTATGGGCCATACCACAGTAGAGTTTTTCTAGCCTGGTTCAGAGAGTCTGCCACAGCTCCCATTTTTGGATCAGTTGGATACAGTATAATGGCCCACTGTGAAGACTGGAGGGAAGGGAGGAGAAGTGAGGCTCTGTGTGGGACTGGTAATAACTCAAAGGGACCATGGACACTTCCCACCAAAACCATCCAACTTGTCAAGAGCAGAGCTTTTTGAGCTGAAGGCTCTTGGAACCAGAAGAACTGAAAATTCATGATGCAATATTCCCAGAATGTGATTATTATTCAGGACATGTATAAAGAGAAGCACAGGGTATAAGTTAATGTCCTCTTCTGTCAGTGACTGAGGAATAAGCTCTTAAAGTAAGGATAGCTGAGGAGCAGAAGGTGCTAATGAAGAGACTGCTGGTTTTATTTGAGTACATTATTATTTATAATTGTTATGAACTGCTTGCTACATATCAGAAACAGCTTTATCATGTATTAGCATTGATTGGTCAAACTTTTTTTTCAACATCTTTATTTCTCAGCTACAGTGTAATTGCTCAGTGTTATTAGATGTCCTTATTTTTCTTACTGTTTATGAGGTTGATAAGGGGAAAGGAAAATTGACTGGAGCATGGCTCACTTGTGCCTAGATCCCAGGTAAGGGCTGTGCTGTAAAGCATGATTCTGGTCTATTGCTGCTGTTCATGCATAGCCCAGTCCTCCCAGTGCAGGCAGAGGGAGTCTGCAGAGAGCAGCAGCAACTAATTAATGTCCTGTAGCCTTTTAGAAAGCAGCTGTGGTTGAGAACACTTCCTCTCATATTTCTTCTCAGTATTTTGTAGATTGTAATTCTGCTTGTTTTGGTTCAGACAGATGTAATCAAGAGGAAGAGGGTGTAAGCTATAGAGAAAATGTTTTTAGCATGACTTTGCAAGTGCCATTGTCCAAAGC
Organism: Parus major; assembly: GCF_001522545.3. Classification (NCBI taxonomy): domain Eukaryota; kingdom Metazoa; phylum Chordata; class Aves; order Passeriformes; family Paridae; genus Parus; species Parus major. The sequence continues at coordinate 3,610,363 of NC_031779.1, read as the reverse complement.
AGAGGGACACAGTCTAGCACATTGGTACCAAAGGCATGCTGAGTGTGTTCAGCATGAGGGCTATCAGCACATAGCTGTGGCTGCATGCAGGACCCTCTTAACCCGATGGAAACTTGGAAACACCGTTTTATAGGTGTCTGTAGAATGAAGTGGTTTTGTCATCAGCTTTCACATAGCTGGCAGCCTGTCTGACAAGCTGCTAAGATTGGTATCAAGAGCTGAAAATTAACTTCTCTACAAAGACCATGTTGTGTAGGAGTGTATAGACCAAGCTATCTGCCAAACTGTGTTTTCTTATCTCCTTCCTTCATATTTTCTGCCAGTGTTCTTGAAGCATTCACCATGGTGAAGTATGCTCTGATTCTTAGAATCTCCCTCGGACCATTTTTGCATTTTCACAATCTGTACCTCTCCTCCCCCAGTTTCAGCTATAGCAGAAGACATTTTGGCTTCACATTTCAGAGAGGAATTCCAGGCAGTGCTTGTGCTTTCAAGGCTGGCTGGAGAGAAAGCTCTTTGCTTCCAAAATATAAGCCATGTAAAAAGAGAAAAAAAATGCTCCCTGACACAGTTGCCTGCCTATGCTCTGCACAAACCAAGCAGGGATTTGTGCTCTGCACAAACCAAACAGGGATTGCATTTTATTCTGGCTTTAAGAAATTTTAGGTTGCTAGCAGTCAGTTTTCATTTCCGCACCAGGAGAAGGCAGAAACAGAGCAGCATTTTCTTAAACTGGGGGAGTTCATGAGAAGTAGGTTTGCATCCTGAGTATGAAACATCAGGCTGAAATTGTACAGTGTGGGTTTATCAGTCTTTAACTTGCACAGCCCCTTAACCTTAGTGTTTTGTTTGAGCCTGTCACTAGCACCAGGGGACAATGAATAAGATTCCTGTCTGTGGTGCAAACAGGTGAATGATCTCATCTGTCTGGTGGCCAAACTTAAGGAGGAAGTAGAAAGACTAATGAGCATTGAGGAATGTGAAAGGGAAATAGACTGGTGGAGTTTCAGCCTTCCATTCCTGTGAGAAGCCTACCAGGAGCCAGAGGATTCCTGTGCCCCCCAGAATCAGGCAGGAGGAGGAGACCTCGTAGATGAAGTAGAATGGAAATGGGTCCCTCCTCAGGGAGCTAATGAAAATTCCTCCTGGCCCCCATCACCTACCCAGGTGCCACTACAGAATATGTATGAGGCCCTGGATCCAGAGGGGCAGCCAGATGACCCAGAAGAAAATAATGGAGCCTGGAGAGCCTCCCAATTACACTTGTCTGTCAGACAGATCACTGCCTCTAGCATTAAGAACAAAAGAAGGGTAGTGGTAGTAGGTGACTCCCTTCTGAGGGGAACAGAGGGCCCCTTATGCTGACTGGACCCATCCCACAGCGAGGTCTGCTGCCTCCCTGAGGGCCAGAGATGGGATATTACCAAGAGACTCATGGCCTGATTCAGCCCTCTGATTATTACCTGCTGGTAATAGTCCAGGCTGGCAGTGATGAGACTGAAAAAAGGAACACCAGGGTAATTAAAAGGGACTTCAGGTTGGTTGGATGATGGGGCAGAGGCACAGGTGGTGTTCTGCTCAGTGCCTTCAGTGGCAGGGACAAATGATGAAATGAACAGGAGAACCTGCATTATCAACAAGTGGCTTAAGGTCTGGTGCCATCAGCACACTTTTGGGTTCTTTGATCATGGGGCAACTTTTACAGCACCTGGCCTGCTGGAGTCACATGGGCTCCAGCTATCTGTTAAGGGCAAAAGGATTCTAGCCCACAAATTGGCCTAACTAATTGAGGGGGCTTTAAACTAGATTTGAAGGGGGAAGGGGACGCAACCAGGTTCTCCAGGAACAGGCCCAAGGGTGGTAAGCCAGAGTCAGAGGTGAAATCAGCAGCCCAGCTGAAGTGCATGTACACTAATGCACTGAGCATGGTAACAAAGGCCACACATTTTGTTCTGTGTCCAGTTCTGGCCCCTCAGTTTAGGAAGGACATTGAGACACTGGAGCGTGTCCAGAGGAGGCAATGAGGCTGGTGAGGGGCTGGGAACACAAGCCCTGTGAGGAACAATTGAGGGAGCTGGGATTGTTTAGCCTGGAGAAAAGGAGGCTCAGAGGTGACCTTATCACTCTCTACAACTCCCTGAAAGGAGGCTGTAGTCAGGTGGGGGTCAGGCTCTTCTCCCAGTCAACCACTGACAGAACAAGAGGACACAGCTGCACCAAGGGAAGTTCAGGTTAGATGTTAGAAGAAAATTCTTCTAAATTTGAAAGAGTGATTGGGCAATAGAACCATCTGTCCAGGGAGGTGGTGGAGTCACCGTCCCTGGATGTGTTTAAAAAAAGACTGGACGTGGCACTCAGTGCCATGGTTTAGTTGATGAGGAGGTGTGAGGTCATAGGTCAGACTTGATGATCTCAAAGGTCTTTTCCAGCCTAGTTCATTCTGTGATTCTGTTCTGATGTGAGCAGTGTCAAAGGTTGGAAGATATATTGATACTGCATTTCTTTAAAAAACCTTTCAGCAAACATAGGAATAAATGGCCATTTATTCAAACAGACTATGGAGCCCCTTGCATACTGTAAACAGAAAGCAAAGAGGGTCAGTTGGATCCAAAGGAAGCAATTACCTCACTGTCTGCAGTAACTAAGATCAGTCTGGGTCATAGGGCCATCTTGTGGGGTCTCACCAACTCCCCAGTTTGGGAGACTGGTGGATGTTGGGGGCACTTCTGGCAATGGGTCCCAGCGACTGGATGTGCCTGATGCAAGGCTCAAATGATACAAACCCACGTAACTGCTGTCTGTAAGCAAGAAGTTTAACCCCAGAGCTGTCTGAGGAAGGGCACAGCATTGACAGATGTAGCACAGCTGTCTCAGAAATCCTAACAATGTTTGAGGAGTCTTGGGTGTCAGGCAGTTTGCATGAGGGACACCAGACAGCCTTGAAATTGAGCCCTGCTTTCACATTTGAACTGTGCTGGAATACAAGCCTTGATGTCTATGTTTGAAATGGTACTGCATGCTGCCACTTTGTCCATTCTATTGGGATCTGAAATTGTGTAGGTAAAATACATTGTTCAGAGCTGCAGTATTTGTTGTCTTCTTTTTGACATGGATTCACTTAGAAAGGACAATCTATTGTTAATTGATTATGTTTCCAAATTATGGGATTTGATGATTTGTATCTCAAGCAAGCTCCTTGTTTCCTTGACATGATCTTCCTTCAAGCCTTTCAAAAGAACATTTCTAAGTTACTGTGAAATTCAGGAAATCATCCAGGATATTTGCTTATATCCCATCTGAACATGCATCCTGAGACACAGTCCATAATGGTAGATATTTTTCTGCTGTGTTTTCATTTTGGTTTTGCCTCATTTTCATTACATCTGCAAGTTTCAAGGTAAGAACTGCTTTTTTAAAATCTTTAAAAAAATTTAAAAACCATTCACATTGCAGATGATGCACAAAACCAAGAGATACTGCTCCCTGGTCATTGCAAGCTATAGAGTTAGAGCAGGAATTCATAAATCCTTCTTCACAAATCTCCTGTGGATGAGGGCAGGAGAGGCACCTCAGATGTTCCAGCAGCCCATGCAGAGGACTGGGCTGTGTTGTTCATAGTGATGGCTATGAATGACGTGCAAGAAGATCTTTTATCTAAAATGGGCTCCAACAAAATTCCTTGTCACCTACCAGGATGGTGACCCTGCCACCACATTAGAAGCACAAATGGTATCCTATGTTAGGAAAGCTTACCTAAGAAAGTTGCATGGAATAAGAACTTCAAAGGCAAAATGTTTTTTGTGGTCGCTGGTGTGACTAACAGGGCTTCTATGTAGCAATTTATAAACAAGCTGAGAATTTGCCTGCGTGGGGGGAATGAGAAAGGATCCTTGCAAGGTGGAAACAGCCCAGAACAAATTTCCAGCAGAAGTTTCCAGCAAACCTAAAATGTGAATTCATAGTGTGCTCAGGTGGGCTTTATATAACAACTAAATAATAGGTATATGTTTGTAAGTCACTATATTTGTCCTGTCTGCACACACTAAAAAGCCCAAAAGTGTGGTTAAAAAAGGCTCAAGCAAACAAGTCACAAAACAGAGTACAGCAAAGTGAGGCATTCCGCTGAAGATGGAACACAGTTTTCTCTTCACTGCTTTGCACCCCTGGATCCTGCCAGAAATATGCCTCAGAATAACAGGATCATATTTGTTGCTGGCCTCTGCTGTCTGCTTCATTCACCACACATGGTCGTGGTGTTGGCTCAAGCTAAGAGCTGCCAGACTAAAGCCTAGAGAAGACAGAAGAGAAGCCAGACTAAAGCTATAGAGAAGACAGAGGCATTACACTGGCCTTGTCTAGGTTCTAAGCTGGCAGGCCAGAAGAGTGTGAGCTGGGCATGGTGCTGGAAGTCCCTATGATGGCTGTCACTTTCTCTGTGACTCTGGGAATGACTTCCTTCTGCCTAATTTCTGTCCCTACACATCTGTAAATATCTGTAGGTGCTGCATACTTTCCACATTGCAGCCAGCCAGACCCATAAGGCAATATGAATTGAGGAAGTGTGGAGAAGTGTGGAAAAGTTCCTTCCAGTTCTGCCTTTTGCTCTGAGCATTAAGGTTCACTGCAGCTGTTGCTGCACAGGACACAGAGGCCCCTTGTCACTCCACCAGCTCCATCAACATAGGATGGCTGGCTAGAGTTCAACCACAAGTCCTTCCATTTCTCTTGGAGTGCCTATGTCACTGAGGGAGGCTATGTGCTCGTTAACTCCTATGCAACTCTAGTTTTTCTGTTACAAAGAAAAACCCCAAATAAGAAAGCCAAGTGTGCTTGAGACTGGAGAAACAAAAAAACTCAACACAACAAAAACCAACAAACAAGCAAAGAAAACCACCAAAAAACTCCAAAACAAAAAAAACAACAAAAAAACCACAAAAAAACTCCCCCAAAACAAAAGAAAAACAAACCCAAAAACTCCCTTCACCGCTTTTTCCAAAATATCTTTCAATTGTCTGCAGTGACTCACTGACTGCTACACATCAAGAGGTCTAAAGGTATATTTTAAAATAAAACTAGAGAGATGAATATTAATTCTGCTTCAGTCTCAGCTCCAAATGTATTTATGGTTCAGTGTTCTGGGTTGAGCCTGTTCTAAATCAACAGGAGAACCTATGCTTAAGAAACTACAGGATGATTAAAATAGCCATCTCCTTTTGTGGACCTCCATGCAGAAACTCAAGGCAAGCTGTGCTCCAAGCACTATTTATATCTTTGGAAACATAAAAAAAAGCTTGCTTGGTTTGTCTGGCTGGTAAACATTTTGCCAGTTTTATATTGGCTTTAAAAGTCAATGTGAAAGAAGTCAGTGTTGTAGTTTTCCAGAAATGTAAATCCTTCATGGTGACTGTAAAAGCCAGGGAGTTAGGAGTGGAGAGAAAGAGAGAAATGTGGTGCAGTTTTCAGCATGAAGACATGAAAAAGTTTTAAATTAAATGTATTCTGCTGACATTTTAATAATATGTCCCCAAAATCTTTCAAAATATTGTCATGCAGGGAGTCCCCATCTGCTGGCCTGTGTTCCCTGTTTGGTTTGAACAGCTCCTGGTTTGAAACCTCCTCATAAGGGTCTTTTTCAGGCAGCCCTGGAACATGGAGCTGTTGGAATTATCCCACCAGCTTGTTTGCTGCAGCAGTCTTGTGTCCAGAGCTGCAATGTGATAGTTCATGCACACTGATAACCACATTATCATAGCAAGTAGGGTCAAAGGGACCAGCATAGCCCAGCACTGTAGAATGAGAACATTCCTGAATAGGTTCTTCAATTACAGAACCAAGAAATGCTGCAGCTGTTTGCTTACAGAGATGAATGGGAATAACTTCTTCACTGACAGGCAATGCATGAAGAGTTTTTCCACATTATCTACCTTTCCACATTTTCCACAAATCTGTCTAGATGATGGCAAGTCAGATGGATTCTTTAATTTAACTTTTCATTTCAGGCCTTAGTGATTCATCTTCACAACACCTTCACAACTTGTATTCAGCTGACTAAATATAATCTCAAACTACTGAAATGTTTGTAGGTATCTCTGAGAACAGAATAATTTGTAAACACTGTAAGCAGCGTGTGCCAACAGATACAAAAAGTACACAGTGCACATCCTTGCAGGAAGAAGTCTGCAGGTAGTCCTAAGTCTTCCTAGTACACAGATACCTTGTGGTTTAATATTGCTAATGCTTAAACAGCACCATCAACAATATCTGCTCCTTTTCCCGTGACAAGGTGATGGACAGTTCTCTCTGTAGGAACAGCCAGGGGTGACTCTGGGCATTGGCAAAGTTGCTGCCTGGAACAGCAGCCTGCTGGCAGCACAAGTGCCAGTGCCCCAGCCCCAGCCAGTCAGGCTGGCTCTGGCTATGGGTGGTGTTCAGGAAGAAGGAGGGACGTATGGCAGGATGGGTATGGCAAAGTCAGCCTGATCAGTGTCCCAGTAACTTGAAGTGTTTGGAGCGTGCCAAGACTGCTTTTAAAGATTCAGTTCTGGTCACAGGATGTCCTGACAGATTCTTATTTCAGAACAAGCTGAAAATTCCCCCGTCCCTTGAGATTTTGCCATCTCAAGTTTCAAGTTCCAGCTAGAGCAGAAACATTTCAGAAGGCCTTGTTCAGTCCTTGAATTCACAGACGTTAAGCGAAGGGAGTGAGGAAAGGAAATCTGGGCCAATGGTCTCCTATTTCACAATTCAGATTACTACTCAACACTGTGAATAACTGGCCCTAAAGAGTAACATAATAACAAAAATTGTAATCCTAGTGATATGGCAAGAAAATTCCTGCTTCCCTGGTAATGAGCTGATCTCCAAACAGGATAAAATGTGCCATTTTGCTAACAGATGTCTCATTCAATTTAGTTTATCAGTGAAGTATGTATACTGTCTTTGTGCATAATGACAAGTTTTTCAAGGGATACTTTGCTTTGGAGTCAAAACACTTCCAAACCAAAATGCTCTGAGATGCTGGCACCTTTTGTATTGTCATTTACAGTTCTTTATAAATAGTAATGTAGAACCAAGATCTAATATGTGTGCAGTATAGTACAGAATTCCTTCTACAAAACTGGAAGCACGTACCTGCAGCAGAGATACACCTGGGATGCCTTTACAGCTTAGAGCAACAAAGCAGCACAAATAGCTTGTACAGTGTTTTGACTATCAACAATCTTGTTTAATATGGCAGAAAAGTGATATAATTTGTGTAGAATTACAGTTCACGTGTACATATGATACTTTTACTATAGTAATATTCTACGGATATAATTAGGATATACAATTAGGTATTATAACAGAGGTTAGAAGTGAATCACCCAGTTCATCTTGGGACTTTCCATTTGTAAGTATTTGAGATAGGACTTCAGACATGAATTTAAATATTCCTTTTACAATGGTTTCTTTACATGTTACATTTCTTTCTTTTTTCACTGGCAAGTAGATTTTGCATTCTGGTTCCTAAATTTTATCTGAAATGGTATAATTCTATACCATTTCATTATCTTCCGAATCCTCACAGATCATTACCAGAGTAAAATTTCTTAATAGTTTTTGTGTCTGGATTATTGTCTGTTGTCCTTAGATTTGCTAATTAACTAATCATAGCAGTGAAATTGAAAACCTAAATGTCATTTAAACATGCAGTACTTGCGGCTCAGAATAGCTATGGGTTTGCCCCTTGTGACACAAGAAATAGTACCAGTGAGTTTTAGGTTCTGGAGTTACTCAAGTGCTTTTGAACAGTTTTCCCTTCCTTGATCAAATGGATGAGCTGGTTCCAACTATGTTTTCCAGGCAAATAGGTACAGTAGGTTTTTCATGCTGTTTAAAGAAAACATGCCTATTGCTTTTTTAAAATATACCTGTACTTCCCTTATTTGCCAAAAATGAATGAGTGAGCCATGTTCAGTTGTGATGAAGAGAAATTAGTTATCTTGGCTATTAAATGTTCTATTCTGATGGGATGAAATAAAGTAAGCTGATCTTTAAAGAAGCTTAAGCAGAAGTACAGAATCATTATTTTCAAGACTGCCTTTGGGAATAATGTAACATAAAGTTTACATAACAAATACAGTAAAAGCTGAATGCCAGTGACATGAATTAGTACTTCTGGATGTCACCCTGATGCACTTGCATTATTGAGCAGGCTCTGGAGGACAGTAAACAATTGGTGAAGCTGGTGTCGAAAGCTGCCAGACATATGAGAACTTTCAGGCATTTGTTTACAGCATGAATTAAAAATAACTCTTTGTCTGTATGAATAATACCTTGTGTGAAAACCATTCAGTTTATTTGTACCATTTTTTCATCACATCTCCATTGGTTTGTTCAAAAAAAAACCACCATAGAGATTACTCACATTCACCTTTATTTATCCCCTTATATTGTGCCTGAGCTGGGATACTGCAGAATAGGCAAAGTCTGAGGCAAAACTAAAGCACTGCCTTTTTTTGTTCAATGAGATGCTTCTGGAATCCTGGGAAAAGTGATGTAAAATTAATGTAGGCTCTTAGAAATTAGAGCAATTAGATCTCAGATATATATTAAAATTATATGTAAAAAAATTAAACAGAATTATACATAAAAAATATAAAAAATCTCATTCTGATGGAATCTGTATCAGCCCAATGCCATTTGTACTGCCAAAAGTCAATTTTATTTCCCACAGGAAGCAGCTCATTAAGAAATGAGGGATGCCTCCATACTACTGCAGAGAACAATAAATCCCATGGCAGATGTCCCGGGAGTTTTTTGCAGTGCCTGTGTGAGCAGGGAGAGTGCAGAACTCCGGCCCTGCTGCCTTTGTCCATGCCTTGTGTCACACCGCCCTCCAGGGGTGTGCTGGGCAGTGGTTTGGGCTGGGAGCCGAGTCCTGCCCATTTATACTCTTCAGTCTCAGGCTTCGTGTTCACAGATGCTTGCTCTGGACCTTTGTCTACTTTTAAATTCTTTGTCCTTCACCTTGGAGATCTTGCACTTTAGAGAAGAATCTCGAACCTTGTCAAGGGAGGTGCTTTTGCTCTTATGATCAAACACTGAAGAAGTGTATGAACTCTATTTTCAGAGGCCATACAGGAAATGGAAATAGATTTGTTAATGAGACAACGTGCCAGCAGAAACGTGCTTGTGGTATTTCACGTGCTCTAGTGTAGTTTCATACACAGCTGCAGCTAAGTTTCTGTCCACTGCAGATGGCACAGAACTCACAGAACTGCTTGGCCAATTTCAGTAGAGGTTTTATTAAAATGAGACCTTGGTTTACAACTTCCCTATATTCTGATGCTTTCTATTGATATTTTGCCTGCCAGCATCTACCTCAGATTTTGCATCTCCTTGTGCTGGGCTTCTGTGATCTCCATCACTATTGCCATCGTACCTGAATGTTTCAGTGCCATACTTTTTGGAAATTAGAGGTGAAAGCCCAATCTATCAAGTTGCTACTAGGTCTGGATTGGCATGTAGTGTGTTCAGAGTGGTCACTTGTGAAGGCAAGTGGATCATAACTGCCACTTGGGGTTAAACCCAATGCTCAGAGCAAAATGCTTGCCAATAATACTCATTTCAGCTGAGTGTTCAGGGCATCAGCCAATCTCCCTCATTCTGAATGAGAAGAAACATGCCATGGGAGATGTTATTCTTTCTGTCTTTATACATTTAATCTGGAAGTGGAGGATGGATGTGTATCCACATAGATAGGAAAAGTCCAACGTGTGAGCTCTGAACAGAGCTGGCCTCTTTTCACAGCTGTAGTGGAGAAGGACATTAGTCTTCAAATAAGCAAACAGGTCTACTTCGTAAAGAAATTGGTTTAAATAATTTGCCAGGTGATACACAAGAACTGTCTGGCAAAGACCAAACTATAGTTCTTCAGGTCAGCATTTATTCCACTTCTACAGCATCATCCCTTCTTCATTCCATGCTCCAAATTTCCACAGCAAATGTGCAAGTCAGCCAAGACAACAATCTGCTTCACCTGATCCACTGAGTCATGTTCATCTAGTGACTTTTACAGAAGCCAAGAACACCAGGAAAAATGCTGCTACTGAATCGTTAGACCATATGATAATACAGGCAATGTTTTCAATAGTTTCAAATATTTAATGCCACCAATTTTATTTCTGAGGCATACAGCAGAACAAAAGAACTCTCCATGCAAACTTCCCCAATCCCACTGTAAATTCTTAGCATATATGCAAGATACTAATCCAGGCTCAAATTCTAAGCTCAAATGCTCTCAGGTGGAGCCTATAGAATAGATGGATGATTACATATATTCCCAGAAGGGTGTGAAATATCTCTCTTTTAGGAGAGATGATGATGTGCTATACTAAACAGAAATTTCTAATACACAGTGCTAAAGCCCAAGCTCCTGTTCTGCACTGATTGCACCCATTATGAGCATACCTGTAGGATTCATATTAGCTACCACCTAAAGTACTCTGATCTGAGGAAGAATGGGAGCAAGAGGTGAGACTCTGGTTCCAAATCACGTGATTTGTACTAAAGAAATCTTACTGAAAAAACTAACCAAAAAGGAAAATTATACCCAGAGCTTCTACCCCAGTCTTCCTCTGCATTCAACATGTACACCTCCCTGCAAGCCACTTAAAACTACCCTTGTTGTAAGCAAAGCTTTTGAGATCTGAGTGCTGAGAGTTGCATTAGTGATTATTTTTCAGTAGGCAAAGAGACTACATTACAAACATGCTTGTACTGGTCCTTATGCATCCTCATTGTTTGTGTGTAAGGATGGGTGGGGCACAACACAAGGATTACATGTATGCATTGGTTAGAAAAGACAGCAAATGCAGTCAAACTGCTGCTTTAATCCAATGTATTGTCTCATTACACATTGTGGCAGAAGGTGGAGAGTAAACAAAAGGACCCTTTGGCTAATATAAAGGATGCTAACATAACCATCTTTTTAAAAACTCCTTAAATTTGTACAAGTAATTCTTAGATGTATATCAAGGTTTGTATGTTGTATGAAGCAAATTTAAATATTGTTTTCCCAGATATTTTTCTCTATTTGTATTTGCTTGTTTAAAAATCATATAAATATATGCTTTCTATATAACCTGTAAAGTATATGATGGGAATGTTACTTACCTAAGAGATCAAATATTACAAGTTTGAAGGATGGGGGATATGTAAGGAAGAACTACGGTTTTATGTTGAGGTAGTATTTGCAGCTATTTAATTCACAGTTTGGTAACTATGACCTAATGCTGCTTCTAGATACACATCTAGAAATGTACAATAATTCCATGGAGTGTAGTCCAAGTAGTTTCTGATGCTGTGAAGAGTTGGATTTTTCATGCTCTAAATTTTTCCCCTTTGTGTAAACAGGGTGAAAATGAACAAAGGGTAAATAATGGCATTTTGCCAAGGAGATTAGTGACCAAGATATCATTGATATTAATATTTAAAGTATCTCATCTGAAAATCCATACACAACTGTCAGCTTCCAGAATATTCTCCCGTGAAATAGTGCAGTGCCACATAAAATACACTGAGATAGATGCTTCCTGTGTCTACAAAAAGATCACACAACAAGCAAAACCAGAGGCAAAATTGTGTTTTCACATTAGTTATGGTAAAATAAAGGGTCTAAAACTCCTAATATGTCACAGTTCCTTAGACTAAAAAAATCTCCACTTTTATGCTAGTGGACTTTATTTGCTCTATTTGAAAAGGAACTGCATATCGGTATTGCATATCACTGAGTGATAGAACTGTTGTTCTGCATTATCTGGTAAAGCTGTAACACAACATCTGTATTTTTATTATCACTTAAAGGTTATAGTCATAGAGTAGGAAATTGAGTAACAAGCTACATTTGAGGCCCGGTAACACTTTACAAAAAAAAGCTGGCACTTGCCTCAGACTGTGCATCTTCCAGAAGAGAGCACTGGATGAGAGGCTGGACATGAGCTGGCCCTCAGTGCATACAGCCCAGAAATGCAGACGTGTCCTGGGGGGAAGGGGGGATTCTGCCCCTCTCAGGGGAGACCTCAGCTGCAGAGCTGCCTCCAGCTCTGGGGAACCGGCACAGGAAGGACATGGAGCTGCTGGAGTGAGTTCCAAAGGGTGGATCGGCTCTGCTGTGAGGGAAGACTGAAAGAATTGGGGATTGTTTAGCCAGAAGACAAGCTTCAGGGTGACCTAACTGTGGCCTTCTAGTGCCTGAAGGGAACTTAGACGAAAAATGGGGCATACCTATATGGCGGAGCACGAAGCGATAGAGAACACGTGGGAACGGGTTCAGATTGAAAGAGAGAAGGTTTAGATTATCTTTTAGGATATTCTTTATCCTCAGGGTGGCGAAGCACTGTCACAGGTTGCCCAGAGAAGCTGCGGCTACCCCATCCCTGGAAGTGTTCAAGGCCAGGTGGGATGGGGCCTGGAGCCACCTGTTCTAGTGGAAGGGGTTGGAAGCGGACGCTCTTCAAGCTCCTTCCACGCCCCAGCACGGCCCGAGCTCCGGCAGCCGCGGCTCTGCTCTGTGGGCCGGGCCGGGCCGGGCCCCGCCGCGTCACTCGGCGCTGCCCCGGAGCGCCCGGCTGCCCGCAAAGCCCGGCGCGCGAGGAGCGGCACGCGGAGCGGACGGGAGGGAGGGCGGCTGCCCGCAAAGCCCGGCCCGGCCGTACGCGGCGCGGAGCGGGAGGCCGTCCTTAAGATGGCTGTTGTGCGCGGGGCGCCGCCGCCGCTGTAGTGCCGCGAGGAGCCGCCTGCCCGCTCCGCTCTGCCGCGCCCGCCATGGAGTGCCCGCACCTCGGCTCCAGCGTCTGCATTGCGCCCGACTCGGCCAAGTTCCCGCAGGGCTCGCCCTCCTCCTGGTGCTGTAGCGGTGAGTGCGGCCCGCGCTACGCGGCCCTCTCGGCCCGAAGTGGCTCAGCCGTTCCTTTGTCCTCAGTGCCCGGCGGCGGGAGGGCGCCCCGCGGGCGGGGGAGGGCGCGGGGGCGCGGGGGAGGGCGGCTGCCCCGGCCCCCACCCGCCCGGGCCGCCCCGCGGGACCCTCTGGAGGGGGCTGCGCCTCGCAGTCGCCGCCGCGCTCACGGGGGAGCCGCGTGTGGAGGCAGGAGCGGGGACTGCTCTCCCATCCCCGGCCCTGCCCCGGGCTCGCAGCGCAGCGCTGTCCGGAGCGGGGCGGGCAGCGCGGACTTTCTGGCGGCGGGGCCGGCGTCCCCCGCCCCGGCGCTGCGGAACTCTGAGGGGCTGCGCTCCTTTTGTCTGCCGGTGGAGCTGCGTGCTCGGCTCTGCCCCGGGACCGCGGCCGAGGGGAGAGGAGCCGCTGCTAACTGCACGGTCAGTGTGCTCTTCAAATACGTCTGAGATTACTTTCTTTTTTATTTTAATAATACATTTTTGGAAGGACTTCAGACAGCGTAGTTTTAATAAGACTTGCGGCTGAAGGCGTCGCTTGGGACCCCCCTTCAGGCCAAGTGAACGTGGTCTGTGGGGGATTTGGGAGTCACGTTCACCTGCCTGTGAGTCGGTAGGAGTGTAGAGGTCGTCTTTTTTTTTAGTACTTTGCTCTTTGATTTAATAATGCAAATATCCTGTCGTCACTGCTGTCCCCTCGCATGATCTTGTTTGTTCAGGGGCATTCCCTTTAAACGTGCCGTGTGCCAGCTGTTTTAAAGTTAGGTTTCTGCACAGCTAGCCCGCGATGTTTGCTGTCGTTGTTTGTTTGCTGTGGTTGTGTTCGGCTGTGCTCCGTGTGTGGGCACTCACAACCACATCGCTTTAACGGGGAAGTAGGCCCCGCTTAGAGAAGAAACGGGTCTTGTGCCCCTAGGCACTGAAGAGAAGGGGAGAAATTCTCCTTTGGGAATGACCGACCGAGGAGCACTGAAGGGCTGGTTGTATTTTAAGATGTGCTTTTTTTAAAGGAAAAATGGTTCTCCTTTGTCTGGTAGTGTCAGTGCCTTCGTGTGGGAAGGCTGCTGCTTACTTAACTTCTTCCTTGATTGCAGTTTCCGGGAGCCAAGGTGTGGTAGTGTTTCTGCTTCCTTTTGCAAAACCAGTTATTTTTCTCTGTAATGCTTTTAATTTAGAGGGTGTACACTTTACAGTGGAGTCATGTGGAGAAATGATTAGAAGGAAAGGAGAAGTACAGGAAAAATTGTTGTCCCTAATATTTTTTTTACAAAAAAAAGAAAAAATTATTATTGACAAGAAGTTTAACTCTGTGAGTCTATCTGTTATCTTCAGAATATCAAGGGTAAGCAAAGTTGTCAACAGGAAGCATATGGCAGTAGGGAACCACCCTTCAGAGAACTTAAGAAAGATAAAAGTACCAAAATTTAAAATATATGCTGAGGTATTAATATAAGTTCCCAGCTTAAAATAATAGCCTGTTCATTGCTACCCTCTTATGCATTCTGCTTCTCAACAAAGAAGTTCTGCAGTTCGAACAGTTCTTTCTTTGTTGTTCAGAGGAGTTTCTCCCAAAGCAGAACTTAAAGGGAAAGCCCAGCTGCTGGGCAATCACCTGAGTTATTTTATAGCATCGAGGCAAGAGGAAGGTGTGAGGGTTCTTTGGGAACTGAATAATGATGGCACCGTATCTAGGGAAGTTTTTTGTTTGTAATGCTTTCTAAGAAAATAAAGATAAGTCACACAGTACTCGCATAGGTAACTTGAAGTCTTAACAAGTGGCTAGAGAAAAAAGCCTGAATTTAGAACAGTCCAGGGAACAAACAGCAGGCTCTTGTTAATTTAAAGCAAATTAAATGGTGGATTTTTTTTAAAACAAATGTTGCATTTCTACTAGTATAGTAAAGCTGTAGTGCTACAATTCTTCCAGCTAGTAGTTATCCCAGGTTAATGTAACAATTGCAATGGCTATTGTTACATTAACTCTCTAATAGTATGCAGAGTACTGTTTTCTTGTTTTAACTCATTTTAGTGACATTAATCTTTTTAAAGATATGTAAATACTGGTCTATGTTAAGTCACAGTAGATACTATGTCTTATTTGCTGGGCTTGATGTAACTTTGTAATATAAAATTAAACAGAAAATGCTGCATGTAAATTAATACCTTGTCAAAATTTAATGAATTTCCTATTATTTTTGATGCTGTTTTCTAAGGTCATGTGTTTTTAATTCTGTTTGATGGTGGTGGTGGTGTCCCAGCTGTAGGTATTCCAGTTGGAAGGCAGTTTTCTGCCTGTAATTACAGGGCATCTCTCATCAAGTACATTGACTTAAACTAACTCAGAACTTGTCAGTCCTGTTGGTAGTTGCTGCTGACCTTTCCAGACAAGGATAGTGATCCAGGAAACTTTCTGGAAGCCACCTGATGTTCCAGTGATAGCAAAATTTTGCAGAATAGGTTGAAGAGTGAGTTTTAGTTCAGACTGCCAGTGGCTATTTTTATCATTATCTGGTGTTCTAGAGGTTTGTGGAGCTGTAGTTGCCATGCTGAGTGATGTGAACACTGATTAATTTTCTTTTCCTCCTCTCTACACAAAAACTCTTGGTTGCAACAATAACTTCACATATTACCTATATGGAGGCACTTTTGAGTATTGTTACTTGATCTTGAATATTGTGTCACTGTGTAGTGGTGTTGTATTTGGTACTGATATTTGGAAGCTAGCCTTACTGAATACAGTAGTGAGTTGGTTAGAGGAGCCTAAGCATCAGCCTGAGCCACTGCATTGGCCTAAATGAGTTTCCCTTGAAAACTTCCTGCCAGAGTTGCTTTAGAGTCTTGTGATGAAGATTCTTAAAAAAGCACTGAGAGGAAGCACTGACAGCAAGGGTGTGATCCAAATATCAATGGGTTTGCTCTCCATTAATAAGTAATGCAGTATGTTCATTTTAAAGTGGCTCTACATCTTGTCATATGTTCCTGTTAGGTGATTTGTAAGTCAGAGAGTTTAAGGCTCCCCCATTTAGAAAGTGGTGTACTTTCCCTTGGGTATTTAATCCAGTCAGGCCTGCTCTGTATAGTAAGCAGTGCAGAAAACAGCATGCATTTATTTGCTTTGAGAAGCTTCAAGACTATCAAAAGAGACTGAAAAATGTTGGGTTTTTTTTTGTTTGTGTCTTTTGTTTTTTGTTTGTTTGGGGTTTTTTTGTGGATCTATAGGCATTTTGTTGTTGTCGTAATTGGGCATTTAGGAGACATATATGTAAAGTAGAAATGGTATAGAAACTGAAAATGGCTTTTAATCAATGGCTGTCATGTGAAATAATGTGGGCAGATATCTGCTAATTCCAACTGGAGTGCAATTTTTCCACACACTTTGATTTCTGAAGCTTGAGCTGAAGCTGGAAGCAGAGTAGCTGGAGGCATTGGCAGTACTGTGTCAAAGACTGTAGCTGTTGCATTTGTATGATGTGCCCACACCTTCAGCGCTGTTGTGCAAATCATGTAATTAAGAAAAGTACTCTAGAACAGCTCAGATGTGGTATTTCTCAATAGTTTTTCATAGATTCATCAGAGCATGGGGAGCCCTGCCTCACCGAAGTGAGAAATGCAATCTCCTAAGCACACCTGTGGAAGTCTGGAGAGGTTTTCCAATTTTTTTTCTGTGTGGTTGAGGATCTATTAATTGTTCTCACTGGGCTCCTTGGTTGTTCAGTGTAGAATCTGAAGTTCTGTCTTTAGAAGAACAGCTGTGGACTGATAAGATTGTGTCTGCTGAAATAGAGGTTCTGTGATTTTTGTTTTTTTTAAAGGGAAATTGTGCTTGTGAAGGATGCTTAAAACTTGCTTTTCAGATCACTGTCAGCTGAATACTTTTTTTTCCCCCTTAAATAACATAATTTTTTAGGTATTGAAGAGCAGTTCTCTATGTAGACTGGTGTTTGCTGCAAAAGCTGAATTTATGTGCCTGGCATCAGTTTTTTGCATTCTGATTTCTGTTGTATAAGAGCTGTAATTGCACCAGTGGTCAGAAACATAAGTTGTGGGGTTTGGAAATGACACTGGGAATATGAAAGACAGGACAGCCAGCATGAGCAAGCTGTTTGAGGCCTAGTGAACAGTGATTATGGTGGAAATCCACATGCTGAGTTAAGAACTTTGTGCATGTTTAAGTTACCAAAATATCTGGTAAATTCAGTTTGTTCAGAATAACTCTTGATATTCCTGAGTGCTTCTTTAGATTTGAGGTCAAATGTTTTGGGTTGAGTAGAATTTCCAAGAATGTGACAGCACTGGGTCAGGCAGCTTTAGATGTATTTTTTTTGTTTGCCCCCACCCACCCCCCATCAGGTTTTGTTTTCTCAGTAAAATTAGTCCCACTGGTCTGCTTTCACTGGGGAAGGGAACGCCTTTCTGTCACGCTGTGATTTTTGGCTCTGGACCATTGCAGTCAGTGCCAAAACAAGTGTAGTGCAAAAGCACAGGTACAGACATTACCCTCTTGGCTTTCCTTTTAATCCCAGCTGCTTCGTAGTGTTGCTTCTCCATTTCCATAAATGCTTACATCTCTGCTTTTCTGGTTTTATTACTAGGGGACCTGATTTCTTCTGTCTTTTCATGATTACTGTAATATAGGAGGATGGAAAACTTGCTGAAACTGGAGAGGGGTAGGTAGGACCTTATGCCTAAGAAAACTTCAGATCTTTGTGTGTAAACTCAGGTTAAGATCATGGGCAGGGTGTGGACTCTGTATTGTGTGTGTGAGGATTCCTTGTCACCCTACATCTGGAAAATTAATTTGGCCTGGAAATTGGCAGATTTATTCTGAAATTCAAATGACAAAGGAAATATATTTTAAAAATTATACCTTTTTATTTAGTCACTTGAATTTCAGAGTTGGGTACTCTTTCACCTTTTCAGTTCTCTGGGTCTGTGCAGGAATGTTTGTTAGTAAATCTAATTTGTAGGTTGTTATATCCCCTTAGATTAGTTTCCTGGCTGTTTTAAGTTAGCTTGTTAGATTTGGGTTTTTTTCATACTCAGTCTTATTTTCCTTAAAATAGGTTTGGGTTTTTTTTTCTGTCTGAATTGGTTACTGATGTGTGAACTGACCACGAGGTCAGCAGCCACCCTGGCCTGTGAGAGCACACTGCTTTGGAACCACTTCTGTTAGAAGATGCACATTTATTGAGATAGGATAAAATTCTTAATTTTGGTCTTATAAGTTAGATGGAAATTTTCTTTTAATTCCAAAAAAAAGTGACTCTCTTTTCAGATGCTTAGTATCTTTAAAAAGTCAGTAAACTTAAATTGGTGGTATTAATATTTTCTAGATTTTCTTTTTAAAGTTTTGTTTATACGCTACTCAATGATCATAATCTATCACAAAATTTGAACATAAGTCTGGGAAAGAGATGCTTCAGAGGAAAGAAGTAGACATTTAATACATTGCCTTTTAGAAACGAGATCTAATCTTCATGATGATTTTGAAGATCAACTTTGAAGGGCAGATTTTACTAGTGACTGTTCTAAGTGTCCAGTGCTTTGAAATAGCTATTCAAAATGTGGCACATAAGGAGACAGGATCATCTGATGCATTGTGGAAGTAGGATGAGACACTCATGTGTGCATGGTAAACTCTTGATTTACCTTAGATTGGGGCAGATCTCAGTTACAGCTGGTTTCAATATAAGCAGGATGATTTTCACCTGCCTTTCCCAACTTCTTCAGGGTATGCAGGTGTTAAACAATATCAGTGCGTTATGCTTTGTTTGTCTGATGATGTCACGGTGCCGAGGCTGACACACTTAGACTGTTTGTTTTTTTTTTTCTGGTTACATGTGTGTCTGAGGTTGACAGAATGAAAATTTCAGATGCAGTGTTTGGAATCAAATTAAGCTTTGAGCCATTTCTCATTTGATCAGTAGCACTCACTTCATTTAGTAACCCGTTCATGCTTCGCTTCCTGTTTTGACTAACATTCCTTACCTAGGTAAAAAGTGATTAGAGGCCATTAATTAAAATATTCCATGAAGATTAGAAAGTGCAATTTAATCAAAAATTTGGGTCTGAAAACCAGTTAGGGCTGTTCTGATTTATATTTAAGTATTGTTGGAGGAAACATATTTTATTGTAGAGTGAATTGGAATTGCTTTATGGTACTCTTGTTATGGGAGTAGTATAAGATTTTGTCCTTAGAAATTCTTTTCCTTGATTATAAGAGGATGTGTTAAATGGTACTTAATGTTAAATGGACATGATGAGTACACTCTAGCATTTAGCAGTCTTACCTGGTATGTCAAAGCAATCCTCTGGGGTTGCCCTCTTTGGAAAATCTTGCATAATTTTGGAACTACATTTGAAGCAAATGTAGTCTGAGATTTTTGTGGCAGATTTAATTACCCAGGTGAATCTAATCCCAATACTCCCAAGCAGCCTGGCAGAATAAGGTAGTGGTTCTGGAAGTTAGCCTGCCCCCAGTGGTGCAAGCAGTGAGCTTTTTCCCTATGAAGCAAGGTGATACCTGCAGGTTTGGGGGTGGGGATTGAAGGTCCTTATCAGTATCAAGCAGAGACATACTGATTTTTCAAGGTAATTCATGGGTGGGAATATGAGCATTTGCTTGTCTGTGTCAAAATAGGAGTATTTTCTCAAAAATAGCCTTGACCCTTTTAATTTTTTGGGGGTTTTACCCTTCAGTTCATGTTTTGATTTGGTAGCGTTTTCGTCCACCACACATTTCTTTCTCTTGGTTTTTTTTGGGTTTTTTTGTTTGGTTTTTTTTGTTTGTTTTTTTTTTTTTGTCACAGGGATGGTTTAATGTATCTTTTACTGGTATTGGGGAAGTAGGAATGTAAGAGTGGCAACTACAAACAAACAGATTATTACTAAATTATATAAAGCAAGAGACCTCTTTGTCTTCCCCCTCTTTTCCCTCCTATTCCCAGCTTGAATATTTTGACCTGCTATCAATTGCTGACTTACTCAAAATGACATTACACTGTTGACTTTGCTATTTTTTTTTTCTGGCTGTTGTGTGAAAATGAGCATTTATGTGTCTTGCTCTAACATAAAGATTGACTGACTTTATTTTTTTTTTGTGCTACTGCTACAGTGAGGAACTATATCTGTCTTTCTATGAAGGCTAAAAGCATTGAATTTTAAAATATATGTCTTTAAATGTGTATACTAATTAGTTATCAAAGTAGCCAAACAACTAAAAAATAGTTTTGGAGTGTAAAGGAGAAATAAAGGCAGTGATTTTTTAAAAAATGTTTTTGCCTATGCCTGTTCATTAAGGTCAGACTGCCTCTAATGTTTTCTTTCTGTTCATCTGTCCATACTTTGCACTTAGCTTTCAGGTAGGATGTGATTTTTGTGGTACATGCAGGAAGATCAACTGCTGACACGTCTACATTGTCCTGAATTTTGGCTGGACATGTGGAAAGCTGAAACTTTGAGAAGAAATGGCAGTGGTGTAGCCTGGCAGCTGACTGTCTGTGTGTGACTGGCAGCGCTGATTCTGTCTCTCCCTCCCTTTGCCAGAGCAGCAGTGCAGGGAGCTCAGAGTCTGTAGCACTGCTGGGAGTGACCTGACTGGTTTGGCACCTTTCACCCCCCAGTTTGTTCAGCCACTTCCTGGGGACCTGTTTATACTGCTTACAAGTTTTCCTGACCTCGAGGTCTTCTTTTCCATCACTGCACTGAGAGTACAGGCAAACAAAAACGCCTGCATTTTTGTAACATCCCCGTTTCTCAGTGTGGAATTCTGATTGCATAATCCAAGTGCTGAACTGAAGCCAGTGTGGTTCAGTGTAGGGGAGGGGAATTCCAGGCAGATGATCACGTTGTTCTCTGACATTCTTCAGCATTAGGAGTGTGTTGGGCACTTCAGTGACCTACTTACTCCGTGAAAAGTTGTGCACCTACCCCTGGTTTATATTCTCACTCAGGTGTTGTTTAGTGTATCTAAATTATGTATGGTTTTCCACTGTAAGTGGGAGTGGTTCACTGTAACCATCTGTGAAATTTCTTCTGTGAGACTGAGCGATGCTTTTATTTAGCACGAGGAAACTACATGTACAAGTATTTGTGATGTGCAAAATGAGAGTCACTCTCCTGGTAAAATTTTAATAGTTTAATAAAGGACAATAGGAGACAAAGATAATAAAGCAAAGTTTAGCAGCAGGGTGCTTGGCATTCAGCCAAGAGCACAGCTGCTATTGCAGAGACACCCTTGACATACCTTTTCTATTGCATCAGCCTATTGCATATTCATAAACAATTATGGATATTTAAACTTTTCCCCAAACCAGTTTACATGTTCCAAGAACTGTTCAGCATGGCTCCTCCTCGGGTCCACCTTTTTACAGCATGCATATTTCTTGGCTGTGGTTTTAGTCCATTTTAATTATCACCTCCAGCTGGGGTTTTGGTCCATACTTTCTACAGATGGTAGGTGCTGATAGTTGGCATATCAGTAGTGGGGGTCTTCATCGTTCATACATTCGTTGGATGTTATCCCAACCAAACAGGCAGTTCAATTACCATGAGCATAACTATATACAGCTATTTCATTACTATGTCTAAGTTTAGTTAATAACAGAGATAAAAACTGTATCTTTATAGCAAAGTTATTTTAACATTATACATATAGCATCCATTTTAATATTTGCAAAAAGACAGTATTATTATATGTACTAATAACAATGAACACAAATAGTAGCTCACAAACTATCACTAAATGACTTGTCTTCTTACTAAAAACCCAGTCTTCCTGATTATGGCTGAAAGATAAAGACAAAGGAAGTAACTTGGGGTTTTTCAGTAGCTGCAAGTGAGTGCTGTTTTTTTCTTTCTTTAAATGTTCTTTGGAGTTTTATTTGAATTCTCTAACATTTGAATGTGATTTGAGTCAGGCTAGGACTTGATACTGTTGAGACTATTCTTCATTGTGAAAGAACGTTTTTCTGTGTTTAGTAATGCTTACCAGGAGACTTGCTTCCTTGTGAATTCTCTTGCTTTGATATAAATGTCATTGAAATTTCCTTAATATTTTCTTAACTTTAGTTATATGTGTCTTAGCTTGTTGTAAAACAAAGCATTTCAAATAGTATAATTGAAAATCTTTTCCCCGTCTGTCTGGTTTAGTTTTGGCTAGAATGCTGTTTTTGTAAAATATGTTAGAAGCTGGGAACCTGTTCAGTTGTGTTGGTGTATGTGTACTTAGCAGTAAGGAACTTACAGTGCCTGTTAGGGATTTTTACATGCTGCTGGTAAAAATACTCAAGTGCCTTGGAGGACACCCGTGTGTTCTTTAAGGCTTGTTTGCTTCTGGCAATAAAGTGTTTTTTCAATGCCAGAGTGTCTGATTCTGCACATAGCCACATGCTCTGCAGTCTTGGCTGATGTTATGTGATGAGGAATATATTATGTGATTTGTAATATTTGCCTTAAGGTGCTGTTTATTGAATATGCTGGTTTATAACTGAGTTTGTGGGCCAGGAGGAAAGAGTGCACATGGCTTTCAAATGTTGTGATTTAGTCCATTCATCTTGGTGGAAAATCCTTGGTTCCTGTCTCAATTTAAACAGGTGAATATTTCATGTTTTGGATTTTGAATGTAGAGTGCACGGGTATTCCTTGCTGTGGAGCTTTCACCTAGGTGAAAGCTGTAACTGCTAGGCTAGGTGGAAGTTTCACCCTGTCTCTTGCTTTGTCTCACGGTCCCCTGAAGAAATATTTACTCACAGGAAGGAGTTGTCAGTCCTCCCTCAGCTTTTAGAATTTGTTTGTAAAGATGGTCTTTGAAGGGTAGGAGGTACATGCATTAAACTTGAGATGTTCACATCTTGAATGAATGGGGATTTTGTGGAGAAAACTCCTCTCTTGATTTATTCAGCCTTTGAAGAGACTTGAGCCTGCATCCAGAATGAGTTCCAGAGCTGTGAATTCCAACAGTGGGCAGAACCTTTTTGCAGCTCTAGCATGTAAGCCCAGAGGAGGGACCACATCCAGTATGTTTGTCTCCTTGATGTTTCTCATAGGTTAATATCTTGAGTGAGTCCCTACTTCGAGCACCAGCTTTCATGAGAGACTTTCAGACACCTGATACCTGTTGTATATTGTATATGGAAAGTTTTATGTGTTCAATTCTGAGCTGTTTTGGCAAATTAGATTACAAATTTTGCATAGAGTGATGGCTTTTGGATTAACTTCCCCTTGGCTGCAGTTAAAATTATTTAAAGGACTAAGGTGTATGGGCTAGTAGGCTCAGTTCTGATGTATGCTGGCAAAATTCTTTTGGTAAATGATTCAATCTCTCATTCTCATCTGTTAAATGGAAATGGGCTTTCAGAGAAATGCTCTGAATCCTGTGACTGAGAATCTTTGCATTTGAAATGCTGTTACTAAATTTTTTATACATTTGGTCAAATACTTATATTTATACTGTACTGAATTTTGTATTGTCACCAGGACTTTTGCATGCAAATTTCTCCCACCTTTACTTCCATATTCTTGGAAAAGGTAGCTTTCAGTCTGATTTCTTAGACCTGATGTGTCACAGCAGAAGGGTCATGTTTTACAAAGAAGGGGTTTCTCATTTTGGTGTGTGGGTTATTGCTGCTTTTTTCTTCACATGTTGCTAGTGGAGACTGCCCAGCTCTCTTGCTGCAATTATCAGGTCCTTCAAGGAGCAAAATGGGAATCCTGCTACTAAATCATAATTAAACAGGACACTGAGAGATTTTTAGGGTAAAGGTGTGGGAAAGGAGAAGTAGTCCATTTCTTACAACAATATTGTTGTGGGTTTTTTGGATAGGCACATGTGTGTCACATGATACAGCATGCTGTATTTACATAGCGTAGGTATGTGTTTGTCACCAGGTGCTTGTGTTTGTAGGGTGATTTCCTCAGCACAGTGTCAGTCTACCACTGACACCATAAATATGTAAATATTGTTCCTTCTTCTGAAGTGGAGCAACAGTGGCATTTTTTTATTCAGTTTAGCTTGTTTCTGTATAGCTGACCCACTGTGTGAACATAAAGTGAACTGACCAGAGGTCAGTTGGTCTGGAGATGTTTCTGTGCAGGTCACTGTGTTATTGAGGTGGTGTTACAAGGGAGTGCTGCTACAGCTCCTTTTGAGAGCTTAGCCCAGGCTGTCTGGTGAAGGCTGTGGGATTATTTGAAATAGTTTGGTGACCCTAATCTTGTTTCTATTCAATGACCTTTTAATAGAAGGACCAAAGCATTGCTCTTAATGTGCTAATATTTCTTTAGTGTAGCAATGAAGGGTTATTTTAAACTCTGGCTGTAAGCACGTTTCTGTAGCAGCTCTGGCCCAGGGTCACGTGTGCTGTGTTGATGGCATGGCTGTGCTGCTCCCAGATCTCTGGCAGCAGACACTGCATCTTGCAGGTTTCTGAACTTGGCTGCTTTACAAAAACTGCTTCCTGTTTGTCTCTTCCTCTTCCTGCTGCTTTTTGCTGTTGCCAGTTTCTCAGCTATGCAGTGTACTGTTTAAACAAACCCATTAGTTACACATGGGTTCTATATTTTTGTATAGCTGTAACTTTCCTTCAGTGACAGTCTGCATCTTTACTGTGTAAGAAATGCAGTGTTTGCCCAGAGCAGTCATGCTTCACATGAGTGTACTTGGAGTTGCTTTTCAATAAGAAAATAAAGGCAAACACAAGAAGTACATATTTGCATGATCATGGGGGTAGGGGTGGGGTGGGGACACTGTAGTGAGAACACCAAACTGATCAGCTGTATCTTGCTCATTCTACCTGGCATAACTCAGTGAACCTTATCTGGGTGATTTGCAAAAAGTGGAAGCTGTGTGGATGTCTCTTGAGTATTCCTGAAGTTATGTATGAGTCTTTGCTCTCCTGGGGAGGGATTGATTTTCCTCTTCATTTAGAGAGGGCTTTGCAGACTGTATAACAAACACATCACTATTCAGGTTTTACTTAGAGAAATCATTCTGCAAAAGAATTCTTCCTATTGCATGTTGAAAAATTGTGTTTCTAAGCTTCTGAATTATGATTTTGATGTTAGGTGGCAAATGGCCTCAGTTAAGATTGTGGCATTGCAGCTTTGCTTTCCCTTTTCTTTTGACATGTTAGTGTCGTCTTTGCCCGACCACTTGAATCTCTTATAAAAATAGAACAAATTGAGGCAGTTGGTAACTCTTTCAGTTGTCAAACTTCCATTCAAGCTGAGAAAGCAGCCAGTGTTCCTTGGTCTGTATACCACTAAATAAGACAGATAATTTTTTTTTTTTTTACTGCGGTTAGAATGATTGAACATAATTTTAATCCAAAGTAAGGGA
The DNA here is from genome assembly GCF_001522545.3 of Parus major. Taxonomy (NCBI): domain Eukaryota; kingdom Metazoa; phylum Chordata; class Aves; order Passeriformes; family Paridae; genus Parus; species Parus major. The sequence goes on along the minus strand of NC_031779.1, from coordinate 3,585,093 downwards.
TGCTAATGTAATGCTCCCTTCTCTTTTTTAAGTAGTGCTAAAAGAAAAACAAGCCAAACTCCCAAATTTAAAATGGAAAACTGATAATGGAGCAAATATATCTGTACCTGTACAAATGGGTTTGAAAGTCATTCCTCATGATTTAGTATGAGTGTCTGACCTGGAAGTCCAGAACACCCAAGTCTGTTTTAGGGTTCAGTTTCCAGGACTGTATAATGTTCTTTGAATTGAAAAAGGATTTGCTATGGATCTCTCACTTCTGGTCTACTTTAAAGCTTACTGCATTAATGTCAATACCCCATTTGAAAGGAATAGTGTGGAGTGTCTTTACACATGAAGCCAACACGTCTACCTCTAGTTTAGATTATAAGTAGTTCTGGACAGTGACTGTGATTGTGCTGTGCATTCCATGGTGTCTGTCTTGAGTCTTCACTAATGCCTGAAACTTCCAGTCTCATTTAATTTATAAAGTAGGAAGATGATAATGGCTTCAGGATCTGAACTGAGGAATGCCTGGAGAGCCAGGGTTTAATGCAGCTATCTGCTGAGCCAATATTAGAGAAATACAAAATGCAGTCTTCAGCAATGTGTTTAAAAAAAATCAGTTGTGTAATTCTCTGAGAACAGAGCAATTGGAGGTCACAGATTTAACACTGGATTCTGTATTTGATCTTAGTGGGAGTCACTTCCATGTAGTGTGAGTTTTTTGTGGGTGGAGATGTTTGTGCAGAAGATAAACTACACATTTCTGATGTGATGCAATTGGAGCAAAGTTCTTCCTAAAAGTTAAAGTAAACAAATGAGCCGTCTTTTCCTATTCCCTGATACAAAAGATGGAAAATTTTAGTGTATGCAATCTTTTTGGTATTGTGCAGAGGCTGGACTTGTTTGCTGGCTTTGTGTAGAACATTTGAACCTGCAGAATGAACACTCCTTCAGAGTAATTTACACTTGACAAACAAGCAGTACAGGTATTTAAAGTACCTGAAATTGTAATTGTCTGGTAGGGGTGGAAAGTAGGTGTAATAGTTTCCATCATAATGCTTTGACCTTCTGGTTGAGAACCAGTTCCATGCATAGATGGTAACAAAGTGAAAGCAAACATATTATTCCCAGTAGGAAATTTCTGTTAGGATTTAAATGCTAGGAAGACCTTTCTATGTTCCTGGCATGGAAAGTATAGGGCAATGCTTTCTCCACACAGCACTTAAACACAAGATTAAGTGCATGAATTATTTTGGCTTCTTTTTCTTTCCTTCCAGTTAATATTTTACATTGCAGTTTGTAAATTCACGTAGATAATACTGTATCAGGGTAGACCAGTGGTTCCTTTAGCCATTATTAATTGATAATAGCTGTTTAAGATCTTCCCTTTCTTTTCTGTTTGCCAGTGTTGAATTTTGGGTTTCATTTTGGGTAACATTTTGGTCTAATCAGACAAACTTCTTCCATGTTCCTGAGTTGAAACATAAACCAAAACAGCCCTACCTGGCTGCCCTCTATCTATTGCAAGATGACCATTAGAGCTCTGGGAATAAGCAGCTTTAGAAACAGAAAAATTGGCTTTTGCAGAACCAATGCCAGATAACTGAGATGTGTGAGAAAATCTCTTTCTCAAGTAAAGTAGCTGAAGGAAGCAGTTCTGGAGTCTTGACTAAAGAGTTTGAAAAAGTTACTTCATAAAATATTTCTGGAGAATGTGCCTTTTTTCCCCCATGTAACACTAACATTCTCATTTTAAACATGCCTTGGATTTAGCTTTTAATTGAAATACAGCAGCTCTTTGTAATAATGAATTCAGAAGCAAAAACCAGTTGTTTAAAAAGCAGTGTACGCTTTTATTCCCCACCCAATTTAAATAAAAAAGGTAAAATCTGGTAGTGGAAAAATATATTAGCTCTTCTAAATAGTTAAGCTTGTCAGTTCTCTGCTGAGTCAAAATTGACCCCTTCATTTTTAATGAACTTTTAATTTCACAAAGAAACTACTTTTCTTAGCTTGGTTTTCTCTGACAGCCTTGGATCTTAACAGTTTGCTATATACCATGGTTTGGAGCTTGGTGAACTGTATTTTGAGTTTTGCTACAAATCCTGAATTGGCATGCTCAGATGATCCTACCCTGGAGCAGCTTCTGTGCTGCTTTAGTTCTTGTTTTAAGGTGTGACTCCAGAAGGGGGAGGGCTGTTCTCAAGCTTTCCCACAATAAATAACAATACAAGTAATTTACATGTACAACTTGAGTCAGTCCTCTTCTCTTTGTCTTTCTACCCCCTGGCCTCACAGACCATTATGTTCCCAATGATTTTTCTTTCCTTTGTGACTCTCTCCACTGGCTGCTCCAAGCAGCAGAAATTTATGGTGTGTAAAATTCATGGGTCTGGTATCATATCCTTTTATATTTCGGGAATAATTGAAGTTTTATATATATATATATATAGTTTCTGCCCTCATAGCAGTGCACTTAGCATTTTATTTTAAATTTCTCATCGTATTGGGTATTTGAAAGTGTAAAATTATTTTTGTAAATTTTGTGGAAATTGATAGCTGTTAACAAGTTTTTTTCATTCAGATCTAAGTGTTGTATTTCATAGCATCCCTCATGCAGTGACCTGTTGGGTTGGAATTAGAGTTGGAATATCCCATTTCTATGGCTCTACCCTGAGATGGTATTTAAACTTTTTTAGTGTTTGCCACTTTTTTTTAAGCCCTTCAGCTTAAAACATACATGTCTTAAATTTTCTAGACTTAAAATCGGACAGCCAAAAACTTAGATAACATTTTCTGATATCTTAAGTAGATTGTGAAGCACAGCACTGGTGTTACATTTTAACCTCTCAGCTGCTTGTGCAGGACTGAGGGTGAAGTCATTATGGATAAATTCTTTATCAGCACTGGAGCATAGGAATACATATTGTATAAATGGTGTGTATTATCATGCATTGCACAGTAATTTATTCTGTGTGCTTCTTATCAGATTGCCAGGTTTTCTTGCAATACTTTCTTTAAAATGGTTTCTTGTAGAACAAGTTTTATGAAACAGAAGTCCTGTAGGTTTTTATCTTGTGTTCACTGGACTGTTATTAAAAGCCAGAAAAAAAAATTGGAAGGCTTACTAGTGTTTTTGCCCTGCTGATATTTTTGTATTGTATTTTAAAATCAAGTAGACTTCATTAATTTGACACTTTCTTTAAAATCTTTTATAGTGTGCCGGTCAAATAAAAGCCCCTGGGTCTGTCTGACGTGTTCGAGTGTCCATTGTGGAAGGTGGGTACACTGTTAGTGTGCAAATCTTTTAATCAGACCTTTATCTTTCTCCTTTGTTGCTTGACTCTGAGGCAGTTCATTCAAAATTTCCCTGAAATAAACCTTTCATTATCTCATTTAACATTGTATGTTTATGCTTAATGTGGTTCTTTGCTACTTCACGAGAGTCCAGAGATTGTATTCAAGATATGGGGGGTTTTATTTCACTGGTTTTTAAAGTAAAGTAAAATTTAAAGTAAAGTAAAATGTGTAAGTAAATTAAAGTAAATGTGACTGCTCAGTTCAAAAAGTGTGTGGAGAACTGATAATTTAGTAGGTTATTGTAAAGTTCTATTCTGGGGAAGATGTTTCTTTTGTCATAAGATAAACACAATAAGAATTGTTGTAAAGCCACAAGTTGGTACAACTTATTTTGAGAGAAACAGCAGCTATTCAGCTGGGACTGAAAATAGCTTAAATGTACTGTGTATAGTTTAGGACCTAAAATTATTGTCATTGCATGTAAGAAGTAGCTGCCATCAGAATTCCTTCAGGCTTCACCTTGATGTTCATATTAGCTGAAGGACACCAGATAAATTGTAGAGGAATTATACAGTCAATGCTGTTATTTATATGTCAGGATAATTGTAGCAAATGTGCTGCTACATAAATGTTTGAGATGTGCATATTAGTGGAATGGAGCTAGTGTTGACATTTAGACAGTATCTGAGATGTGAACATGTTTTCATCTGTTGGGTAACATCTGTGCTGGTGTGCTGTTATTCTGGGAAAGCACCATTAAACTTAGTGACTTTGTCTTTTAATGTGGATTAAATGAGCTTCAGGTTTTGTTTGTTTGATCTGGGTAACTCTAAGTGCCATAGTTTTAATAATGTGTCTTATTCAGAGTTTTGCCTTTTTTCCCACTATTTATTTATTTAATAAATTTATACTTGGTGAGAGCCAAGAGAGGAGGAGATACTTCATGGCATGCAATAGGTAATTGGAATATTTTAATTGTTAAAAAAAATTACTTCTGTCCACAAATGGCCTTTCTTATGTGCAGTTGGTAAACATTAAGTCAGTTATTTATGCAGTTTGTTTTGTCTTTCCAAACTGTTCCCCTCCTTAGAATGGAAAATAATTGAATGAGAAGATAAAATTTACCCTAGGGCTCTTGCATTTATAATGACTTTTTTTTTTTAATTTCTTATATCTCAAACTTTGAGCATGAAAATGCTTATTGTGTCAGCAAAAGAACTGCAGGATTTTAGATTTCTTATTCCCTTATGTAACCACAAGCTCCAGAGCCCTTCAAGTTCATGAACTCGATGACTGTAACATTAAATCATGCTGCAGAATGGGAAAGCTGAAAATGGGGGTCAACACTCTGTTAAAGGAATCCCAAACACAGGTAGTGGGGGAAAAGGGTAGAGCTGCAAGAAGAGAAAAAGCAGTACAGGTATGGGAAAAGGGAATTAAGGATTTTTTCAGTTGTGGAAGTGCATTAGTCTGTTAAGAGCACAGATCCTGGGATTTGGAACACAGGAGAGAGTAAAAGGGGAAAACATTGGAAAATGTAGCCAGTGTTTTCACACAAGTAAATTGTCTTTTTGAATGCTGATGTAAATAATGGATGACTTTTCTTCCCTATTTTTTTAATGAATGTTAATTAGAAGTTTAGAAGTATAAACTTCTTTCTTTTACATTTATTTTAGATACGTGAATGGCCATGCAAAAAAGCATTACGAAGATGCACAGATTCCTATGACCAATCATAAGAAAACAGAAAAACAGGAGAAAGTTCAGCATACTGTTTGTATGGATTGCAGTAGTTACAGTACATACTGGTAAGGATTTAAACACCATAATTTCATAACTTTTTATATACTAGAAGGTGAAAAACATCAGACTCTTGTGCAGCATTATATTACACACATTTTTCATCATTTCATCTTTTGATTTCCAGACCTGTCTTTTTGGAACACTGCTTTTCCCTGTGTATTGTAGCACTGGCTGTAACTGAACTCACACATGTCAAATGTTTTAAACTGAAGAAACTTCTTAAAATAAGTGCTATGGGGTTTGGAGTTGCTTCTGTTTGCTTTGGGGTGTGTGGAGACACAAACCTCTTAATTGCAAAAGCTGTTTGGTTGTCCTTACTCTTTCCATTGAGCTGGTGAGCCTTTCACATATTCTTTGTCAGGATTCAGAAAGTGAACTATTACACTGTTGTTCCTGCCCAAGAGATCTGAATTAGAGTTGTTTGTGTGTGTACCTTCTTGAGTCTGGGAAAGTGATGGATTCTATTGGGAAGCAGCATCAAGTCTCTGGCAAGAGTAAGGAAAAGAATGAGAAATGTTTCTTTAAGCAACACAATGGCCTGGGCTGATTCCTTCAGTGGGGTTCTTACAGTGTGATAAGCACTGTTCAGGGAAACTTAATATCAATGCTGCTAATGTTGGATACCCCACTGTCCTTGTTCCCCACAGGGCAAAGACTGGGGAGTCAGTGGCAAGCACTGCTTTTTGCCTCAAAAAAGCATCTTCTTCCCCCTTCCAAGCAAACTTGTTGACAGGAGCTTCCCCATTTGGAGCTGCTCCATGGTTTCCCATGTGTGTTGTTACTTGTGCAGTGTGGCAGTGCAGAATTTGAGCAGTGTAGATCTCTGGGAAATCCCTGCTATGCTCTTGTAAAGTTACTGGATATATAACTTCTTTAATGGGCATTTTGTTCAAATAGTTGGGTGTCTTTTGGGTAGTTCATTAGGGAAAAAAATCTGTTTGATGAAGTTTGGGTACCCACTTTTATGAGGAATGCTTCTGTAAGAAATATTTTTATCCCCTGCAAGTAAATCCCCAGTTATGTGATTTCACCTGAAGAAATGTTGTTTGGAGCAACTCAAATACTGCTCAGATGGTGCAAGCAGCTGTAGACATTTCAGCCTAGAAGAAATGTTTGAGTAGCTTTGTGATGTTAGGGGAATTTTGCTTTTATTTGCATTTTATTTTAATGACCAGAATTTTTACCTGCTCCTTTGTGAATACATGAGAAAATAGTCAAGTTTTCTAAGGGATACATATGCACAGGTTACCAGCATTGCAACAGCTGTGGGAAGCTAGTTTCACTCTCCCAATTATTACTGGTAGCAGCTGAGTTCTATGTTGTGGTTTTTTGTTTTGTTTGAATTATGCCCTGTCTTCCAGTCATTCTGAAGGTAATAATCTGTGGAGGAATTTTAGCAGGGTATTTAAAGTCTTTGATTATATCTCCATTATGACAAATAGTGTTCCCAGCTTGCTGAGCACCCTGCTTATCCCAAACCTCGTGTGGGCATTGCAGAATACCAGCAGGCAGGCTGGGGGCTGTGGGGTCTGTTACTGACCCCAGGTGTGCCAGGGAGGGCAGGCAGACCTGCACCTGGGGTGGTGTGTGTTTGTAGGAGCACAGGAGGGAAGCAGTTCAGCATGTGATGTCTTGTCTGCTGTAGTTGAGGGCTGAGTCATCTATGGGTGAACTGGAAATAATTGTAGCCAGCTTTTCCCTTGGGGAGTTCCTGTTCTGGGTAATTCACCAGCAAATTATAACTCCTGTGCTAATGTGAAGATGAACAAGTTTCAAAAGCAGTTTATCTCTGCTTTCATTTAGGATACTTCAGTTTTTTTCCCACGTGATAATCAGGGAAAGTTACTTGAATTTGTTACTGCATCCAATTGAAATGAGCACAGAAGTTTAAAGATAAAGCAGAAGATATCCAGATCAACTTTTCCCCCTTTATTTTGGACAGTACTGTGGAGGCTGCTGTCAAATAGTGCTGCCAGTTAAAACAAATAGCCGGGTAAATTTGAGACATAATTAGCTATTGTGGAGAGTGAATAGGCTTTCAATAGCTTTGAAAAGGCTATTTGTGAGCTGCAGTGTAGATGTGAATCCAGTAGACAGTGCTAAGTTTATGCCATGGTGGTTCTTTTAAGTGAACTTTTATGTAAAGATGAATATTTTATGCTACCGGTGTGGGCTGCCTCAGTAAACCATTCTAAGACTTAATTGAATTTTATTTCTTCTGTAAAAATAATGCAGTGCTAGCTTTTATGTTTTTATTTGCAGTTCTTTTTACTGCACAAAGTTGAGTAGGATACTCTTATTTCATTTTTATCCTATGGATCCTGATTTACTGTGTTCCTTGGCTTGTATGATAGTAGCAGTGAACAGGCCTGGGCTTTCTAAGAAGTCAGCATTTGATCCTTTGCCTTCCTTTGGCTGTGCCATAACCTGTCATGCAGTCTTCTCCAGAGTGTTTTGTTGTTTGCTTACTCAGTCCTATTCAGCTGTTCAGTCTTACCAGTGGAGAAGTTGAGAGAATTTGTTAATATTTTATTTATTATGAGAGTACAACTCTCTTCTTGATTCTTTGGTCACTTTTGAGTCAATGGATGCAATACTAAACCCTCAGACTAAATTACTTAACTGCTGAGAAAGAGTCCTGAATCCCACTTTATGGAGATAATCAGCCTTTAAGTTAGTTCTAAGGTAGTACACACAAAGAGTTTGCAAGAAATACAGATCTTTTTTGTCTTCAAACTGTCATAGGGTGCTTTCTCATTCTGTGTTAGGTTTTTGGGGGTTTTTTTTGTGCACAAGAAGTAAAATGATATGTGTAAGAACCCCACTTTCCTGAAAGATGACTCTTGTAAATTGGTTTTCTCTGTGCTAGTGCACAGACAGTTGGCACAGAAGAAGAAAGGCTCCCCTGTTTATGTATTTGCATAATATGTTTCCTGTGTTCATTTAATCCCAGACACAGTTTGCAGGTCAGATTTCTCACCCATTACCCTCCTTGTTATCCCTTAAAGGGGCACAGTCACGTCAGGGGTGTGTGTGTTCCTGGCTGGTGTAAAAATAAACAACTGTCAAGGACTTAGAAAAATTCTTTTTTAGTCTTTGTGAAGATGATTCTCCTTAAAAAACAAACCAGACTTACTGTGCTCGTGCCATGAGCCTTGGAAAATGAGATTGCTTAGTACTATTATTTTGCATTCTACAATCAGTAAAAATAAGAAGAGTAAAAAGCTTTTTATCCAGAAAGTAAAACTTGAACTCTTTGTTTACTCAAATAAGTGTTTACTCATATAAAAACCTGGGTTTTCTTAATTTTTTCAATCCTCCAAATTGTTCAAATCTAGTCAGGGCTTTAAAACACAGCATGAAGTTTTAAGCACTGTAACAGCACTGAGCACTCATGTTCCCAGAGTAGTGCATGCATTCACTGTCTCAATGCCATTTTAGAAGCAAATGAGGCCAGGCCTTGGAGGTAGCAGAGGGACTAAAAATAGAGTGTAGAGAGGAAAATACTGTGCTAAGCCATATAAGGGACCCTCTGCAAGGTATAGAATTTGTTCTGTGTTGTTACTGTTAAAGCATATTGTAGAGCTGCTGTATCCAAAAGAGGTGTTTGTTACTTTGTGAAAATCCTGAGGATCACAAATTAAGCAGCTGTTTTCGAATCCCAGCTTCACATATAGGATGTCATTTCTCAGCAGTTTACCCTTAAGGTGTGTGGGCTTAGCAAATTTAAGTTACTAAAACATGAACTACTTCTAAATCTGTTTATTTGGTTTATCCAAAATAGATTGGAGGTAATGCTGTTATTTGTAATAGTAGTGCTGAATCCTCAGTGTTGAAAGAGTGGTGGTTTAAAAAACCTACCCACTAAAAAGAGAAATAGAAGTTTGTCTTGATTCTAAGTGAAACTCAGAATTACTTTCCCAGTGTTGCAAGGACCCTGACATTTACTGATGTATTTGGTTTTATTCTTCCATCTTGGGACAAGTGCTAAACTGGTATGTAAAAATAAGGTTAATATGATCTTTGGGGCATGACAGCAGTGAAATCATCTTTCAGCAGTAAGTTTTCATTGAGGCTTTCAGTGAGCTTGTATCTGCTTCCATCCCCTGTTTTCTGAACCGTAGCTATTCAGCATCAGTAGCAGCGTGGCTGTGCTGGTGCAGTCAGGGTGGGGTGTCTGTGCTCTCGAGTCCCACACTGTGTATTCTGCTGGCTGGACTCGTGTGCTCTGAGCACTGGCCTGGGAGCCCAGTGTCCTGTGGCAGTGGCAAATGCAGGAGCCCCTCATCAGGTCTTTGTAGGTGGCAGAAAAAGCTGACAAGGGCTACCTAAGACATGGCTGAAAGATAAGCACATTAACAGACTTCTTCCCCCTCGCAAACTAACTTGATCTGTGGCCATCTTTAAAAACGTTTAAAAAAAAACCCCAAACAACTGGTAATCTTAGTAATTTCTAGATCTTGTGTAAGTACCCATAACTGCTGTGTGCATTGTTTGGATGTTTTGAGAGATACATTCATTTCTCTTCTTGGGGGCAAAAATCAGAGGTCCTGAACACACTAATCTTAGGGACTCCATTCAGTGACAAGGACCTTTACTTTCTCAACTCCATAACCTTTCTGAGAATGTAGAGTTTGAAGTAACACTGGCAATACTGCAGATTTTTGCAACAGAGTGCTGTGAATTCCAGTTGTGCCTGAAGTCAGTAGCTTCATTAAATTAGAAAGCAAATGTGGATCTACTCCAGCAGAGGAATAACCTGAGGTGGTGATGATGTATTTCACATTTGAGTCACTCTTGTGCCAAAGGGAAAAGAGAGACATAGCTACAGTTCTGATATTAAACACATCCAAACTTAGTTTTCCTCACAGGACATGTTCACTTGCCTGCCAAAATTTGAAGCTGTAATTTGACACTTCACAGTACATACAGAAACTGATGAGTGATGGAATGATATTTGTGGTTAAGCATGAGGTGCGAGTTGCCACAGACTTCTGGCCTGACTTTGGAAAATTCAAGTGATCTCTTAGTCCATCTTCCCTGGTGTTTTTTCAGTAGCACAGACTTTTATGTTTTGTATGTATCTGTTCAGCACTTCAGGTTTCAGTGATGACTTTACAACATTAAAATAGTTTAAGAAGTAATAAAAGCTTTGTATTCTATTTACCAGCGGTCAGTTGGTCTTTTCTGATGAATCTGTGAATAGACTAGTGAGTCTGCTTTTGGTTACACTGTTTCAGTTTGAACTGGAATTCTGCCTTGGGCCAGGCAGTACGTCATGCTTTTGATTTCTAATAAACAACTAAACTAGAAGAAAATCCATGTAATAAGATGGTTCCTGTACTCTCTTCTGCTGGAGGGGGGTTCTCGGAGGAAAAATCAGTGTGAAGTACTGTGCTCCCCAGTTCTCCGTGGTTTGATCTGCTTCACTGACATGCTTTGAATGTTCTGAAAGATGTTTTTCTTGCAGTTATCGCTGTGATGATTTTGTAGTCAATGATACCAAGCTGGGCCTGGTACAGAAGGTCAGAGAGCACCTACAGAACTTGGAGAAGTAAGTAGTTTGTTTGCATCCAGACTGCCTTGGGCAGACTTGTAATAGTGCATCATTTAAGGTGGTATTTGTTTCATATGTGTATATGTATCTAATTATATGTGTCTTAATTCTTCTATGTGTTTGACACTGTGTTTAAAAACCTTTTCATCACTGAGAATCAGAGGTGCAGAACAAATGGATTTGATTGATGATGATCATATGTCTTGTTTCTTATACAGTGAATCTTGCAGAAGCAGTATATTATGACACAGGGATTTCTACCTAAACAATAATTCCTGTCTTTCCCAATATTAATTAGAGAGGTTTTTCAGAATTAAACAAATGGTGTTGTCAGAGCTTTGCCAAAAAAGCAGAATTAGCTTTTTTATCAGAGAAATTCAAGAAGAGCAGTCTTCATTTTAATTGGTACTATTTGATTTGCTAGCAAAAAGATTAAGAAGTCTTATGAACTTTGAACTGCAAAGAGACATTTTTTCCTTTGCCTCTATCTGATTCTAATTAATTAATATTTCCATTATTTTCCATCCTCTTTTGATAGCCTTGTCAGGTACATAATGAGATGTAAGGATGTTTAAGCATAATGAGAAGTAAATTGGAAACATCCAAGCGATATAACTTCTTGGGAGGTAAAAGATACAGTGCAGGCTTCCATTCTGTCTGATGGTGGCTTTTGGATGCTTGGAGGGCTTTTTAATGAAAAAGAAAGAAAAAGGCAAAAATCTACCAACCAAACCCCGAAACAAGCTATGATTTCATGATCAAATTAGAGAGAAATCACCAACTGGTTTAATTGAGGGGCCATTAATTGCCATTGCTGTGTGAAAGAATAAGCAATTATTTTTGTAACTTAGTATTACACAAATGTTACAATTTTGTGTGTTTTAAGAGTTGTCAGCTACAATACACAAGCGCTAAAATTCTGCATATTCTTGATTTTTAGTAACTTATCATCTTGATTTTTTTTTTTTAAATTGTATTCTTAAAGGCTTAGATGATTCTCCTGACAGAAGTATTTAATTTCCTAGACCTAGGAAAAGGATTAATATTTTAGATGACAATTAGCTGCTACCAAGACCACTCTCCAAGGCACACATCCCTGGGCAGAGCATCCTGCATTAACTCCCTGCTGGGCCATGGGGCTGTGCCCCGAGGGAGGTGCAGGCAGTTTCAGACTGCAGCAATGGGGAGCCTGTTTGCTGTCAGTGACAACTGGTGACATGTAGAATCACTCTGCTAAACATGAGTTGATTTTCTCTGGTTCATTCCACACAATATGTTGTTTTTGTGGTGAATAACCGCTTTCGATTGCTTTCCAGCAGTTCAGCCTTTACATCAGACAGACATAGGAAAAGAAAACTATTGGAAAACTCATCTCTGAACAGCAAGTTATTGAAAGTAAATGTAAGTACAACAGATCTGGTACAGTAAGTTTAAAGGGTTTTTGTAAACCTGCTGAGGTTTATTGTTGGCCTAGACCCAAATTCTGCTTGGTGTACTTTAGCACCTTCTGGCCACACCTAAAAAAGCCCCTTCACACACAAGCATGGCTGATACTCTGCTGCATTTCTGTTGTACATTGAGCTTTCCTGGGCTTTAGAAGGGTTTCATGTCAAGATGGAGCTTTGCTTTTCTGAACAGGCAAGGGGCTTTTGTCTTTCTTTGTTTTTTTTTTTTATTCTCCCAGGTACAGAAGGCAAAGGAGGAGGTTCACCCTCTTGAGGGAGGTTGAGTAATTATTAAGAAAAAGTAAAAAAATGTTATCAGTTTTTTAAAAGAGCTTAATAAAACTTGCTTTCAAGAGGAACTATGGACTATTTTTAAGCTTTTTTTCTCCTCATTTCATCTTCCTGCTATTTTAACTTTAGACCTGCAGGATAGCACCCAGGAGAGGAGGATCCAGCCCTGGCTAGATGGAAGGGCTGTATTGTTTTTTCCAAATGAAGAAAGTTTCTTCCAAACAAAGTCAGATGTCTTTTTTTGCACAGATTGGATTAAGGGAGTTTGGGAGTTTCTTATTTCATAATTTTGTCCCAGAATTTGAGGGTGGAGAGGGGAGATACTGACCCAGCTGTATTCAGCTGATTCATTTTCACCCTTGGGAAAATGGGGGAGAGATGGAGCAGAGCTCTTGGGCTGTGGGACAGCAGTGTCACCAAAGGAGCTGGAGCTCCTTCAGCCATAGGAACAACTGCCTGAGAGGGTGTGAATGGGAGTAAGGGCCTGGGGTGGAGCAAAGCAATTGGTTGCTGTTTGGCAAAGTCTGGAGGGGTTTAGTTACTTTAAAAAACGCACTACTACAGTCAGTTTAGGGTTGTCTGAATGTGCTGTCTGTGCTTCCTGTACTGTCCAGATCTTGCAGAGATTGAGGAAGCCTGGGAGGAATAGTGAGGCTTTCTTGCTATGGCAGTACACAGCAGTATTGTCTGGAAAACACAAAGCCAGTACAAACCAGAAGAAAAATTCCAGGCAATGTTTAGATAAGGACAAGACAGAATTAGAAAGCATGAACTAAATGCTTATTTTATTCTGCCTACTCTTTGCTGTTTTGTCAGTTTTATTAATACTTCAATATTGCCTCTAACAACAGATAATCTTTTTATTGTTGGCATGTTGAATCTTATTTCAAACTGCAGGGGCAATGCTGTGTGCATTAATGCTGTGCTGTGGCACTTGGGGCAAGAGTGAGAAAAGAATCTGCTCAGGACACTGTGGTGTTTGCACTTTGAGATTCTAAAAGATAGCCCAGCTTTTAAATTCTGTTAGAACAATGAAGAATACCCAGAAATTTGATGAACTTCCAGTGTGGTATTTTGTGGACAGTGGAATGTGTCCAAGTGTTGCAGAGTCTAGAATCATAAATACAATGTCATCCACATTTTTCTTCCCTTTTGTCCCCACCCACGTGGAGATAATTTGACAAAAAGAAAGCTCATCTGTGGGTTCATTGTTCTAGGCTGTAAATGGTGTGTATTTTGCTTCTCTTTTTTCATCTCTGTACCTTTTCTTTGCACAGTCTAACTTGACTGTTTATTTCCCAAATAAATGGGTTTTTCAGAAACCCTTCTGGCCACCACAGAACCCCACTGAGACTCTGACAAGTGCTAGTGACTTAAAAACTGGAGGTGGCACACTGTGCATATTAGACATGGGAAAAGATGGATGAGGATTGGTACTTTCATTTTTATTTTTCAAAGGCACTGTAGGGAAATTGCTGTCCAGTTCTCACTGAACACTATTGGAGTGTGAGTATTTAACATATATACACGCAAATCCTTGGCAATAAGAGCCTGTGATTAACTCTGTGTTGTCTGTTCTAGATTTATTTGCACAGAAAAGGTGTAATACAGCTTTCTCTTGACCAGAATGAGTGAAAAAAACATTTTCATGTCAAGATGCAGCTTCAGGGCAGTTTGAGCTGCTGAGGTGGTTGCTTTGGGTTTGCAGCTGCACTCAGTGTAGTTGGTTATTGTTCAGCTCTGTGCTGATCCAACAGTGATGACTCTGGAAGGGGGGAAGTGATAAATCTTTGTTTAACCTAACTGATCTCATTCTAGGGAAGCACCACTACCCTTTGTGCCACAGGCCTTCGGAACCTGGGGAACACTTGTTTCATGAACGCAATCCTTCAGTCACTCAGGTACCTTCCACAGCTCTCCCACCCCTCTCAAGGGACTTGTGTGCTGGTTGGGCAGGTGAATTTGGCATGTTCTGGACAGAAGTGTACCTGAATTTGTAGGAGTGGTGTATGTGGGTTGATGAAGTTGTGTTTCATGGTGTGAGGCACATCCTGTGGTGCAGCATTCCAGAGGAAACCTGCCATGTCCTGGGCAGAACAGGAGAGTGCCCCTTCAGTGCCAAGGCCAGTGAAATATGTTAACTTCTTCAGCAAATGCAAGTCTGGATTGTTAGGAAATGATACCTCAGACTGGCAGGATATCTCTTGGTCAAAGCAGAGCCAAAATGTAATTAATTGTTTTCGGAAGCTGGGATGACAGTGATATTTGCAGATCTACTTAGTTGCTGACAGAAGGCATTTGCTACAGTGTTTCTTGTCTCTTGAACTGTTTGTGATTGTCATCCTGTATCACTGCATGAAGTAAGTGGTGTTTATCCATTTCAAAGAACAAGTTCCAGAACACATACTATCCTTTTTCTCTGCCCTTTAAGGATTTAATTTTTATTTCCTTTTTCCCAGTAACATTCAGCAGTTTTGCTGTTACTTCAAAGAGTTGCCTGCAGTGGAGCTGAGGAATGGGAAGACAGCAGGGCGAAGAACTTACCACACCAGGAGCCAGGGAGATAACAATGTGTAAGCTGTGTGTGCCTTGTGAGCTCTGAGCTGTGCAGGAAACAGCAAGTTTGGGCTGCTGGGGCCACTGGGCACTTTTGGTATTGCACAATTCACTGGGGACAGAGGCACAGAAGAACAGTTGTCTACAAAGAAAGAAACTCTATCGCTTGCAGCTTGTTACAGGTCTGGTGCTGCAGGGAGAGGCAGTCAGGTGGTGCTGGATTGTGACATGTTAAATCACGTTAAGGAGTCCTCTTGACATGTGCTGCAGACATTATGCTACTGAATTCCAGCTAAAATAGGGTCATGGGGATTTGACTGCAAGTCTACCTACTGTGACTATTACTACAAAAAGTTCAGGAGTACGTGATTGATGATGTGTAGGTTGTTTGAGCAGTGTTAAAGGGGTGATGTTAGCAGAGTCTGCATGAAAATGGCAAAGAGTGGATAGTGTTCACCTGAGTCCTGAACATCTGCAAAACAATTTTTCTGAAGCTGTGTGTCTTCACCATTATGGGTAGGATTTTGGACATAAAATCTTTGAAGCTACTGGAAAGGATATTTACCCAGTCATTAGTCTTAACCCAGCTTATTTCTGATACTTGTACCATTGAACAAGTAAACCTCTAAGGGCTGTAACACAAACCCACATTAAACAGCTCTTACTTTCTTTACAGTTCACTTGTGGAAGAATTCAGAAAGACACTCTGTGCTTTATGGCAAGGAAACCAAACTGCATTTAGTCCAGAGTCATTATTTTATGTTGTTTGGAAAATAATGCCAAATTTTAGGTAAGTTTTTTTAAAAAAATAACATTATTCTTGATTGCAACCACATATTGCTGGTGTCCTACTCTAAAATGGGCTGCTTTCACAGGATGCACTCTGTGCAGCTTTCCATATGCTTACAGATGTGCTTTGAAAAGGATCTTTGCTTTGATCAATGGTTTTCTGTTCACCAGTAGTGCTCACTTTTTCCTTCTGCCCTTCTACCACATGTAGCAGTGTCAGAGAGGACAGAGATCTCAAATGAGAAACGGTGGTAGTTGTACCTTGGAGCCAGTGCTCCAGAAGAATGAAGCTATTGACTGGTACGTAAGTGCCAAGTGCAGGGTGTTGACAGAACCAAGGCTTGGCTGCAATAAGAAAATTATGTAGTCCAAATTAAAAAATGTATAGCACCTACAGGCCTAAATGCAAACATACTGGCTGAAACTTCCTTGATTCTCTCAAAATACAGTTGCCATCAACTGGACATATAAGGGCTCTAAGAGAAAAATCCTGTGCATAATAAACATTTTGGGCCCATAATAACAAAACAGAAGATAGGGGGAAAAAGAAGGTTACTCAGGTTAACCCAAGTATAGTTCCTCTCCAAGGTCTCCCTGTCCTGGACCCCAAACCTCTTTCAAAGGAGGACTGAAACCTGTTAGGATATATTTTGATGAGGGTAAGTTGCTGTTGTAGTTTAACATAGTTTGTTTTTTAGTTGAGGAAAAACTCCATCAGCTGTGGAAGTAATTCCGTATACAAACCTGAACAGCTTCCTTCTGACCTGACAAAGCCAATCAGCTACCTGACTTTAAATATTGACACCATGTTAAAGCATTTAAAAAAGCTAAATGCACCTCTGTGAAATCACCACAAACAACATAATCCCATTCAGAAGTGCAGGAAAAGCTAAAATCAACACTGTGAGCGTCTGTGGCTGGTGCCTGGCAGAGATCATGTGGCCAACAACAAAAAGCCACTTCCTAATGCAAAGCCCAAATAAAATTAACTCTTTCAGTGCTATAAAATTCCATTTAAAAACAAACCTGCCAGCACCACTTCTCCCAAATAAAAATAAAGGCACATAAAAAGAACAACATAAAGACAGCCAACATTGATAAAAAAAAAGTCAGAGCCCAAACAAGAAAAAAATTTAAAAATTCATTAGTCTTAAGCTAAAATTCTCTTATAAAGCTATGATGAATATATAATTAATACATCAGACTATTTTTCCTTGTAAGTCATAAAATACATTGGAGAGATGTAGCATTTTAACCACATCCATGAGCAGAAGTACCAACACTAAAGCCAAGGAGATGTTGAAGTAGCTGTGATTTGCTGAAAAGCTTAAATAGAGAGAGAAAAACAAAAGATATGAAAAACCTTGCCCCAGGGATAGAAGAGGAAGACCTCTGTTTCCCAAAAATAGATGAAGAAAATTTTTGTACTAGAACAGTTCATCTTTAAACTTGTACCCCAGTAAACTGAAATAACCCATGGTAGTATTTGTGAAAAAAACTACCAAACATAGGAGAGACTTCATGACTGTAAATTTCCAGGCAGCTTCTATTTGTGAAAATTAAAACCACAAAAGAACTGTTTCTTGTGAAAAAGTCTCCGTGACATGGCAAGAAAGACTCCTCTCCCTAAGTAAACTGGAAAAAGATTATTTTAAAAGTAATAACTGACTGAAAAGACAAAATTTTGTCTCTTTATGTTGTCAGAGAGAAAAGAGAGTTGGAGGGAGAAGTGTTCTGAAGGTTGATTCTGATTTCTTATTTTTCTTTTAGTTCTGTTAATAAAGTTTTCTTTATACCCTTTAAAGTTGAGCCTACTTTGCTTTCTTCCTAATCCTTATCTCGCAGCAAAAAATGAATAAATAATTCTAGTGAGTGCACTGGCATTTGGTCAGGGCTAAACCCACTCCATTAATTGGTGCATTAACCAAAAAACTCAGATTGGCAAACTAAATCCTGTGCACACTACCACATTCTCAGATTGTAAAGATGTTCTCTTACCTGTTACATCTCCAGCAGTGCTCAAAAGATGCTGTGAACACATCTGCTCAATAAATAACCCAAATGACACAAATCTGTTTATTCTGTTCTTCACACTGCCAGTTATGTTTCATTTGGTTTGTAAGAATCAAGGAAGTTTAATACCAGTAGTTGTAAGTAGTGACCAAAACATTATAGACAGACATCATCCTTTATGTCTTTGGCCAGTTTCCCTATTCTTGTTAGAGAAAATGAGGAACCTGTTCCTTGAAGTTCCTCAAGCAAGTTGTCAGCACTGTGGATTGTATCACAGCTTTTAAAAGAAAAAGTGCTGTTTGTTGGGGTTCTCCCTCTTCCCTTTTTATTCCCAGTTTTCTGAGAGCTTGTCCACAATTAATGGATAAGAGAACTCATAAAATCAAATGGAGAACAGTCAGCTGCTTTTAGCAGATCCCCACTTCCACATCCAGGGAGAAAATTTGAATTTGCTCAGAGCTTAGTTGAACCTTGTAAAAGCTAACGATGGTGAAATTCCAATTGTGTCTCTTGTGCTCCCTCAGAGATGGGGAGGAGAAGGCAGATGATGGACGGATGTGTGGAAGAAAGATGGAGCAAGCAGTCTGCTAGCAGCACACCAGCCACTTTGGGGTGTGCTTATGGAGCCTGAAGTGGTGGGGCAGGGGAGGAGCAGCTGGAAATAGGTTCAGGTGTTTCAGTCCAACAAGATTTTAGTTGTTAAACTGGAGGACTGAGTGCTGCTCTCCCTGAGGAGGGAATGCCATTTGTACTTACTACAGGCACAACTGCAGGGCCTCTGGGCTCTCCTGTGCAAGTCCTGCTCCCTGCTTGCTGTTGTGCTGCATGCCAGGGCAGTTCTGCAGCCTCATGCCAAGTTGCAAGATGTGCTTTACTGATTTACTGCTGTATAAATAGTGTGCTCTATTTTCCTGATAACTGATCCTCTTTATATCCTATCCTCTTGTCACTGGGAAAAAGAGTGTTAGGGGTGGGCTTGAATTGAATTGCTGCAAGTGGATGGATATCAGGTTTGTTACATAGACTGTCAGAGTAACTGCTTTTTGCTGAAGGGCTTTGACATAATTTATTTAGACAGTGCATTGTCCATACCATAGTATCCTTTTAGAGATCTGTATCATAATTATGCTTCTTTAACAAATCCAACTCATTTTCTATCTGTAGTCAGCATACTTAGATGCAAGTATAAATACATGCTCCAGGAGCACAGCCAACAATGTGTAACAATTCCAGAGGTTTATTTGTTGCAGAGCAAGTGTGCCAAGCTCTTTTATGAGGAATTTCATGTAGAAAAGGTGTCTGAAGCAAAGACTTTCCATACATTTAATCTTCAGCTGTTTAATGTGGTTGCTTATGTGGTTACTGAAGAAATCTGTATTCAGTAAACGAAGCAAATCCTGTGGTACCTTAGCAACTTTAAAGACATTCACAATTAACATGGAGCTTTGAAGCAGAGTTCAGTTCTACTACTTTATTTTAACAAATGTACAATTATAATTTGTAACTTTGGGACAGTAAGTCCTATTTTTGGCTGTACAGGACTGTGGCCTGCTGAAGCACAGCAGTGTTTCTGTCTGCTGGGTTTTCTGTTGTGAAAGGCAGGCAGTGCTGATCATGTGTCTATATACAGATTCCTCAATTTATTTGAAAGCTGCTGGTTTGAAAGAAAGCATTACTGTAATTCTACAAGGTGAAAATTGAAAATTTTATTCTGTTATCTCTTAGCAATACTCTCCTAGGACACATCTGTGTTCCTCACCAAGTGCATCAGCCTCACATTGCATATTTCTGTTGCAGTGAGTCTGTTAGCATTTCTCTCCACCTCTGGGTACTCTGCCATGACTCTTACAGGATTTTCCCTCCCTGAGCACTCGCATTAAAAACCCATTGTATTTCTCTCCCAGTCATTCCTACCTGACAGCTACTGCCAGTACTTAGGTGGGGTAGTGAGGTGGAAAAGGGAAGGCCTAATAAAACAGCTTGTGAGAATGTACAGGAGGTGGAGGGGAAGCCAGCTCTTGCTGTGTAGGGGTTTCTGTAGCTTAGGCCTACAATGACCTGCACATATTTGTGTTTGTGTTGCACAAAGCTTTCAGTGTTTCACTATGTATCCTGTCCTGCTTTGTCTCAGTGTGCAGCTTAATGGCAAGTGAACAGCAGTTGTTTGTTGAATTTGATGCATGATTTAGCTTAAATAACTTTAAAAGGCATGTTTTACCCTGATGGCTTCTCTGTTCTTTTTGGTAAGGTTTGTTTGTGGTGAAATAATAATGGTGATTGAGCAGCATTGCTGCTGATGGCACAGCACGTGAGACTGGAGCCCTGTCCTACCGAATCCAAATGCTCAAAAGATGCTCTGAATACCTCACCATTCCCTCACTCTCCCAGAAAATGAGTTATGCAGGGGAGGTGTGCAACCCCCAACATGGCTGTAGATCTCATCCTAGAAGAAATGGTGCTCTTGTCCTAATTATTTCAGAATTCATATTGATGCTGAAAGATGCATGTGGAAAACAAACCTAGAGACTAAATTCCTGCCTTTGTTGAGGAGGGGACTAAACAGACAAACACTTGTATCTGCCAAAGTGAGTGGGATCAGTGACTGAATGAGAACCACTCAGAAATACTGACTCTGCATCCCACATGAACAATACATTTTGTGGTGTCTTTCTTTTGAATCTTACCAGGTTTGAGATTACTATATATTGACCCTAATCTGTGGCCAATTCGAAGTAGGGACAAATAGTGCCCAGTCTGAATGAGATTCAGAGGAGTTCTGCTGAGACACAAATCAAACACAGTCAGTGCCAAAGGAGACAGAGGAGAAGCCACTGCTGCCACCCATTGTGTATTTCAGTTTACAGGGACACTCCTGAGGTGCCCCTGGCACAGGCAGGGCTGGTGAAGCCAGGTAACAACATGACAGCTCCATTAGGCCCAGTGTGTGAGCACATGGCTGCTGCTCCCTGCTGTTGTCTCTTCCTCTCTGAATTGTATATTCTTAAAGGTTTCTCCATTCTCACAAGAGGCATGCAGAGAGTGTGAGCTGCAAAGGACCAAAACCATTTAATTTGTCAGGACATTGCCATGCCTTTTCACAGGCTACTTGGAAAACTTTCTGGTACCAAGTACATATGGAAAGTCTACTCAGTATGATTAAACAAACAAAGGGTTTTTTTCCTGTGATTCTGGTGCTTGCTTTGTGTTGCCTCTAAAGCAATTTTGTTGTTTCCTTTTTTCTTAAGGGGATACCAGCAACAAGATGCCCATGAGTTCATGCGTTACCTTTTGGACCATCTACACCTGGAACTCCAGGGTGGCTTCAACGGTGTTCCACGTTCAGTAATCTTGCAAGAAAATTCTAACCTGTCTGCAAGCAACAAATGTTGCATGTAATAAGAAGTGGTTTTTAATTTCTTCAAAGCTTTCATGTCTTTGCATGGGTCTGCATGTGATGGCTCTGAAATTTCAGATTCAGGGTTCCTTGTTTTAAGTTTTCTTCAGTGCTTCTAACTTTAGGCAGTTCAAAAATGACGGCCATAGATTTTGATGTTTAAATTGTCAGCAGACCCTCCTGGAGGAGGTCTGAGTAGTGCAGTTAGAGCTTGAAGTCAGCTTTCCTGCAGATGATATCATGTATCACTTGACAGTTACAGATAGTGCTTTTTTTTCTGCATAATTTTGATTTTCACACTACTATGTACCTTGAAACAGGTGCAATTTGGGTGTTTCACTCCTTTCTGTACTTCTCAAAGTACTGTTTTTTTTCTGACCTCTGTCCTATCTGTGTTTTCTCTCAGATTGAAACTCTCACAAGAGAGAAAACCTTTTATTTGCTTCAGGAGGGAAAGTTGTCAGATCAGCCTGCACACTTGGTTAAGTCCTTGATTCCCTACAGAAAACCTGAGCTCGAGTTTTCCCTTCTATACTGATTAGGACAGAGTATGCAGGCCTGAGATGCAGGGTTTTATAGATGCTTTGTTGGGGAAAGCCTGGAGTTCAGACTGTTCTTTTTATTGCATTTATATTGTGTTGCTGATGCTTAAAAATCCCCCCAGAAGAATCTTAAAATGCGTGTAGAATTGACATGTATTTGAAATCTAAACCGATTTTGTTTTGTCAGTATTCTGGATATCAAAATCCAAAGAGAATTTAACCTTTGTTCACCTTTCTACTGTAAATTTGTCTTGAGAAGGGCTGTTAAAACAAACAGTGAGGTGGGTTAAGCTGGCCTTCTGTTGAGGGCATTTTAATGCTTCCAGTAAAGTAATAAATAGGCTGTCAATGCTCTCTTCTTGGGCACCAGTCCATTTGAGCAGCTATTTCTACCTGCTCAGGGAGCATTCAGATGAGCTGTCAAGTTGTAGGTGGAGTGCAGGCAAGGAACACAGGTTTCTGCAAGCCTTAGTGTTGTATAATGTAACTTAAAATTTGTATTTTATTTTTAATTGGACTACAAGAAGCAGGCCTATTACACAACCTGCTGAGATAATTCAGTAGGAGACAAATAAAAGCTTAGAGAACAATGCTGGTCTTGCACATTGTTTATCAAGTCTTGATGCAACTTAAGCTGTTGTTGGCAGTGAAGTGCAGAAATGCACTCAAAGAAGTGAAAAGCACATTGTAAGAAAGGGTGTAGAGTTAAAACAAAAATAGGCTTGACCTACCCAAGAAGAAATAATTTTTATTTCAGATAACATCTTAATTACAGGTTTAAAATCCTGGACCTGTGAGCATCAGGTACAGTTCCTCTGTAGAAATGCACCCAATTGCACCACAACACTGACAGTTTGAGCATCTGCCTGGAGTCCCCTGGTTCACCCTTTCTTTATGTCCAGGATAAAGCAGTGTAGGCACCACATGTGTGGATGTGTCCCTGGGCAGCTGCAGTGCCTGGAGCACCCAGTCCCTGTTCCATGTGCTTGGCCTGGTAGTGGGAAGTGTGAACACCAAACGTGGGACACAGGTGGTGTGAACTCAGCTCAGGCTTTCCAGCTGACTGTACTTCTCTGATGTGGTTTGTCTAGAAATGGAGCATCTACTGTTGTCACTGCCATTTTTGGAGGCATTCTTCAAAATGAAGTCAACTGCCTAATATGTGGGACTGAATCTAGAAAGTTTGACCCATTCCTAGGTAAGGTGCTGTCTCTTGTGTTCTAAATACTGTAGAACTATAACAAAAAACTACTACGTAAAAAAAGTATGACTTAGAGCAGAAAATTAAATCTGAAGCTTCATAGATTTTGATGTCAGATAACAGAGTTTCAGCCTAAAAAGACCAGGCATTGTTCTATTCAGACCTAATTTTGTTTTTTAAATCATTGCTTTTCTAGACCTCTCGCTAGATATTCCAAGTCAGTTCAGAAATAAACGTACTAAAAACCAAGAGAGTGGACCAATGTGCACGCTACGAGGTAAGAGTGCCTGGCTAATGAAATCACAGCAGGCCTAAGAGGCTTTTCTTTCTACTCACAGCATTTCTAATGTACTTCACTCTTCCCAGCCACCAATCTGCATTGTTGCCAATGGGTCTATGTCTGTCCATAGGAGTCCTTATGCCTGTGCCCACAGTGAGGGTTCTGCATTTAAATCACATCAGTGCAGTCCAGCAGGATGGGCAGCAGTGGTATTACTGCCCTTGGTTTTTACAGGATGTTATTTGTTACAAATTTGTGAACAGACTTGCTGAAAATCATGAAATACTCAACAAAACCCTGTTCTTAAGTCTGTTCACTTTGTATCTAAAGCAAATCAAGCTTTAAAAGTTGAATATTCTATGTTTGAAAGTCATTGGTCTTTGTTTGAAAGTAGTTACGCTGAATATTGGATGGAATTTTGTTTGGAAGATGGAGATTTTGTGAATGCCTGTTCCTTTCTTTCAAACTACTTCTGGCTGCTTTCAGGAACAGGGAAGGTTGTGTGTTACAACATGTTATTCTGTTAAAAAATTATTACACAGCTATCCATCCAGCACAGGAGGATATAAGTAGGATGGTTGTAGCAGATGAGTGCACCTATATTGCTGTGTTTGTTGTATTTCATGTTACAAAAATCACATGCTAGATCTGCTTTTTCTAGATTGTCTTCGCAGTTTTACAGACCTGGAAGAACTTGATGAGACAGAGCTGTACATGTGTCACAAATGCAAAAAGAAACAGAAGTCCACCAAAAAATTCTGGATTCAGAAACTACCAAAGGTTTGTGTAAGAACTAACAGTCTGACAAAAAAGGAAATAATGGTTCAACCAAGACCTCTTCCTGCCCATGGCAGTGTCCAGCATTGAGGTCAGCCCCCTCTAACACACCTTTTGTGACTGTTCCCTGTAGGTGCTATGCTTACACTTGAAACGCTTTCACTGGACAGCTTATCTGAGAAACAAGGTTGATACGTATGTTGAGTTTCCCTTGCGAGGCCTAGACATGAAATGCTACTTGTTAGAGGTAAGAAGACCTACTGATGCCTCCTGCAGGAATTTGTTCCCTGACATGATGTCTTTATTACAAATTACAGTGGGTGCTACTGAGATTTGAAGAGTTTTTGGTTTTTTTCCCTACCACAGCCTGAAAACAGTGGCCCAGAGAGCTGCCTGTATGACCTCGTGGCTGTGGTTGTGCATCATGGCTCAGGGTGAGTACGTGGAGCCAGCCTGTCCTGGCACACACCTTCTCCCACTCAGGTACAGGCAGAGTTAATGAAGGGCTTTCTCTCCATAGGGCACGTATTTTAATTGGGGAAATAAACTGTAGTTTATAAACTGGCAGGGAGCTAAGTTGAGTTAATTTCAACAGATACAATAGAGCCAGGCTTGTGACTCTGCCTGGCAGCCTTTGGTGGTTAATGACTACATGTGTGAGATGAAATGAAAATAATCTAGTGCCTCTACAAATGAAAAGCCCTGAACCAAGAGGAGGAGTTAGGGGGCCTTCCAGAAATTAATGCCTCGTTTTGAAATTCTTACTACAAAACAGTACTATTTTTTCCTCTTTTATTCATGTTGGAAGGCACAATTCCATTTATGCTAAAGAAGTGTGTGAGCATGCTTGGAACAACTGCAGCCCAAAGATGTGTATGGTGAAAGAGATCATCACCACCATCTTTTCTGCTACAGCAGTGAAGGCTCACAGGCACATCCCAGAACTGGCACAGGGCATATTTTGACTTAAAGTTACTGGGAGTCTTTTAACTTTTCCCAGCCCTGGACAGATCTATTGAGAGTAACAATAGAAGGGATAAGACAAAGTGTTCTTGTTCAACTTGAATTTGGAGAACTTTGAGTCCCACAGCGTAAAAAGCAGCATCCTTTGTGCAGGGCTGTGAGTACCTTCCTCCCTCAGGCTGCTGGCAGTCCCTTAGCTGCAGGAGAAGGTGCCTCAGGGAGGTGTGTCCCTGACTGTTGTCCCTCTGCCTGCCCCACAGCGTTGGCTCTGGCCACTACACAGCGTACGCAGCGCACGAGGGCCGCTGGTTCCACTTCAACGACAGTACTGTAACCCTGACTGACGAGGAGACTGTGGGCAAGGCCAAGGCCTACATCCTCTTCTACGTGGAGCGCCAAGCTAAGCCTGGAGCAGAGAAACTTTAATACCTCCTTTCCATTCTTACTTATCAAGTCCACTGGACAAACATTTCCATTTTTCCATAAATACTTGATCCAAGACTTATTAATTTCATTGTGCACTTTGCAATTTCCTCTTGTGGGTTTTTGTTTTGTTGTGTCAATGGTAGCATTTGACTTACTGAACTTGGACACAAACTAACTTTTTTTTAGTTATACCAGAAAACCTCAGCAGATTTTGATTTGCTGCTTTAGTTGTGATAACTCAGTTTTTATATATATAGTTTCATTAAATAGTTATTTGACTTTTTTATATTAATGTTTTCAGTTCTCACTTTCTAAAGGCACATTTACATCAAAAAACCTGTCCTCCTTACAAGCAAGATAAATGTGCTTTTGATCATGAAGAGCAATACAATGTCGTGCTGTTCTCAGTTCTCTTACGTAGATATGATTGAATCTCTTTAAATCAAGGAGTTGTTTTTGCACATACTATTCTCCCTCGTGCAAGAAACTTAAACAGTGACTCTGACCAATCATCCTTTGTCTGAAGAAGAGAGGCAATATGGCATCATTAAATAGACCAGGTAATTGCTGCTATCTTGGTGTGTATTCAGGCTGGTGACTTCCAGGAATCATTGTAAATAAACACTTGGTTCGATTCTATCAGTACTGCAATTTAATTCAAGTACTGCTCAGATATGCTCTGGCCCCTGCCCTCTGCAAATTTAAAACAATTATCTTAAAATTACCTGTCTAAACGACATTGAATTTTATTGTTTTTCAACTGAACCTGAATTGCATTAGACATCTCTTGGTTTAGACTGTCATCCTTAAATTTGATTATGAACACTTAGGTGCTTAAAAAATGGTGAGACTTCCTGGCAGTAGAATCCCAAGTAGCACCCCTTTAGTTCCTGGTGGGAATGTGAAGTACAGCCCCAAGGGCTGGGGTTTGTGAGAACAGGCATAGGTCTAAATGCAGCTCTGCTCCATGGCTACAGTTCAGGTGGAAGCAGGGTGAGACAGATGGTGTTGCAGGTGCTTTGCATGGAATGGTTCTGTCAGTTCAAATGCAGACTCAAGGGAGGATGCTCAGTCTCTCCCAGCAGAGCCCTCAGAGGGCTGAACCAGGTGTTCTTGTGACTGGAGCAGGCTGAGGGAGCTCTTGTAGCATTTACACACTGGCCCAAGGTGGCATTTTTGTTCAGTCTCTAGGTGAACACTGGAGGCACAGTGCATGGTACCTGGCTATGGCATGGACAAAGACTATGCTAAAATACCCAAACCAGTTTTAGCTCTACTGCTGATAAGCTGCTGGAAGTCAGCTACTATGATGGGAAAGGCAGACAGGAAAACCAGTACTGAAAAAGCCAGGAATCTGACAGAAAAACCAGAGATTGGAGAAATGTTGCAGTTCAGATCTGTTCTACCCATCTATCCTTTGTAGCTGGCTCCCTTGTGCCAAACAAGGAGCTGGTACTCCTGAAAAGTACCAGCAGTTTGAGTCCCACCAAACAGCAGCTCTTAGTTCTGTTAACAGAAAATGCAGTTGTCTGAAAACACACAAGAACTCCAGCTGTGAGTCCTATTTTAGTTAATGCCTCTGAAGGACACAGAAAAGGGGCTGGAGTGGAGCCCAGAGCAGTCTGGGGCACAGGGAGTGCACAGCCTTGCCTTGGGATCCTGCTGGCTGTAACACAGCAGGGTAAGGACAAATCACAGTCAGGTGTTTGGTACAGGGCCATTCTTGAGAGCTTTGTCACAGCATCTTAAACCAGGAAAGGGAGAAATTGGCTTCATCTGAAACTGCGGAAATAGTTCAGCCTAACTGAATGGGTTTTGAATATGTACACAGGTTAGGACTATAGAGTAATTTGATATAGTGACATATTTGTAAGGATGTTGTCTTAAGCTGAACAGCAAATAGAACTTGTCATTGCTTTAAACTGTAGATAGTTTGTCACCTTCCTTTCCTTACAGACAGAGCCTTTCTTCTAATCAATGCAAACAGGTTGCTGATAGACAGGAAGAAAACAGGGCAGGTAAAGCATTGTACCACATTCCTGCCCTTCCTGCTGCTCACAGGGAGCTGCACAGATGCCACCTCTAGCTGTGTTTTCTATGCATGCTGCTTGAACTGGATTTCTTTAGAATTTATCTTTGAGAATGCCAAGCTTAAAATACACAACTCTCTCTGGGTCAGCAGCAGTTTAATAACTTACAGTAGTCAGGTGTATGCAGTGTTCTTGCAAAACAGTGATGTAAATGTGCCTTTCTGTATTTTTAGAGATTTAAATTTGTAATCTTCAGCAACATTCACTTATTTTAATCAACTTCTACTTGTCAGCAATTGTTTGGGTCAGAGTTCTGTTCTCACTTGAGCATTTTCTTTCAGTTCCATTTGCTGTGTCCCACGCAGCTCCTGGGCAGTGGTGTCTCCAGCAGGGCCATGTGGGGCCAGCCTGGGAACACGAAGCAATCACAGCAGGCTGTCCTTGCAGCAGGTGCTGCTCAGCACTCAGCCATATGCTTTGCTGGAACAAGTACATTGTAAATCCTTTCCTAATTTAACTCTCTCCCACTGCAAACCCAGATGGACAGTATGAACAGTTTGTTGTGGCAACACAAGTATTTCTCTTCCTGGTGGAGAACTTTGCTTATCCACTGTATTCTATTCAGTGTGGTGTCAAAAAAAAAAAAAACAAAACAAAAAAACCCCTGAGCACTGAACCAATAACATATACTGCACCTGGCCTAGTATTACTTTTTTAACCTAGCTTGTATATCCTATATTTATCTACTAGCTTGTGAGGGGGGGAATATCTCTTTCATTTAAGCCAAATGTTTCTTTTCTACTTACTGCTCATCATAGTACACACTAGCTGGCAAGAATTTTTTTCTTGCTTCAGACTGCTCTGCAAGCAGCAACTGCTCTCTACAGTTCAAAGACTTGCATCTTTTTCACCAAAATGTGTCCAATCAAAGGTTGTCCTTTTGTTAGTTATTGTTTAGCCACATATACAACTGGAGCCAAGATTTATGTCAATCAAAACTGCAAAATGTCCAGCTCCTAAAGGTCAGCAAGAGAGAAGAATTGAAAAGTTTGAGACAGGCAGGGACAGTGGACTTGTATCAAAAGCAGGAGGCCATTTCTGAAGATTTTACTAAATCAATGGGAAGTGTAACACGTGGTGTTCAGAAGTTCCCCAGCAATGTTTCATTACTGATGTGTCTGTGTCTTACTGATGAGGTAATGGGCACCTTGACAGCTGATTCCAACGTGCTTTAGGATATTCTCAAGTACTGTAGTGCCATAGTTGTAATTGTTTACCATTAAAATCTTGTGTGTAATTTTCAGTGAGGATTACTGACTGTGCTCATCTTGTGTGTTTCTGGAGCATTTCCAGGATGAATGTGAATTATATCTGATCACACAGTGTGTTTATGGAAAATGTGCCATTAAAATGTCTCCTTTCCTTAGAAAATGAAACTTCTCTTGTCCTTCTACAGGCTTGCAGAACACAATACATTGGTGTATGTCCTCTGAACACAAATGGCAGCATACTGTACCTTGCTCTAGGAAAAATGAAATAAAGCAATTGCAGTGTTCCTAACTCTGTAACACCTCTACCAAACTTCGCACTGAACTCCAAAGAGGACCTGCCATTCCATTTTAAATGCCTTGTCACCCAGCTGTTATTAATTTTTATGTCATATTTTTGTGTGTCCCCTCTTGTCTGGCAAGAGTCCATCTTTGTCATTCAGCTTTGCTAGATTGTTGATCTGTTGTTAATTTGGGAGATTTTCTAATTAATATTTTTAAGAATAGTATTCCTATAACTCTGAGAAGTCTCCACTGTTTAAATCTGCTGAAAAATGAAGGTAAGTTTGTGAAAGCTGAAAATGCTAATACAAGAATGAAGAACACCTGCAGGCACACCTTTTAAGCTGCCATTTTCCAGTGAACTGCATTACCTGGTATGTGAAATCTTCTTGTGCCTTTTGTGACACTGACCAGAGCTGTTTCTGAGGGGGGAGGGGGAACAGCAATCTCCTTTTCATTTCAAAGAAAAGATTAAATGACAAAGGATATAAAAGCAAGAAGACTGGCAATTGTTAAACATAGCTTATTGTATATAGCAGAAAGTTACTAACTAAAGAATGAAGCAGAAAGAATTGCCATTTCTTTGTGTATGCCAGCTGTGTTCAGACACACACATTTATTCCAGCACTTCCTCAAGCTATGACTGTTGCAGACTACAAACAAATTTCAGACCTTGTTTTTCAGAGTTGAATTTTAAACTGCATTCTCGGGGTAAAAAGGAAGAGGTAAAATTGAGTCCCACTCAACCTTGTCCTGTATTAAAACACTCCTAATTAAAATGCCATAGGTACATAAAGTCTCCCAGTTACTATTTGTATGCAGGCCACTTGAAAAACTTCCCCCAGTGCTGTCTGCTGAAACTTTTTAGGGATTTGTTGAATGAATTTATTCTCTTGTATTAACACCAGGTAGACTAAAAAATACCTTCATCTTAAAAATTTTTGATTCACAAGCAGGGAAGTTAAAGGGAGCCTTATTACTTTTAATTCCAACTTGCCCTTGCTGTAGCTTTATTTTTCTTCTAGGAACAACTTTCTGCAGTTACTGTACAAACTGGTACTTTTACCTGGAAAATGACTTTCCTATCTCCTTTATGCACCAAAGGGTGGAAAAAAGGTTTCTGTGGTAATGGAACTAAACCTACAAAACTGGAACAGCCAAACTTGTAAACTCAAGCCACTAGCACAAGCCCACAAGGAACTAAACATAGCCTTGCTGTTCCCATGCGTGGCTGCCCCTGTGTCATTGCTTCCCTCCTGCAGAAGGTGGGGACACAGCCAGCTTTGTTTACAGAATCACAGCTCAGCCTCACATAACTGTGGGCAGGAAACTGCCCCTACCTCTGGGGCTTGTAAACTGAACTGCAGACTCTGTGTTTGCTTCAAGGCACCCAGAGAATGTTTCAGCTCCTTCTAAGAAACTGTTTATGAAAGTTCCAGTATCTGTGTAATAGTCCTTGAACATGGATCAAATGTGCAAACTCAGAAAAATCAATGAACCAGGAGCGAGTAGAAGTGGTGTACACTCTAAAACCAAAGTTACTGCTCAGAAAGCCAAATCTCTGGACTGGGAAACACTCATAAAAATACACCTGGCAACTGTAGCTACAGCCCCACCCCAGTAACTCAGTACAAAATCTTTGCTAAATTTCAGGAGAGTCTACAAGGGAAAAAAAAAAAATTCCTTTTAAGGAAACATTTCATGTCAAGTTGTACATGCCCATTCCATTCCCTTGGACAAAGGAAGCACAAGCTGCATACATGGTTCTTTTCCTTTCCCTGTTCTGAGCTTCTGCACCAGTTGTTAGCCAAAAATAAACCCCATTCCACAACCATATATGTGCAACAGCCTCCTGGTGAGTGTGAGCCCCCTCCAGCACTGCTGTTTCTCCACCAGGCCAAGAGACTGCCACTGCTGCCTGGCAATGCACATAACCCAGCTCAACCGGGAATGCCTTTTACATCTCTTCTCTTTTCTGGACAAAAACAGTAGGAAAAATCTAGCAAAAACATGCCACAAGTTGCTGGAAGTGTTTCAAGATCCTTTACTGTGGTCTTTGTTGAACTTTCATTCTCCAGTGGAACTAAAGAAGGATAATTTTCTCCTGGGACCTGCTTTAAAACACTTATCCATCTGCTGGTATTCAGAGAGAGTCAAGGTGTGTAACATTGAGGACTGGATGAAAAACAGTTTCCAGAAAGACTTCTGTAAGAGGCATGAGAACACTGTCAGTGATTTTTTACTAGACGTTTGCAACAGGTACGTTCTGTGGGTGTGAGTGTGCAGTAACTGCCTTGGGATGAGTGAAGTTGGAGTTATTTCAAATACTCCATAGCCCCTGCCTAAAATGGAGCATGAAGTACATGACTGCTTTGCCTTTATAACTTTAGTGTAATGTAAGTTCATTTTACATTTAAAGTGGCTATAGTGTATATTTCATGTGCATTTCCTTTAAGTCTATGTTATCCTTCTTTTTTCCTAAGAATTATTTATTAATATGGGGAAGTGCACTGCTGCTCTGCTGAACTGCAACATTCTAGCAGTGTTTGGGGGGTGCCTGGAGCAGAGCCCTGATTTCAAACAGTGAACACACCTCATTACAACCAAGTGCAATTAACATGTTACTAAGTGTCAGTTCTAGTTCAGTCTAAGAAATAAATATTGCTATATACTGGAGTTTAAACTCTTAGCTGCAGTGAGAAATGCCATCATGGAAAAACAAGTCTGGGTGCAGTTTTTCCTTCACAGGCGTGCTGCAGAGCAGTGACAGGAGGAGGCTCACAGGGCAGAGCCAGTCCCACTGTGTGTGTGTAACACCAGGGCTGGCCTGGCTCCCTGACATGGTGCACCTGTGCCCTCAGCCAACAACTGATGGGATAGTGACAGGACACAATGTCTTGGTGAGAGCCAGCAGCAGTGCAATCTCAAAACAAGGACTGAAAACCAGCTCCAAACCAGGGATTAAATTTCAAGTGCCATATTTCTGATGTTCTAGAACAATTGATAAAAATCTGGCTTAATTAAGGACAAATCAGCATACTTGTGCCTAGAAAGTATAATACAAGGTCCTGCCCCTTTTTACTGCAACCCATTGAAAGCATTCCCAGTCAAAATTCCTAGCACTGTGTACAAAGAAAAATGCAAATTAAATATCCAGCTTTTCTTCCTGAGCTTGAAGTAGTTTTATTCTGTTAGAGCCTTTCTTGACTGCTGCCAGCTTCTTCCTCCAACTGCTCCTAATAAGAAAAGATTTAAAGAAAAAAAAATCTGTCTAGAGGTCTCACAAGGGCAATGTTAGCACAGACCTGTGTGTGGTGCTCTGTTTAGATAAACAGGTGGATGCTGAACTGCTACTGCCTGGAGAGGGGGCTGAGCCAGGAGCCTGACACAGCACAGCTTCACAGGCTGCTGCACAGGGCCCTGCTCAGCACAGCAGCTGCTCCAGGACAGCTCCTGTACAGCATCAACAC
Organism: Parus major; assembly: GCF_001522545.3. Taxonomy (NCBI): domain Eukaryota; kingdom Metazoa; phylum Chordata; class Aves; order Passeriformes; family Paridae; genus Parus; species Parus major. The sequence goes on along the minus strand of NC_031779.1, from coordinate 3,552,721 downwards.
CCCACTGGAGACAGGCCTTTCCTGTACTTCCCCAGGCCAACTCAAGCAGCAAGAAAAAGTTTTTTTCATTTGTTGCATCATTGTTTATAACAACACAGTTACCAGTTTCAGTAACTCAAAGGAAAGTTTGAGAGCTGTGTGGGGTTTGAACATTTCTTTGGGAAGCAGCTGGCACCTATTCAGTAAATCCAAGGAGATAAAATGTATCTGTGATTCCTGAAAATGAAGAGTGGGAGTGTCTTACTTGCTCATGCTTAGCATGTCTGCACAGCAGTCTCTTCTCTCAACTGACCTCCACTTCATCCTGAAACGAATCTCTACTGGTTCCCCACTGTCTGTGCCTGGAGAAGCACAGCACCATCCAACTCCTTAAGAAAAACTGGTGCAGCAGCAGCTTAAATAGGCCTCCACCTGCCCCTGTGCCAGCTGAACTAGAGATGTTACCAACAGAAAAAGCAAAGGCAGTAAAGCTTTGCCTTTAGTTAAGCTTAACATTAAGATCTACGTGTGTGCTCACCTACTTGTGCCTTCTTGCCCCTCCTGATGAAGAGAAGGCATTCTTCCAGCCTTTGTATTTATTCTTGATGCTATTTGCTTATGGCAAGCTCTATAATTTATTTCTCCCGTCTCACTGTCACCATCCTGCTTTCAGATGTCCAAATCTGCTGTCTCTGACCCTCTCTGGCTGTGGCCACGTTACAGATGACTGCATTTTGCAGCTTCTCAAGCACTGCCCAAACCTGAAGAGCCTCAAACTGGAGAACTGTGTGCGGATCACTGACCACACCCTGCAGGCAGTGACCCTCCACGGGGCATCACTGCGAACACTCCACGTGGATTTCTGCCGCAACGTGACACAAGCTGGGCTAGAGAGAGTCAGGGAAAAGTGTCCTTCAATAATGCTGAGGGCAGAGAAAAGTGCTAACATGATCCCAGACAGTAAGCCAGAAAAAAAGCTGATGCTTCAAAAAGCATCAAGAAAATTGGTTCAGCTTTAAATGCAGCAAAATAATCAGAGTGGGTATTTTACCTGAGATAGCAATGAACTGTGGCTACTTCCATGGGTTCTGGTCAAGTCCAAACAAATGGCTGCTTTGTAAAGGGTCTGCTGGGAAAAGGCATGCATCTCCCCCTGGATGGGCTTCAGGAAAAAAAAAAACATTTGCTCTCTGTTGTTCTTTGAAACTGGAAAACCCTGCATTGCTGACACAAAATGTCAGACCTGCGGAAAACTGCATTTCTGCTACCCTCCTGCTGCAGATACACCTCACTCAGAAGAGGGAAACAGCAGTGTGTTTATTGAGGCCAAATAATTTGATGGGAGTCCATGCATTTCATGAACTTTTAGGAAAGTTTAACAGTAGTTTGACATGGTGCAGTAAGCTTGATGGCAAGGTTCACTGACTGCATGGAAGAAACACAGAGTGAACTGAGGCAAAATGAGTCACACAGGGACCTGAGAAGCCAAACATCAAGGAAGAGCCTCCCACTGGATCACAAGGTTCAGACTGGACCCTGCAGTTTCAAAACTCCTTATATAATGGGCAAGGGCATAAAGCCACAGCAGAGAGAGCCTGAGTCACTGTAGGATATTTACACATTTTGGGGCAAGAATGATTAACAAACATCTGTTAAAGGATATATCCAGTCAGTCATTCCATCCACTAAGGAGGAGAACCACTCCCTGAAAGATCTTCCTAGCAAAAGCAGAGTACTGACCACCAGCACTTCCTCAGTGATTAACAGTGGCAGCTAATTTACCAGTTTTTATTTATTTAATGAGGGAAGCATGGATTCAAGGCACACAAAACAGTTTGATCCTCTGCATGATGTAGTTACATAATATAAGATGCACCAAGTTATTTTTTAAAGCTGATGTTAAAGGCAGTGCAGTATGAACAAGTGGTAGTTCAGAGAGCTAACCCACAAGAAAAGACAGTGACTAACAGCCTGTAGCTAAATTAGGAACACACTGCAGACCAGCTCTATACAAACACCCATTTCTCACTGCAAAGTACAAAACCAGTAGCTATTTTCATCCCAAAGCACGAGGCTGTCCCTTTCCTGCAGACTGCTCTGCTACCTGGAATCAAACTTTATTTTTACATGCTTTTGATGCTATGCCACCATCTACAAAATCTGACACCAAAGAGGACTCCACAGGTCTCAACATAACTAAATAGATTTCTCCTTCTGATCCTGGTTAATTGATCCACAGGTATCTTTGGTATTCTCTAATTTGGCTGAGCTAAGAAATAAATTACAGCAACTTGGTCAAACAATGCTACAATTCCAGAGCATACTTGACCAGTATGAGCATCTGTAAGAAACACTCACCCAGAAAACCAATGATGAAAATAAATTATTGCATCTTCATTACTTAGAGATATTTAACAGCATGACATTGTAAAACTGGTATTTCATTAACTCCTTCTTAAAGTTTAATTAGGGCCCTTACCACAAGGTAAGGAAGAAAACTGGAGTGGACAAGGAACAACAGCAATCATCACCCAGCACTAACAACTGCAAAAGGACATTGCTGAGCTGAACTAATTTACTGTGATGTGGAAATAGGGAAGCTGACACAACTCGTACCGTGGATACACAACAGCAGTTCCACACACTGCTGACAAGCCAAAACCAGGTATGAATTTACACAGTCACTGCAGCAAGCAAAGACCTCCTTGTGCCACCAGTTCTCCCAGCACTCTGTGGTGAAAGACACATCTCTGTAGGAGTAACAGGAACAGATTTTCAAGTAGCTACAAGATAGGAAAGCACAATTGCATCTATCTAGATATTACTCAAGTCTTTTTGTCAGTTTTCCACCAGGGGTGGGGGGGTGGGGGGGTGGCAAGGTATGTTGTGGGGTTTGTAGTTTGTTTTTAAATTTTCTTTAATAGAGCTAAAAAGGGTCTTCTCAAACATTCTCCACTTGATTTCTTTGCCTACTTGTGTAACAATGCTCTAACTTATTACTTTGTTCTTCCCCTCCTTGAATGGGGTTATTTGTTCATGACATGGTAAAATATGAACACAATTTTATTGACATGTTTTTTTCAGCATCAATAATGACTTTTCTTACTTCACAATCCAATTTGGAAATTGAGTATAGAAAATGATAGAGATTTTACTTAGGGTATTATGGAAGGATGGAAACATGTCTACAGTTTTCTTTAGTTCCAAGCCATTAAAGTTCCATCAAGCACAAACCTTTAATCAACATCCTCTCTGATTTTACTGAAAACTGCCTCCAAAAAAATCTTCATTTTCCAGAAAGCCAACTGCACTGTCCACATAAAACTGCCATTTTTAGGCACAGTTCTATTACTTTCTGTGCTGATTGAACAGGCTGACAAATCAGTGCCACTAAGACACATCTATGAGGTGTAGAAGGCAATAATACAGGACTTAATACAGCAATTTCCCCATTCATTTAAATACTTTATTTTTTACCTATTAAACCTACAAATTTAGGCCAAGATGTGACTAAACATCCTCACAACACAGTGATGGGACACCAACATCTCAATCCAATTTGAAACCTAATGCACAATGAAGCAGGAAACCAAGAGACCCTCCTTCCCCCAACTCCTGATCCCCCTCAAACATTTCCCTGCAGTGTGGTCTTTGATCATAGCTAGGCTTTTGCCTTTTTTCATAGCCAACAAAGTCCTAAATGACAGAACTCCACCAGGTAAAACTCAGATTTGCAAGTTTTTACAGCTTACCAAGGCCCCCTCTGAGCACTGGCAGCAATACAGCAGCACAGTCTTGGACAACCAGGGAATTTCCCAACCAGTCCTTGCTAATGTACAACAGACACATCAGAAAAAACAACAGGAATTTCTACCCTATACTCCAGACTCAGATGGACCAGTCTTGCTCCCGGTGAGGTTACACTAATAAACATTTCCACCAGCCCTCAGTCACCACAGGATCTTCCCAAGGAGCTGAGGGAGGAAGAGGCTGGGGGAAATGGGAGCAGAGCAGCTCTGACTCCATCTGGGGACAGCCTCTCCCCTTTTCCTCCCCCAGGTACATCCTGCTCTGAACACCAAGCAGCATTTGTAGCTTGACATCAGTGATGTCATACATAGAGACAATGGGCCATTATCTACTGCCCACCACCTTCCTAAGGCACAGAGCAGAGATCTCCTTGTGCAGTGTCCTAATCAAACAGGAACATCAATCACCATGTAAGCCAAACCATGCTGATCACAGTTAAGAGCTGCAACAAAATTGAGACCAAAGGCAGAACTAAAAATGTGAATAAAATCCACAGCCTCAACTACTACGCTGTCCTTTCCATTTTAATTTTTGTGTACTCTGAGCAGGAATCAACTACATCAGTGTGTCCTTTAAAAAATATTATTATTTTGCTCAAAATATTTAAAGTTTTCTGAATCAAGTTGGCAGCATGCTGTTATTGTCAACAACTACTCTGGAGGAGCAAAATGTTTAAACAAAAAGCAAGAAGGAACCAAGCACAGCATGAACTTGTACTGCAGCACGAGGAATGAACAGAACACCTGAGCAGGGTCTCAGGCCAGGAGAAAGCAGAGCACAGGGCTACACAGCAGAGTCCAGCAGAGTAAACATTTTAAGATGCTTCAAATGTCACACCCTGTCTCAACACTGTAAGACTATCATTTCCTGAGACAAAATATAAAAGTATGAAACCTGAGTAAACCAACCACAGTTCACAAATGCATACAAGCAACGGAGTCTTGAATTTGCTTTATTTTTCTCTGCAGAAGGAACCCTGCACAGGCAATTCAAATTAAAACAAAATAAATATGTGAATATTCATGTAAAACTGTCCTGGCTAATGAACAATTATACACAATGTACAACTCTTCATGTTCACTGGGAGGGCTTACAAATTACTATTCCCAACAAAAATGCACCAAAATGTCTCCATGCAAACTTATCAAAGTGACCAAAAAAGGAGAAAAAACTTACCGATCATATTTTTTTGTTTTGTTTTTCCTTTTTTCTTTTTTACAATCACAAAAAATAAAAACATCTAATTTTTTGTTACATTTAGAGTAACTAAAATGTGGCCACCATCTATTAAGATCTGGTTTTATGCTCCTAAAACATCTATGGTTACTGTAAAATTATGTCAACGATGAATTGGACTTAGGGCACTATATGTAGTAAAAGGAAGATGATTTTGTTCACAGAATGTTAATAATCTGTGTCTGAGCCCTCTGCATTGTCCACATTCCGGGAGAGCATGTAATTGTCCATGTCTATAGACCTGCAATTATTGATTGCATAGCGCAAACGCTCTGCCATGATTAGTTGACTGGAGTAAGGTGGGAGCCTCAGTTGAAAGAAACAAGTCTGTGAGGTAGGCAAGCTGTCGTAAGGCTGTGGAAACGGATAAAAGGTTGGACACTGGTAAGTTGTGAATGAAATTTAAAATGCAAAATAACCACATTTCATTGCTCCTTGCCTCTATCGTTTTCACATTCTATCTCAAATTCCTTTTAAGAAGCAGTCTGACCTCCCTTGTTCACAGCATTTGTTCCATCCTTAAGTATGTCCAAAACCACTGTAGCACCTACTTGCACCTACTCTGCAAGTAACTCAACCCACTGCTGAATTCAGCCTTTTGAAAGTTGATCACACTGCTGTTTAGATACCAAACAACGTTCAAATTACGTACCACAGTGTGCCTTAGCATGAGGCAATCTGAGAGACACTTAACCAAAGATAACAAAAGAAACCTGTTAGCTGAGATTTTGTCAAGTTTTTGGTTTGTTTTGTTCACAGAGAATGTGCTTTCACTGCACAAAACCCCAAAGTAATTCCAAATGAATGCACCCTGCTTATAAAACAATACACTGTAAACTCATTGCAGTGGTTTTAAAACATTAAGAGCTCACTAGTGGTCATATGTTGACACACAAAATTAGAACTTAGAAAAAAAATTGCTAAATATAAAGAGACAGGAACAGGTACAGTAGACAAAGGTTTCTTTCTTGTCTTGATCTCCAATCACCAACTGTACCACTTAAATTAAGATGAAATTCATGCAGCCCCTGTCCTCCAGAATTAAAATATCTGAGTTTATTAACTCGGAGCATATACCAACCCATACTTTTTCTGTAAATTTACCATTATGGAAATTGTCTCCTAGTGCCAAAGCACAGACTATACTAGAAAGGAAATAATAACAACAACAACAATAATAATAATAATAATACCATTGTCTTACCCTATCAACCTTCATTATTTGGAATCGCTGAGAGATATCAGCTGTGTTGGCTGGCAATCGAGATCTTCCTGACACAAATCTCATGAAAAGGACTCTCTCCTCATTTGAAAATTCTTCCAGGGTGTGCCAGAACCACTGCACCAGCTGATGCTGCTCATCCACTTCTCTGTATCGCACAACCTTCTTCAGAACCTCAACTGATATTTCTGGCATTCCACAGACCATCTGCTCCAACTGCTTGGCAGTCAGAAGGGACAGCAAAGGAACAGGAACAATCCAAGACATTCCTTCCCTGACAGCAGCCACCTATTGGCCAAAAAAAGGAGAGACTTTTGAAGTGCAACTGTCCCATCTCTGCCCCTTCCTGGACCATCCAAACACAAAAGTAACTTCTCAGGTGAGAAATGGCATCAAGAGACAGAATTACCAATGTCTGCCAAATACAGCCTCCCACACATGCAGACCCTGCAGGGGCTGTATTGTTTCTCAAAATCCTGGAGAATATTGCAGATATTTTAAATTTTAATTGTGCATTAAAGAACACATTCTGATCCAAAACAGAATTATCTAAAAAAATTACAAGTTGGCAGCACAAATAATGATGTCTAAATCAAGCAACTGTGTTAATACAAAGAAGACATTTTTTGTCATGTTCCAGTCAGATGTATGGTGAGAATGCTGTACTTGTTCTGCAAGACTTGGGATTTGGTACCTTTTTCTAATGGTACCTCTCTCTTTGGTACCTGCTTTCTAATGCAGGTAATATCACACAGGCATCTTTAACTTTTAATTAGAATACTGCTTCCACAAAGGTCCCTTATACAAATGACAAAATATACAGAACTATGTAAACAGGTAATGAAAACTCCCCAAAACATACCATGAAATATTTGCAGGATTTGTGTTATAATAAAAGAGGAACAGTTTCAAGCTAAACAAATGTTTGTCAATAATATTTACTTTAGTCAATCTCTGTGTTGTTCACATGGGCAGGTTTTTTCCCAAGTGGGGCTGCTCAAATGGAAGACTAGCTCTGATTTCTAATGTGCTTTTGCCAACTGAGCAATTACTGAGAAAAAACAAGACTAAATTTTAAAAAAGGGCCAAAACAGTTTGTGAGGGAGAAAAAAACACAGAGACCCAGAAAGATGTAGAAAGCTAAGCTTTTCTTACCACTGAATAAACTGTAATAGGAATAGGCACTAATCACCCCCTGTCACAACAACTGGTCATAAACAGACACATCAGAAAAAATAACACAACTGTTCATAGCGGTTCTTACCTGCCGGTCCATTTCATGGAGTCTGTACTCAATTGCCCTCTCCACATACTCTTTCCTGTTTGAAAAGGTAAGTGGGATACTGTTCCCTCCAGGGATTATGGGAACCATTTTACCATCAGCACTTTGGCCAACAAAAGAATCTAAAGGAATCATCTGTTATGCAAAACAGGAGAAGCATAAGTCACTCCAGTGATCCAAGTATAGCATTTTACTACAAGTTACCTAGAACTACATATAGTAAGATCAAAAACTATTCTAAATGCACACAAAGTGCTTGTTATCCCAAGAATGGAGATTGAAATTATAGAAATACTAATGTGAATGTCAATCTAATAAAGTAACTGCTTTCAGAATAAATCTGAAAGTGCTGACTTTCTTATCTTACCTCATGGAAATTTTCTTCGGTAATCCCACTGTCTTCAATGTGAAGAATGCTGTTGAGGGTCTGCACATAGAGCAGATCTACCTCCTCCAAATCCTCCAAGATGAGTGGGATACAACAAAGTTGCTTCCAGACCATTGGAGCCAAATGAAGATCTAATGGCTTTTTTGTACGAATAGCTACACCCATGAGAATGCCCAAGAACTTAAACTGCATCAGATGTTCATCTAAACATGCTGAAGGGTTAAAGAGAAACCTGAAAGGACAAAGAAGCAGTGAAGAGTATTATTTCTGTGCTACTTCATTAGAAGTAAAGGGGAAAACACTTCACAGCACAGTAACTGCCAGAACATTTAGAAGCAAGGGCTGTCCAAATAAGATTATTGTTATCTTTAGCTGTTAAAACACTGGAGGCTGAGGGAGGCAGAACTCCTGAGCACAAAGCCTGGCATCTTGATGTTACTCTGAATTCTGTCATCAGCCATCCAGCAAGCCCATGTTAAAGCCATGCCCTGGCTCCACAAAGAAGTGGCAACACACCCTGAAGGAAAAAATATACTAGAGACAATCATGAAGCCTCATCATTTGGTACAACACAGACAACAGAAAATTAGGATTTTCACCCACTACCATCTGCAATAAAAGTAAGAACTGGACAACTTACCTATCCCTATTGTAGCCTACTTCAGCTGTAGCATTTGGGGAAGGAATAACCAGGTCTACTATTCCGGTTTCCAGTTCCTTAAAAATCAAAAACAAAACAACAAAAAAGCCTTCTTAGAAAGACAGAAAGCAAACCTATGACAGAACTATTAAGACATTATAGCATTACAAGACAGAATATTTCACTACAGTGATGATTACTCCTTACAAATTAATATGAAACACTGAGAGAAAGAAAACATGGCAGGATGATTTTAACTAGTAAAAACATATTTATTTCAAGACCTGTCTTTATGTCAGGCCACAGGGTTCTTTTTCCAGCCACTGCACTTTGATACATTCCTGTTACATGTTCCCAAAATATTCACAGATGTACCTGACACATTTCTGTAATGGTGTCATCAAACACTCCACCTGCATCATCAGCTCCTTCTCCAACCAGTTTCACTTTCCAGGCACGGGAGGGTAGGCGAAGGTCTGATGCATTCAGCTTTACCACTTGCCTTGCTATCTGGACAAAAATGGGCTTGCACTTCCGACCCCTTTGGGGGAAAGAGACACAGCCACAAATGTAACTCACAATCATGTAAAGGCTCTGAGTAGTTTGATCAACAAAGCTGTCCAGAGAGAGCTCAGAATGCCAAACCAGAAGGCAATGTATGAATCTCAGTATGCACACAAGGTGTAGCCCGAGGCCTGGGAGAGCAGCACTGACCTTGTGGAGATCCTTTTCACAGTGATCTGGGGCCCGTAGTTCTTGCCCTGCACCATGGTTTTGCCTATGGAGCGCACCATGGGCAGGGTGTACACCCGTGGTGCCAGCAAGGGCCTCAGCTGTCCCTGCACTATCCCCCACGTGCCAGCATTGTAATGAGATGTACTGTTCTGCAATAGAGCAAGAATGAGAATAAATGTATCAGTAAAGGACATGATTCCAATTCTTTACAGAATAAAACCCTGACTGGCACATCAGTGTTTCAGAAAACAGGTCAGCACTTTCTGGTCTTAGTTTTGAGCTAGTAAGCTTTTGGAAACCAGGACATTGACTTGTCTGTGCTAGCATAAGTGAAAATGTAAAGCAATACCTTCATAAAGTTTACTTTATTCCAGAATTATTTCTTTTTATTTTTTTTACCAAAAAATTACAGAGCTTATTACTAAGCTCCATCTAGATCCAGTCAGAAACACTCTAGCAAAACAACACAGCTAAGCAAGTTTTTTCAAATGGAATTTTACCTGGTTATTGGGGCTGAGGTTAAGTAATCGCCATGAAGAGTACATGAGGTCAGAAAAATGGTACAGCAGTCTCAGCCTGGCTCTTACTGTATGAATGCTCACTTCTTTCAGTGCCCCATACTGAGGTGGAATGGCATCAGGTAAACCAAGCTGCAAAGGCACCGAAACACCTGCCACAGAAAGAGAAACCAAGCACTGTTTGAGAAAGGAGATGGGATGGAAAGCTTTGGCTGGGATGAAGCTGATTTTCCTCACAGTAGCTTCCAAAGTGCTCAGCTGCCTACTGGGGTTAAGCCACAACAGAAGCCAAACTGAGTAAGATAATCTGCATATCAAACAAAGAAGGGTATGGATATAAAACAAAACCAATTTTGTCCTGAATATTTAGAAACTCTTGTCACACTCGCACCCCAGGAAATATCAGGACTAAAGAAAAGAGCAGACAAAAGCTGAGTTGCTTACCTGGAGCTCGAGGGGGGACGGGTGGAGCTGTCCAGGCCGCGCTGTGGCAGCGGCCAGCCGAGATCTGCCGCACGTTCTTCCCCTGCAGCACCGTCACCAGTGTGGGCTCCCTCACGTGGTTGGTGTGGCCCAGCCCCAGCTGCCAAAAGGCAACAGTCAACAACTCATGACATTTCAACAACTCTCCAAGGAAGAATTCAGAGGAGATGGTAAAAATTGTGATCAAAAATATCTGCCATATATGTATTATATATATAAAATATATATATATTTTTACCTTTTGTTTTTGACAAAATACTGCACCTTCACCCAACAAGTGTAACAGAACCAGGTGTCAGAGACCTGAAAACAGCTGGAGACCTCTTGAAAAATCTTTCCCAGACTGAGGATCTGATCCATGCTGCTAAATCCTGTATTGCAGTCTCATACATAGACAACAAAGCTCCTACATCTCTCCTCTGTGCTATTTAAACAGCATTTTTGTTCTACAATGTAAATCCTGGTTTACAACAACAGTTTGTGTAAAGAGAACATTTACTGAAGCTGTTGTTACTTTTCACTGAGTTTCAGATCGTATACTAATTTCATATTCTGAGTTAAAAATTTCACATCCAAAAGTATATTTTTTCTCCACTTCATATAAAACCAGTATTTTGAACCACAAGGAAAATAATATAAACAGCTTTCAGCTTTCATTATTAATTTCTCTACATTTTCACACTATTTTTTCTCTTCCAAAAATACAAAGTACCATATTAAAAAAAAACCAAATAAAAATAATTTTAAAAAACCACCTCAAAGAAGTTCCTCAAAAATTAGTCCAAAAATTTTGCTCAACCAGCCTTCTCAAAAATTCAATCCTAGAACACCACAGGATGAAGTTTGCCCAAACTTCCTGAAACACCAGTAGCTAATACATCAAGAGACTCTTCCTTGAATTTGTAACCTGCAGTTGAAAAATCTGAGTTATCTATATGGTGAAGGAGGAGAATTTCTCATTTACTAAATTTTTTTCTGACTTGAAAAAAAAACACTCCTTTAAAAAGGTTCATTTATATTTTCATTATGAAAAGCATCTAAAGAGCTCAAAAATCAAAAATTGACACCAAAAATAAATTTTATTATGTTAAGAAGACTGATGACAGCTTAAGAATTAGGAGAAAATCTGCAATTGTTTAAAAAAGCTTGGATTAGAGCAATTTGGGTTGGACCTTTTGAGTACTTTCCCAAACTGATATCATGGAAGAAGGCAGAGAGTAAACAAAATAACGTGAATCACCTAAAACATGATGATGCTGAGGGGTGAAGGAGGGAAGGAAAATCAAAGCTTGCTTTTCCACCCAAGGGAAGGCACGGCCAGCAGAGCTGTGAAGGGCAGGGAGAGGCTCCCAGAGGTGAGGAGCAGAGAACAGGGCATACCTGGCCTTCGGAGTTGCTGCCCCAGGCATAGACATCCCCGGTGGAGGACAGGGCCAGCGTGTGCTCCGCACCCACCGCGATGTCCTCGATGAAGACCCCGGCCAGCAGCGGCACCTGCTGCGGGCGGTTGTGGTTGCGGGCACGGCCCTCGGGCAGCCCGATCAGGCGATCTGCAAGGGCAAGCAGCACTCAGGGCTTCATCACAGGCACAGGCAGGGGAGGGACAGACAGCTGTTCTCTACAGTGCTGGGGCTGGGACACAAGGGGAACCCTTTAGGTACAAAAGGTGTAGGAATTCCCTGCAAACTGCCTCCAGTGCTCATTTACACTGCTGAAGTTGTTCTGTGGCCATGGTCAGTCTGAAACAAGACCAAATTCTACTAAACCAAGGCCTCTAGATCTAAATGCATGGATTTATAACAAACATGAGTTAACTGACTTCAGAAGCTTCTGCATGTTTCATTCAGTGCACATGGAAATCCTCCTGCCCAGACTGTTAAATGTATGTAAGCATGTGCACTTAACTGGACAATGTAACCACAAACAACCTAACGTTTTTATGTGTGCAAAATTCAATGAAGTTTTAGGAAAATCCTTTTCAAAAAGCATATTAGTAAAATTAAAGGCTGTGCTGAGATTAAACTAGAACTATCTACAAATCTGGATTTCAGGTGTATGTTAAAATTGCATTGTTCAAATTTCAAAATTTAGATTAGGGCAGCATGTTTCTAAAAATTAGCATTAGGCACTCTTAGAAATATGTCTTAACAGTCTTCCTTTTCACCTGCAATATACAAGCCTAAACATGGAAATGTCCAAAGAGCAGTTTGTCTTACCTTGGCCAAAAGTATACACATGACCATCTTTTGTCAGTGCAACAGAGAACTGAGTTCCACAGGCAACTTTTTTTATCCCAATTCCACAAAGAATATCCACTTTCTATTGGGTAAAGTGAAAGAAAAACCAGCTATAGTATTACAAGAATATAAACAGAAGGCAAACACAAATTTAATCTGTAACTCCTGCTTCCAAAAAATATTTTTTTTTATTCCCACTGAGCAGCACACACATTGTACAATTATTTTAATTAACACTTGGAAATTAATACAGGAAACACTTTTTTTTTTCCCAATGGAATGAACACCTTATTCTATTAGGAGGACTCAAAATACCATTTTTTCTGGGAGTGAGGGGGAGTGGCATGGGAAGAAGTAGATGGGTGGGTAAACAACCTTCTCCCCAGTTTCCAAGAGAAGAAATCTCTTTTCTCTAAGATAAGCCTCAGATTTTCACTATTTGTACTGCTACTGGGACACAGCCACTACGATGCACACTAAATTCTTGAGTAGCAGGCTCAGCATAATGTGTCATCAGAATTATTTGTTCCAGATTGTGTAACAACAGCATGGAATTAGTAACATTAATAACATCTGGAAATCACACTCTCAACACTGTGCAACACCTTTAACAGCACTGAAAGTTTATACAAAGAATCATTTCAACATCCTAACCTGTGGTGAGGACTTTGCAGTGGAATTTCCCAAACCAAGTTTACCATAATCTCCATCTCCAAAAGCCCAAACCATTGAGCCATCTGTTGACACAGCCACGGTGTGATTGAGGCCACAGGCCACCTGGGTGAGAGAAATTATGTTATTACCACTTCTTTTGCTGACTTATTAACTTAAACATACCAACTACCTCTAAGAAGAAAGATTGTGTTTTAAAAATTAACTATCCCTGTAAAACCACTAAAACTTCCATTGCTTATTAGAGTGTCTTAAAAACACTTGAGACTGAAAAAATACAGCAGTATTTTCTCAACACTTGCTTTCTCTCAGCTCACAGAACCAAAGGATAGTATTACAGCACACATGGTCCCTGCTTAAAAATCCAGAAAATCTCATGAACTCATGCTTAAAAATGCCCAAACCTTGAAATGTTAAAATGTTAAGAACATGGGCAGTTTTGCACAAAGAGGATCAAAAGAGTCAGGAAAGTAATTATTTTAAAACACATGCATAGTCAAATTCTGCCATCAAAATCAAAATAAAAGCCAAGGTTAAAAACCACAAGTGAACACATAAATATGTTAAAAACATAAGCTTTAAACTAAGATACATTGCTAATTTTAGATAAACCATGCCTGGCCAATCTGGTAACCTTCCAGCGCCGTCACTCTTTCTGGAAGTTTCTTATTGGAAGTATTTCCAAGCCCCAGTCGACCATAATCACCATTTCCAAATGTAAAAAGTTTGCCATCTGCTGTCACCACAGCTGAGTGTTTGAAGCCACATGACATCTGGAAGTAAAATAAGCATTATTTTTACACCCATTTTAGATCTGGCTAGAAGTTTATTACATGTACATATGCAATACCTTTCTTGTCCCTAAACTATTATTCCTTTATAAAGAGCTAAAATACAGACATTTTAGTATTAACAATTTCTCCAGTAACTCATCTCTTAACTCTTTTCAATAGCAATGTTATGGAGGGGGACTAGAGGATATTTGCATGAAGAATTTGCTGTGTGATTATCTAATTGTTTTATAAAAAAACCTGCAGTCAAAAGCAAATATGGTTTTGTGCATTGTTAGTACTTAGGAGGGGGTCTTGGTGACCAGTTTTGTAGGTGAAAGTCACCTGACAAGGACAAAGGGAAAGTTAGAAATCATGTCAGCATTTTGATCATCTTTAAACCACCCCTTTCTTCCATGCTTTCTATTTTAAGTCCTCTCCAGTACCAACTGTCAATTAATATCTCTGTGGTATTGACATCCTTTAACTGGCAGTGACCACCTTGGTTCATAAAGCCCAGAAAAGTAAGAAGTTGCCTGTTTTCACATAGCTCTACAGCACTGGTTTCCCCAGGCCTGCAGCTGGAAGGAGACAGAAATATTTTGAAACCTGCACAACTTCTTCTCCCTGCAGAGCCTCGATCTGCCTGGGCCTGCGCTGCCTGTCGCTGTTGCCGTGGCCCAGCTTGCCATAGTCCCCATCTCCCCAGCTGAAAACTTCCCCACTTTCTGTTAAAGCCATGGAATGTCCATCAGACCCACAGGAGGTCACCAGCTGTGTCACAACAAAGCCTGGCAAAGACAAGTGAGAAAACAAAGCTTAGCATCACTCATAACAGACTCTTACATACATTTATCCATGGGTGCCTTGTGGCAGCCAATTAGGTCTGGGGAAAGGAACAAACTGCAGCAAGGCTTTTTTCTGTAGCAATTAATTTACTTTTATTTTGAGCAAAACCTTTGTTTTCTTATTGAGAACTTGGACATCTGTCCTGCCATTAGTTTTGAAATTGAATGTTCCTATTTGAGTAGGCAGTTTTCCCTGAAGCCTTCTTAAAATTAACGAATTTTAACATACTGCTATTTAAATCTTAAGGAAATATGAAGATCTTCTTTATTTGTTCCATTTTTTAATTAAAAACTACAATATTCTAATAAGTAAATCTGCAGAAAAGAATCAGCATAAACAACTATACTAACTACCAAAATGCTTATTTGTGCTCCTATCACTGGATTCCTCTTCAACCCAACAGTTTTACCTTGCAGTGCTGAAATGACAGTTAAGACATGAAGATCATCAGAATTTCCTTGTCCCAGTCGCCCATAGCTCCCTTCACCACAAGCCAAAACTGTGCCATTGGCTTGGATGACAAAAGTACAGTTCTGACCACAAACCACCTAGGCCAGAAAGACATGAAGGAATGTTAATAAATTATATAAATTATATAGCATTTATTAAGCATATATAAATTATATGCTAAATGCAGCAATACCTGTAATATTGTAATACTTGCATTACAGTATTTCCCTTTAATTTGTTTTCTTTGCAATTATATCAAGACAATAGTCTATCAAGTCAGTGTTATTTCAGGAAGCAACACCACCACATGTATTATGTCAAAGTTGTGCAGGTATTTTCAAATCATGCTCATATAAAATAATTCTGTGTTGTCAGATTTCAGTGGCTTTTGGGCTTGACTTTGGCAAATAATTTAAGATCTCCTTTCTAGTGAAACCCATATTTTGAGATACTTAGAGTTAATTCAAACAGCAAGTTGAAAAGACATTTAGAGAGGGATTTTGACAAACTGTACAAACAATAGATGGCAAATGATGAAATAATGACTGGTTCTAAGCAATCACCTGCTGGGCCTGGGAGAATGAAGGTGCTGCCACTGGGATCATGACATTTCTGCCAGCCTCTGCCAGCTGCCCATGTCGTCCTGCTCCCCACAGGTACACGTCACATTTGCCTCCCAAATGCCAATCCTAGGCAACAGCATGAAACAAGGCTTTAGAACAAGAGCACTTTCAACAGCCTGCCACATTTCAAAAGAATAAAAACCCCTCCAAAACACCCCAAACTCTCTGAACCATCAATTTCACTGACCTCTGGCCTTGATGTTGCCCAAGACATGATCTGTTCATCCATGCCATTGATCCACTTACTGTTATCCTACACAGCAAAAGCCACATTTAGCACATTTAGCTCAAGGCATGCTCATTATTTTTCTGTTATACAATACATATTTTCCTAAGAACACTGTTTAAATTATTCTAAACGATTCAGCAATAAGAACAAATGTGTGCAGACTAGCAATGACACTGTTACCCACAACTTGCAATCCAAATCAATGAAAGAAAAACTAAATTCATTATGAAGTAATCTTTTCCTACTTACTGATGCATAGGGCTTTTTGAAGTTTCAATTGCAAACACTGGATTGAAATGTAATAAGCTTGCTCATAAAAAATTCTTTATTCAAAAATTTCTGGTTTTGTTGGTTTATATAACAAGTCATGAAGAAAATTGACACTAGGAAAATAATTTGGTGTGGGAATGTGACAAAATGTTACTCTTAAAATAGTACTACAAAGTTCTACATTTCTTCCTATCACATATGAAAATTACTGTCATAGTTTTGTGTTGTTTGTATTTTAATAAGCAACTGACTTGCACTCATTACACACACACACACACACACACACAGAGCAATCTTAACAGTATATTCTAACCAGCTAATTAAAAAATAAACTTACACTTGCTGGTGCTTATGTTACTAAATATAAATGTTTACAGTTCAGAGATGTTCACTGCATCATACCATGTGCTCAGTATCAGAACACTTAGCTGTTGAGACAATAAATCAACTTTTACCATCAGGAGAGTAAGCTCATCCTCTGGAACAGGCTCCAGGTCTGGGACGGTGAAGGACTCTGGGAACTGAGCTCCCTTGGCCAGGGCTTCAGCAGCTTTTATGGTAGTGGAGAAGCACTCGAGCCAGGCCCACTCCGTGGGGTTCCAGGCAGAGGGGTCAGGGAGGCAGCTCTGGTGGTGAGGGGGCACAGGGGGGCTGCACAGCAGCTGGTCCAGGTGCAGCCCCACGGCCAGTGATGCCAAGCACTGCATGTAGGGGCTGTGAACCAGCTGGTCCCCACACACCACATGGGGCTGCAGGGCAGCAGGGAGAGAAAGGGAACACCCAGTTAGAAACACACATCAATCACTTCAAAATACAAGTCCTTAAAAGCTAATCCTGTAGAACAATACCTTCCTCCACGCTTAACTGAAGTTTTTCTAATATTTTAAATATTTTCAAATTAGGAGACTACTATCTCTGAGAATAGTGAGATATTGCAAATAGGATGTAGGAAATTCTTCTGGGTTCTCTGGTGAAAGACTGAAACCAGCTGGGATCTGAAGAATAAACTCCTATCAACCACAAATGCTAAGCATTTGCATTACTCCTACCTTTTCATAGGCGTACTGCTCCTGCAGCATGACGGGCAGGCGCTCCAGGAACGCGCGCATGCACGGGGCCATGTTCAAGCCCAGAACTCCCTGCTGTTTCAGCGCAGTCCTGCACGTTGCCAGCACATGATTGGAAGAGATCCACTCTGAGGTGCAGTTCACCACCAACACATCCTGTTCAACAGCAGTTATGTAACACGTTAGAAATTAAAACTTCACCAAGAAGGATCGTTCAGCTCCATTGGTTTATCACCAACCATCTTGGTTTCCACAGGATCCAGAAAATACACAGATTGAAACATTTCTGTCTCACCTTTGATCTGTTAGAGCAGGCAGCTACTCCAACCTCAGGGATCCACACTGCAGTCTGGATAGCTCCAGACCCTATCACAACACTCTGCAATACTGAACCATCCTAGGGAAAGAAGGGGTTGGAGTCAGGTGCAGAAACAGCTACAGTTCTGTTCCAGCACATACAATATTCCTAAGGGCTGATACTCTCAGAAGTTTTCAATAACTATTTAAAAACAATCTGCTTAACCTAAAAGCAGAAAACTCTCATTTTTATAATATTAAGGAGATAATATAACTAAGGATTTACAAGTGTTTAATAATCCACATTATCTGGCTCTTTAAAGAGTCCTCAACATAAGAGAATATTGTTCTTAACTATAAAGAAAGTGGCTGGTTCTGCAAAGCTTAACTAACATGACCAAACCTACAGAGTCAATCAATACTGAACCATAAAGTACTTCAGTGTTAAGTACAATTTCAATTTATATTTTTTTATTCATGATATTATAACATTATTTTACATCACACTTTCTCTAATGTATCTAACACATGGTGGGGTGGAAGCTAGTCTGATACCTTGACCATTTCAGATACTAAGAATGAGAATCAAGCCACACCAAAGATTATCTTACCCGTAAAGACCAGATATTCATGAGGCCACCGAGGCCCCCAGACACCAGCACCAGCCCATCAGGACTGAAAGCCACAGTGCGGACAGGAGTGATGTGTCCTCTCAGCTGGAACACACACTTCACTTCCACTGCCTTCCTGTATCCATCCTGCAAGCAATTGCACACTGAGGGAACACTGCACTACTTCAGGAAATGGAGCAGCATGACAGTGTCTGTATTCTGCAATAAATACTGATCACCCACACAAATGGTGAAGTTCTACTAAATTAAAAATCCCCCAGGACCCTGACAATATTTTATAGCTATCTTGATGACATTATCAGCTTTCCTCCCCTTATAGAATACCATCAACATCAAAGACTAGATTGCAATTTATGTAGGTGAAAATAATCTTCACTCTTTGTCTACAAAACACTTTGAACCCCCACTAAATTTTAGGATAAACAGATCAACTTTTAAAGAAAAGAAAACAGATCAAAATACAATCGTTAGCCTTAATCTTAAATAAATTTTTCAATTTCCTGTTCTGAAAATGGCCACACAGAAATGCAATGTAAATATTTTTAGCAACTTTCTTCTCTCAGGAAACATTGAGATTCAAGTAAGTTGCTCACATTCTTCTCCTCTCTCAACTTCACAATGAGCAAAGGGAATTTCTTACACACCAAGTTTCCTCCTTTTACCTTGGCACTTGTTTCTTGCTCCCACCATCCTTCTGAGCAAGCTGAGCTGGACTGCAATGTGATTACTATGTCCTGGGGAACAGTCCAAACACACACCAAACCATTCTGGCATCCCCTAAAGCATGTCAGGTGACATCAGAAAAACAAAATAAAGACATTAGTAACAAAATATCAATGGTCTGATATTAACTTATATACCAGTAGTCTTCACCACTTTGCTATAAAACTGCACTGCATCAATTTATCTAAAGTAGAAAAGCCTATTCCAAATGGGTAAATACATTTTTTCCCTATTCCTCACACCCTGTAGCTTTTCCATTTCTACTGACAACATATTCCCAGAAAAAATACTTGGTTGAATTAAAAAAATTCCAAGCAGGACCAGCACCCACAGGTCATGGAGAAAACAGCTGGTAACACAACCAGGGTCACTCTTTTTATTTGAATTCTGGAACCTCATGAATCTCACAGCAACTGACTTAATGAAGGAATATTATTTAAAAAAAAACAAACTCTTTTCTTTGCTATAACACAAGAGACTGACAGAAAAGACCTGCAGAATCAACAACAAAACAGTGACTTACGTAGCTAAGAGAAGGTGAGCCTTGGGTCCTTTCCCTGGCAGAGCACACCAGGCAATGCCATTCACCAGGGCTGGGTGGGACAGGGAGTGCAGGCGCCTCCAGCAGCCTCCCAGACACCCCCAGAGCTTCACTGTTTCCTCTTTGGCACAGGTCAGGAGAATCTTACCAGCTGGATCCCACTTCATACTGACAACCATATCCTGGTGGTTTAAAAAAATGAAAAGTTGGCATGAAGTAACAGAGTAGTGAGGAGGAAATTTAACTCTCAGAGTAAACTTTTAATTACTGATGTATTTAGTAATTTTAATTTAGTAATTTTAATTTAGTGATTTTAATTTAGTGATTTTAATTTAAAATTAAAAAAATAATAATTTAATTACTAATAACAAAAAATATTCCCATATAAATCCCAGATAGCAAGTTGCAATTACAAAGTCATTGTGATACATTCCAGAAGTATCCAATTAAAAAGATTTTAAG
This sequence comes from Parus major, assembly GCF_001522545.3. NCBI lineage: Eukaryota > Metazoa > Chordata > Aves > Passeriformes > Paridae > Parus > Parus major. Next base: position 3,532,606 of record NC_031779.1, on the reverse strand, counting down.
AAGTTTGCTGAAAGGAACTAAATGGGAAACACAGAAAAAGGTGTTTTCTTTTCACTGCAAACCCTTCTTGATTATTTTTCCCCAGATGTAGCTTTGAGTCTGAGGTAAGAAAGGAAGACAGCCCACAGTAGGAAGTACAGATTTATTGCCACAGTGTGCTCCCTTCTGAGATTGCCCTGCTTCACACAACCAGAGCAGCTCTTAGAAGCATTCAAGATGCTTTTACTACACCTGCATTTGAGGAATCCTGTTCTTAGCCTAACAAATAATTCATGGACTCTTAATGACTCATTAGTACAAACTGGCCAAGCAAATGTTCTAAACCTTTGCAGCAACTGCATATTTAGAAAAACACCTTTTGCTTTGCACAGGAAGCTAAACAAAAACATGTGACATGATCAAAATTAAAATTTATTATAAGCACCTTTACCAAGTCAAACAATTAGCCTTTTAAATCCAGTCAATGCACAGCTGTGTGCTTAATTCATTATTTTTCCTTTTTTTTCTTATATATTTGTTAGACTGTTCCTTTAGAGTACATTATGTTAATACATGTATCAGAAATAGTTATGAGTTTTTAAAATAATCTGCACCTACCTTTATAAATAGCTTTCAAATAGAGAGAACAGCTTAAACAGCTTTTACCTACAGAAATTCTACATTAGTTTAAGAAAGACCAGCTCTACCTTATGTGCATCAATGAGAACAACTCCTCCTTTCTCAGCTGGTTCCTTTGTTCCTAGGAGCAATTTTCCATCTGAATAGCCAACAGCAAATGGTCTGTCTTCACTGAACCAGGCCAGGCATGTGACAGACACTGCATGAACAGACAACACAAACATTCACTGAACTAAACTCAACTTCACTCCTGCCAAAGAAGTTCTTGAATGCAGTTGTCTAAATTATGAAGTGCATAACAATGTCCACCACCACCAAGGTCACTTAACATATTCTTGTCAGAAAATTTTCTTCAATTCATAAGGTAAAGATGAAATTGAGTGTCACTGTAATGATAGCTGCTGAGATTATTTTCCACTAGTTTACTCATTCTTCTTTTTATGAAAATAACTGAATTTTATTCCTGGCACAGTGAAAAGAACTATAACATGTCAAAGAAAAAGAGCAGACTGAATTTTACTTCTGTATCTGAGACAGGTTTCTAAAAATGCTCTGAAAATATCTGCTTTCCTTAGCAAGAAGATATTGCTTCACCTGAGCCTGCAAAAAAATATCTGTAGGCTTCCTGAAGAAGCAATATGCAAAACCACACAATACTACCAAAGATGTGCTATTTGATGTCTTCTGGGACTGGAACTATACAGGAAAAATGGCAATAATTGAGAAATTCAAATGATTCTGTGCATACCATCTGCAGACAGAGCAGACACTGCAGGGGATCTCTGATTGTCCACAATGGCAAGGAATGGCAGGATTTTACCAGGTTGCTACAAAGTGTTTGCCTCTGCTGTGGGGGAATCAGGGTGCAGACAGAGATCCCACAGACTCTTCTGCTCCCATGAACCAGAAATCCCATGAACAATAACCAAAAATGATTATATACTTCCTTCATAAGAAGTGGGAGTGTGTTCACAATTTTAATTTCAAATACTGATGCAGTCTCTTACCATCCTTTCTGTAGCAGTGTTCCAGCTCCAGCCTGTGCATGGCTGAAATATCCACAACTTCAATAAGAGCCAGAGATCCATCCATGCGCCCAATTAACAACAATTCTGGAGCATCTCCAGTCCATGCTGCAGCTGGCCCTTCTTCTGGCCAGGCTAGAGCAGATACCCAGTGAGGCTGAAGATCTAATAAGCCTTTTCCTCCTAGGAGAGCAAAAAGCCTGTTAAAACTACTTCATCTCCAAAGAAAAGAAAACAATAATACTTTCCATGGGAAAAAAAAAATCAAGAGATCTTATTGAGAGCTGGGACATACTATAAATCCACCTAAGTTACAAGAATATAAAGCAATGGTTCACTAATCTACACAGACAAAATCTAGGTAACAAATCTCAATTATCATTCAAGTTAAGTAGTTTTGTTAAGGAAGGAAACAATTCTTCACTACCCAGTAAATTTACACTTTTCTTGGGGACTGTCTGTTACCATGGGCACAGTAACCAGCGACTTTCCTAAGTGCAAGGCAACAGAATGAAGCTTCCAATATTACAAATTACAGGGATTAAAAGTCTTCTTCTGCAAGATGTGTATCACACATCCACTCAGGGTTACTGTCTCTCTCAGACTAAACAGGTTCACAAGACACTGTGGGAGATGGGAGGCATTTAAATGGGACAGTTAAACACTGGGGTAAACCAACATGCACTGAGTGACTTGGCAGCTCCCCTGGAAATATGCTGGACCAGGAAATGACCACAGGCAGCTCAGGACATACCATTGACTTGCCAGATGTTCACCATCTTTTCTGTAGCTCCAGCCAGGTACTTGCCACTGATGCTCCAACAAACAAGAGATAAACTAAGGTCACTGGGTGACCCCAGAGCTTCTTCAGAGTCACCTTCTCTGTAATAGAATAAAAGAATGAAATTAAGAGGGCATTTCCTTTAAGCAGACAGAAAAACCTAGAACTCAAAGTATCTGAGCTATAACCTGGCATCCTGCCAACACAGCAGATTCACATAATACATATTTCTGTTCACAATACTACATTCTCTCTAAAACCACTTCAAAATACAGAATGAGATACTGATTATTTCCAAGAAATTTCAAGTTAGGTTTCAAATGGAAACTCTTCACCTACTTATTTCTCAAATTTAACATCTTCAGCAAAGGCAAGATTTTCTGGGAAGTCATAAAATGAAGCAATAGTTTGGACAAGAAATGAAAGAGACACATCCTGCTAGCAATTCTACTTCAAACTCTTCCTCCTGTTGTCATCTTGTTACACTGCTCTAAAACTCCATTTTAAAGTCTGCTTTGCCTAACTGTAATAGAGTCACAGATACCTTTAATCATCCTCAGGATCATACACAACAGCCACATTTTTTACTGCTTTTAGGACAAGAACAATGAAGGTTATAATATTGTTATATTATTCTGGTTGTTCCTTTGAACAGCAGCAAGAAAACAAGAACTAAGCCAACCACTAAGAAATAGTCACAAAACAACCTAGTAGTTTGCTATTGTGTCTTCATTCTTCCAAGTTCAACTCACCTATGCTTCACTACAGAATTAGATTTTGATCTTTTCTTTTGCTTTCTTTTTTGGACACACCCAAAAAACAAAAAAGTACTTCCAAGACATTCATGTAGAATTAAATTTAGATGCTGTATCTCAGAAGTCAAAATTCTTTTTTCACACTTGAATCAAATGGCCAGACTTGCAATAATCATGTTATAAGCTGGAGCTGTCCACTGGAACACATTGAAGGGATATTCACTTTTCTGCTGTATGATAATCCCATAGCATTTTTATTTTACCCATGTCTCCTTATATCAATTAATTAAGGATGTTTTTAAACAGCATTGACATGATCTCTTTATGGAGACTCTTACCATGTTGATACTTAAGTTCTCTTTTCAGTTTTAAGCTATTTAATTTATTTTGCATGCCCTAAACGTATCAACAGATAATAAATTAGATTTTAAGTGCAGAAGATAATGAGGACAGCCAAACCTGCAGGATCTTGCACAGTTACAACTTAAATTAAGTATCTGGCTGTTGTAAAAGAATCAACTTACAGCTTGTTGAGCACACAGGTCTGTTGCAATGAATATTGCTTCTTTGTCACATTCCACACTCTGATGGTGCCATCATTCCCACTGGTTGCCAAAAGTCCCTTTTTATTGCACCAAACACATGTCATGACCTACAAATACCAAAATAATCATGGCAAAACTGGAATTTAAAACTTGGCTATGTTTGTTCACTAATATTAAGCAAACACTAACCAATGAGACTGATTGAAATACCCTGTAACAACCAAACTAATTAACTTTTCTACTTTTACAGCATTATTTACTGTAAAGCAAGCTTGATGGGGAGGCCCCATGCTCCACAGGCTGCTATTGCGCAGAATACTGCACAAATACGTTAGCTACTATGAAAGAAAAATTAATGCAAATTAAGATCTAAGGAACATTTTCATGACCCCTTTAACTGAAGCCTCCAAGAAGCTGAACTTTTTTCTGCATCAGAGGTGCAATAACTTACATCAAGCAATAACTATTTCTCAAAATTCACGTGGGAAACCATTTCAGACAGCGTAACTGTAAACTGATGCCGTTCTCCTTTTTCTGTGTTCTCCAAAGAGAGCAGGGAAGCGGGTGCAGTGGGAGAGCCTTGCTTACCCTGTTCTGGTGAGCCTCAAGCTTGATGAAGGAGCACTTGCGCAGGTCTCCACCCATGTCAGCGAGGGTCTGCGGCGTGCTCTGGTTGTCGCGGTCGTGCGCGGCCAGCGTGCGCACCAGCTGCTGCGCCGCCCACTGCCGGTGCTGTGACGACAGGCGCGACGACAAGCAGCACGCTGCCAGAGCGTTCGCCAGCTCCAGAGGGCCTACAGCAGAGGGATCATAGCAAGGATGGGCATACAAATGGGCAATTAAACCTGCTTAGACAAAACAGTGAGATGATGCCTAGATGAGTACACACGTGAACACAGCCAGCATTTCCAGAAAGAGATTAACGAGCATCTTAGCAGAACGTTGCAATCATTTCAACTATAGTAAAAACACTCTTCTGATACTGAGAACAAAATAACCCCAGTTCAATTTTCACAAAAAGAACCTTAAGAATAGAATTCCAAATAGCCTTATTCTCACTGTATGAAAATGGTTGGTCAAAGAGCAAGTGCTTTCTAAACAGCAAAAGCCTCCTCTGACAGAGACCTGCCACTGTCACAGCCCTGCTCCTCCTCCTCTAGCCCAGCACCAGCCTGGGGCAAAGCACAGCTCTTCATTTGTGGCTCACTGACCCCTCAGAGGACAGGCTGCACCAATTTTGCCTCAGACACAGGACAGCACTTGGGAAGTGGCAATCAGCTGTTACCTTCCTTAATTTCATCAGGAGGCACACCCAGGCTCAATGCCTCAGCTGTATGGCTTTGAATACACACACATTCAGACTATATTTTGAAGTAGTAAAAGATGCAATTGCAGAACAAGATCATATTTCTAAGTAAAATGTGTGTCATAAACTATAACATTCCTTTGATCAAAACAAGTTTTGTACATTTTTAAAAGTGTATCTATTTATACATTACTCTAGCAAGCCTCTCCCTTACATACAAATGAGGAACTGAAGATCTAATTAATATTTAAAAACAAAGCTGCATCATACCTTTCTTTTCAATTTCAGCTTTATCATAGTTTGGCCTCAGTTTGGCCCCTTTGTCAGCCAAAAGTGCTACAAGTGCTTGAGTAACAACAAAATTTGGAGATGTGACAAGTTTGTTTTCTTCTGCAATTCCTCTTAAAAAACTTGGCAAAAATTTTCTCTGAATTGGATCATCGACTGTTGTCAAGTTCACACCAGTTGCTGCAGATATCAAATTCTGAAAAGAAATAATTGGTGATAAATAATCAAAACAAATGGAACTATCAAATTTAGAAACACTTTCAGTTGCACAAATTGTGCATAGTTTTACAGATTTTCCTTTTTTTTTCTGTTTTCTACATAGAATTGACTCAATTAAAAAACTGAAACCTTAACAGAAAAACCCTATGAACAGAAAAAGCATATCCATTTTCCCCACTTGAAAAGAGTACTCAGCAAAGACACATACAGTTATTTGGTTTTTACCAACAATCAAACCCTGTGCAAAGCAATAAAAAGGGACTCTAAGGAGATCCCCAAACTGAGGGCAGTCTCACCCCAGTTGAGAAGATAAAAGCACAAATAATCAAAGTAGTCTCCAGTGTTGCAGTGTTCTCAATTTGTTCCACTTCTCCCCATATTGTTGGTTTGTCCCAAGATGCATCCTCCCATTCAGTTGTCCATCTTGTTGTAAACCTGCCTTTTGTTCCCCAATGTTCCCTGTTCCTCCTCCCACCAAGCTGTCAATCCCACCTTATCCTGGGAACCCCACAGGTTTGTTTAAATTGTTCCCTCTCCCTGTGTCTCCCCATTGAGTTATATATTGTTTATATATATTGTTTTATATATATATATATATATAGTTATAGTTATAGTTATATAATAATATGTTATATAATATAAATATAGTTATATACTACAAACCCCATCTTATGCTCCTCCCATCTTCCTCCTATTGGTTAAAAATTTTGTACCCTCCCCTAGAACCTCCTCCATATAAAAGTCCCTGCTCACCCACTTTGTGTCTTTTGCCCTGGACCCTCCCCATGAATAAACCACCTTGCAAACCATACAAAAGACCTCTCCCTCACCCTTGCCTGTGCCTGACAAGCCCCAAAGTGCTGTAATGCTGCACCCTGCAGCAGCTGCATCTCTGATATTGACTTTGGAGAGCAGCCCACTCCGTGACACGGTGTCAGGAGTTAGCTGGGGCAATCTGGCACTGTGTCACTCGAGTGAGTACTGAAGTCCTACCTGAGTACATAACTGCACCAGCAGCTTTGCAGCACTGGGAGTGTTTGATGCCAAGCAGCCAACTGCAGTGCTCAGGTAGGCAAGGCAAGAGATGGGCTTGCTGGTTTTGCTGTGGATGCCCCTGGATCTCTCTGTGGAGCTGGACACTGTGGATGGGCTCGTGGACAGGCCTGCCCTCCCCGCTGCTGCCAGGCACATCAAACGAACCAAAGTGCGGATGTCTGTCAAGCCCAGGGACTCAAGACCAGCTGCCAGGCTACAACTGGAACCACTGTGGAAATGGTTATAAAAGCCCTTGGTTCAAAAGAACAAAATTGACAGAACTTTTTCTTTTAGCAGTATTATTTAAGCACGGACACAAGAATTGTTTCCCCAATTAGTTTGAAATTGCATGCTTATCCAACAGAAGTGGGCAACTGGTTACAAAAGGAAAGTGTTGGAATCCAAAATAAAAGCCTCTCTGAGCTCCTCAGAGAGAGAAAAGAATGAAAATATATTAAACCATAGATATAAAGTAAAAGTGTAAGTTTAAGTTTTAGGTAGGTAAAAACATAGCTTAAGTGCCCTAAGAGTCTGTGTTAGCTAGTGAAAAGCCTTATTACCCAGTTTAAAGTTCAGTGATAATATCCTTCACAGATTCAATTTAGCTCTAGACATAATGAAAATATAGTTTGCATTCTTGGATAGAACAGATAGAATTATTCATGTAAACAGATAATACCCTATACAGAAGATTTAAGTAAAAAGAACATTGCTTTTGCATGTTAGAATTAAGTTCAGATTGGTGTAGGAAGTATTGTTTCAGAAGCTTGTTTTTAGCTGATTGGATAATTTATGAATTTAATCCCCTGTATTGGGGATTGGAAAAAAAAATCCAAAGAACAACAGCAGCACCATCATCATCACCAACTGCTTTTGTGGCCCAGGACAGACAGAATGCCACGCTGAGAAGCTGCTGCTTAGAATTCAGGACTTTATGCCAAAAGTTTTAGCAAAGACTTTAACTTTCTGAACTCTTTGCCTTTAAAACTGATACATATATAAAATAAACACTTTTCTAGCAGCTATCAACTGCTCATGTCTCTTTGAGACCTGGAAAATTCCCTAGAATCCCTATTGAAGTGTCGACAGGAAAGTGTTTCCAAAGATGCCACAAACCTGACAGACAGAAGTGAGAGTGCTCTCATAACCATTGTTCTTGCCAGGAGCACTTGGGCAGCAGCTGTCACTCTTCTGAGAGCCATGACACGGTCGTGTGGATTTACCAGGGCAGCTGCTTGTTCTCCTAAGGTTATCCTGCCAGAAGAACTTTTTTCTATTGAGCCATGACAGCCTTGGAAATAATGATAACTTGAGTTAGTGTTTAAAGAAAAGAAAAAAGTTATCATATGGTAATAAGCACAGAATCAAAGTCAGCCTAAGTTACACATTCATTTTTTAGTATTTTATACATACAAATAATAACGACTGAGAGGAAAATACACTTCTGAAATACACTCCATAATCTAATTATTCCTTATTTGCAAGGAGACATGAACACAATCTGACATACTCAGTCTTAGTTCCTCTGATTCCCTTTTCATCAGGGGGGACTATTTTTAACTCCCAATTTAAAGCCATTCATTGGGTTCTGCAAAACATGTTACACTGGCATCTACTTTTGACTGTGGTCAAAAGTTCTGTAAGCAAAATTCAATCCTTCTGTCAATTCATAATGCCTCACACTCCTCTCTCTAATTTTCCTATAACAAAAGGACAATTCAGAGCTTGTCTCCACTTCCTCGTGGTGGCAGACAGGAACTACTGTCAGGATGTTCCTGCCTTGCCTCTAGAAAAACCCCATCAAAAAGGGGAGAAGGTGGTGATAGTTGTTATCACTGTTGCTGCTGCTTCTGTTAGTATCATTCTTTATTTAAATGAAATGGATTTCAAATGTACCTATTTGCATTAATGTTTCTTCCATACTGTTGGTGGCTGTCACCATTGCAACTGAAGCACCCAGAGGGTCACTGTCAGGGAACTGAACGGGTTCGGGTACAATGCGTCGATCATTTAACCCAAGAGGCCCAGCCAGCAGTTCAAACTCCTCTTCTCCTGTCAGCTTTTCATCTTCATCTACATCTAACATGTCCCAGTCTTCTAGAATTGGAAAAATGTAATTAGACTTGGTTACAAAAGCTCACATATGAAATAATTTCAGTTCACTAAAAGAACCAAACGGTAGAAGGTATGAAATGTATACACTGTAATCTACAGCACAACAGCATTAAAAATTCATCTTCTGATGTTGACATAGACACAACAAAGTAAATCACAAAAACAAAGTCCTGTTCCTGCCCTCTCTATTTAACTTGATCTTTATATTGCAAAAAAGTTTAATGATTCTCTGAAGATTCTCTGAAGTATCAAACTATCTGCTCTTTAAAAAGACAGACATTAGGGGTCATCACATACAGCACAAGACAGCTCCAAAACCTGGAGTACAGTGAAAAGTGCAGGCACACAGTTGTGCTTTAAATAATGGTAACAAGTGCTTATTCCAAAGGACTGAATGGTAAAGACAGATGTTAGAAATTTCTGATCTTCATATTTATCAAAAAAGCCTGCATTAGTTCATGAGTTATAACTGAACACCCAGGCTTTTGATTTGCATTCCCAGGGAACAAAAAAACCTAAACAACAAAGAAAAGCTACTTTAACTGCAATTCAACAAGGCACTTCCTTCACTTGCCAACCATTTACACACAAGTCAGCTGATATTTGCTCATCTCTCTGCTCTGTGTCACTCCACAGAGTAGAATCAGACCTTTGATACACCTTTGATCTACAACAGACAGACTTGCCCTCAGTACTGCAGTACTCAATTTAGTTGCAAATAGACAAATATAGTAAATCACACATTTGTGGTCACAGGAGCTACAGAAAGGACCAGAATTACAGAACTACCTGGGAAAGGTTTTCTGCACACATCAGAAATAATCTGTTTAAAGTGAAAGCCACCCTCAGGATGCTCTCAGCTTGGACAAAGGGAGGAAAATTAAAAACAAGACTAATGACAGATTTTTGGGACACTAACTTATTGTTACAATAATTAATTTTTCTCACAAGGCAGCTTAAGAAAGATATTTGAACATAAGATTTTGTATGTGCAGTTCTGGATGTAACATCTCCTCACAAGACCTTATCAACCCCAGGTTAGGTGTTTGCCCTTTCAGCTGCTTACATGAAAAGACAGGGGAAAGAAGTCACTTTTTTTTTCCACTGAACTAAATAAATCCCCAAAACTAAAATACTGTATCTAACCAGAAGAGATTTTAAAATACACCATCAGGTTTATTTGCATGTACCTCTTGGAAAAAACAAAACCTCATGCAACTTAAAAACATACCTTCATAGACACTGTCTTGTTTACCTATTAGATCAGGAGCCTGGCCTTTGTACCTGTATGATAAAATAACAAAGGAAATTACTGAGTGGCTCTGATATTTTATAAATATACAGAACAATTTTTCATTTGGTTCCCTATTTAGTCTAACTTTACTGTTAGGTCTACATGTATTTATGAATGATTTCAGAAAAGCCTAGTAACAGAGAAACAGATAAAATAGTTTCTGAAAGTGTGTGTGGAGGGGGAAAGCACTTTGCTGTACTAATGTGCAAAAAGATCCACAGAAAAAATACTGGAATTGTCAGACAAAATTGATAAAGCATTTTCAAAAGTCACTAAGAAGGAGGAAACATCCCAAGAAACTATTTTTTGTTCTTAATTTAAAAACCAGAAATATCAAATCAACCTTTTTTTTCTAAATATAAATTTGTCAAACACAGAGAATGATTTTAAGTAGCAGAAAATCCTGCCAGGAATTCTTATCTCCTAAATAAAATTCATAAACTGCTGATTGGCTCATAACCACGTTTAGTTTCCTTTCTTCATCCACTATCTTTTATTTCTGTACCTTTCTGAGGCTGATGTTTTAGATTTGCTCTTGAGGGCCAGGTATTTCTCTCTGCAGATGCCACACAGGAGGTAGTAGGGGTTGCCACTGCCACACTCCCCCCCGAACCAGCCATCCACGTAGGAGCCGTTGCTGCGGTAGCCCTGGCGGTTGGCGCTGCGCCCGCAGCCAGGGTGGTTCCTCTTCATGTGCTGGTTGAAGCTGACCACACTGGATTCACACAGCTCACAAACCACCACTTCTTCTCTGTCTTCAGATTCACAGACGTGCTGCACAGCAACATTTGCACGTGTTATTAGTACAGAGTAAGTGTCTGCACCCTAAGCATAAAACATGCCAATCCTTAGGTGGGTATCTCTGCACATTTCTGTCACTAAGTGATATTTATATGGTTGACTTGTACAAAAGCAAAGCAGAAACGTACAATTTATGACATAATGAAGACCATCTCAGAACAGGAAAAACATTTGGAAGTAAAGTTTCAGAGGAGACAACTTGCTATTTCATGTTAGATAAACTAAAAAAATTCTTGACAGTGTAACTTCTAATTTGTAACCCTGTCATATTCAACACTGTCTCTATCTGGTTCTCCTCAAACTTGCCTGAAAATAGAGCTAACAAAGGAAAAGAATCCTTTTTTGCTTTCAGACAATCAGATTTTACATTTAGTGAGCATTTGTGTCAGCAACTATCAAGGTTTTATCTCAATATGAAGTCCCTTTTTCATTAATACATCTATCCTAAGACAAAAATTTCATTGAGATGTTTCAGCAAAACAAGCATTGTCAAAAATTCAATATGTATCCTGCAACTTGCTTCCATATCAAAGCTAAGTAGCATCATAATTAGGAGATGAAGAGCTGAGGGTTGATTGTCTAATTTGACATGGATAATCCAAAAATCATCAAAGTGTTGCTATTGTATTTGTATTTCACCTCAATAGTTTTTTTTAGTGCTCTATACAACAATTCAGTGAGGACTGTCACCACATCCTTCCCAGAGAATGGAATGCATTACACAATTAAATTAAGAAAAGCTGATTTAAGTGCAAATTATGTTGCTACAGATTGGATACTATTAGCAGTAGCAGGAGAAGAGACATTTACAACTGTGTTTGTTGTCTCACAGCTAAGACATCTGGAACACCTACTTGATTTCTAATTGGTATCATCAGAACAACTATGAGTTCTGTTCTCATCTTTCAGGGTAGGGAGAAGAAAACTACATGTGGAAGTGCAGAGCAAGAAACACAAGAAATCACTATTCTTAATCTAGAAGTGATGCTACAGAATACAAGATGATTTTAAGCACTGCTAGCACTTAGTAAGATATTTTCAAACAGGCTCTAAGCATACACATATTAGTTTAAATTTAAAAATATAAGCATGCAAAAAGCAGTAAGTCAAAGCAGCCCCTGCTGCAGTCACACACACCCAGGTAGGCCAATCCAGTACCTCTGGGATCCACATTCCCAGAATATCATTATCACCAGCCAGGTCTTGCCCAAACATAGCTTCCATTGCTTCATCATCAAGGTCAATCTCCAGCTCCTCATCCAAGTTGAAGTCATACAGTGCCCCTGGATCTTGCTGCAAGGAGATCCCTTCCCTGCGGCTCTGGGTCCTGTGGGCCTGCACTGAGCGGTACAATCCCGCTCAAGGTAGGAAAGAGAGAAAACAGGAAAGCAGGACTTTTATTTTCCATGGCAAAGAGGTGCCTGTACTTCCAATTTCCTTTTGAATTCTTCTGCTAAAAAATCTACTTAGCACCCATTTACATTGGCACACATATGAGAAGGAATTTTCCAAACATCATGCAAGATCCCAGTGCCCCTCCCATTCATTTCCTGGATAAGCAAAGCCTTTGCAATTCTTTCAGTCCCTTACCAGCACGTGCCAGCAATGTTCTGGCAGCCAAATCAAATTTGTGCCTCCGTGTGACAGCTGACCGACTTCGAGAGGGAGGGCCACTTGCTGCAGCTGCATTATCCACATGATCCAGATTATCAGGGCTACAGGAATTCAGAATTTACAGGTCAATCAAACCAAGCTTTAAACAACCACATGCAGTAACTAAGCCATATTTATTAGCATTTTTTCCTTTCTTTAATGGCAGAAAATAAAGGAATTTGGAATTCTTCAGTTTCAAGGAGCACATATATACTGTTTTGACTGCAAGAGTTACCTCAAACAAATTAGATGCAATAAAGTCAACACTTATTAGATCTTCCAGAGTGCCTAAGCATGGCAGAAATTTAGAGAAACCACTCATTTTATACTAGGTTAATTAGTAGCTTGAATAGTTTATTAATCAGCTTGAGATAGTTTTTTTCTCCTCTTTCAAAGAAATAAAATCATCTCTGCTGTTGCTAGCTGAGTCAATTTGCCTTTGGCCTTACACATGAATCTGGTAAAACATGAATTTAATGGAATTTTGCTTTATTTCTTGGTCTTTTAGTTAAAATGCAACTACAAGGCCTCTTTTTTTCATTCTTTCCTTTTTTTGTTGTGAAGAAAACATTCTTCAGCTCAGCTACATTCTTCCCCAGTTCTGCACACAAACAGTGCTGGAAAATAAATGCACCATGTACACCTAATTTAATTGCATCTTTGCTTCTGCTCATGCTGTAACAAAATTCTAAAGTTGCATTACAAAGTAAGTCTCCATCAGCAACAATGAATTTGTGAGATTCCCAGTTTTAGGAACAGATTACGGGAAAGCAACTACAGGAAAATAATTTTACCTCTCACTAAAGCCTTCCTCCATTTCAGTGGCATCAGCAGAAGGGATATCACCTGGAGACTGCAAATAGCAATGATCCCCAGATTTTCCACCACTGCCAGAGATGACTGTCCCATGGCGTGACTCCGCAGTCCCCTCTGACTGGGGCTCTTCATCATCTTCGTTTCCAGGGTGCTCAATCATCCACATGGCCAGCACTGTGATGTTCTGTGCATCTGCTTCTCCTCTGGCACCTGAAAGCAGGAAAACCACACTTGGGAACTCTGTTTTAGCACTGATGGTTACAAAAGAAGCAATCTGGTTTTCCACATAAATGGTTATAGAACTTAAAAATGAAGTATTCTATTGGAAAACAAGCATTCCATGTGTATCCAATCTTTCAGTTAAACTATACATTTCAGTTCAGCTATACATTACCTGTAGCTTCCATAGCTTTTGCAATTTGCCTGAGGGAGAACCCCATTTCTAGCAAGGGAACAGCAATGGCAGGAGGAGGAGGGGAGGTTGAAAGTCGGCTGCTTGGATCAGACAAAGCTTAAAAGACAGAAAATAATAATTGTAAAGCACATAAATCTTTCTCTAGTGTTACTTTATTTCACCTTACTTTGATATATCAGTTTGAGCTAAGGAAATAATTACTCTCAACTTTTCTCTCAATTATTTCCCACAAAGCAAGATACCTTCTGTAGCAAAACCATTCTTCTCTGTAACATAGATTACAGATGAGTTAATTAGATGACTGACTCTGTTTGATCAAGTAGGATACTGATGCTATGCAAAGAACTATTTAAGTAATTTCTATTGTTTTCATTTTGAACTGTATCAAATTATCTATTTGATCTATATTTAGGTAGCCTAGATAAAGTTATCCTTGTCCAAATCATTGAGATTCCCAACTGGTATGATCATTATATATTCTTCTTAAGGTACAGAAAGAGACCTCAGCTGAACTGGGAATGTATCTGAAAAACCTCTTTGTGGATGATGGCTGTATTTCTGTGCAGAGAGGTCATTTAAAGGGCTCTAAAGAGGTCAGTTACTGCCCCAAACCCACAGTTTCTTTCTGACTTGCCATAAAAGTGATGTCTAATCAGTAAATACAAAAATGCACTAACAAACACTGTTGTAAAGACACTATCATGACTAGAAGCAAGTAATCTCATAATTAAATCAAAAGGAAAAAAAAAGAGACATGAAACTGAGCAGACCAGTTGCTATGCAACAAATGAACAGATAGTTCATTTATATGTTCTAATAGTACAGATATAAGGGCAAAAACAAAACTTACTTTTGCATGTAACATAAAATACATCAATTTTTCTTTTCTGTGTGGTATGTGACCTAACAAGAGCTAAAAAATTACTGCATTTTCCAGCAGCACACAACCAAGGAAACAAGCCCAAATCAGATGAACATTTTGAAGCGGTTACCAATTACACTTCATTATTGTTTTTGTATCCAACCCAGTTTTTAAAAACTCATTTTGTTTGCTTGATAAAGCCTGCACCTATATAATCTGTACCTTTTTTTCCCTAAGATAGTGACTAAAAGGTTTTCAACAATGCTTTGCATGTTAGTTTGCCTTAAGAAGAAACTCTGTTGGGTTTCCATCTCTTAGAACACGACTCCTGAGCTCCTGTGACTTTGCTAACTTGTCCCAGTTTCTATTCCACTGACAAGTTTACCTGTGCGATTAGCAGGCCGTGCAGACTGGGAATCTGGAGAGGTCAAACTTTGTCTCCTTCCAACTTCATCTGAAGGAGATGTTGGTAAAGAAGATATTGGAGGAGTCTGAGCACGTCGTGCTGGAAGTACAGTTGTAGTAGGATAACTGGAGAACATTTGCCTTGAAAAAAGAACAATATACATTTATGTTAAACAGTACTGTGCTGAAAAAGGTCTGACACAAGAAGAACATCCAATTGGAGTGCACTTGGAAAATTCTACTTGATGCAATTGAGTTTAGTAAGGGTAAGACACAACACATTTTGAGGCAACAGCTCATTCCTATCAATTATATCTGTACAGTTAAGTTCTAAGCATGACATAAAAACAAAGACCTCAGAGACCAGGAGCTGTTCTAGGAGATGAAAGATAAATAAGCACTTTTCTCATTTCCATGGAGTGTTTAGAACTCAGGCTGACTAATCAGGTAAGTATTTCATTTTCACTCTCCTAGTATGGAGACATTGCTCTGGATTTTTGAAAAGATGTCTAAGAAACTTCTATGAATTAATAAACTTAGAAAAGTATTCTATGTAAGGTAAAGCAGATTTCCTTTGACAGCACAAATGGTCTCTGGAAATTCAGTAGTTTATTTTCCATTTCAGTATGTCAGGCTAAGCTGAAACAACATCTTAGCTTTACAGAACGTTACCTACTAACATCTCTTCTAGTTTGAGAATGAAACATTTATTAAAATACAGAATTTCAGAGATTTGTAATTTGAACTATACCAAATAAACATGAGAACTGAAGGACAACTTAAGGAGAACATTTTCTCCTTAAAAGTATTCAGATATTACATTTATATACAATGTACAGCAAAAGCTCCTAATAGAAAACACAAACCCTGCAAGGCAAAGTAACGTTTCAACTGTGTCCCTCTGCAGAGGTGGTTCTTGGAAGCATTTTCAAAGGCTTAGGCAGCTAAAGACAAATATTCTACATAAACCACACAACTGCTTCTCTACACCCACAGAATCATATGTGCTGATAGGGTATTTTACCTCAGGAGACTGAGAGGCATAACACCAGGTGATTCTGATGCTGGAACTGTTTCTGTATCAGTTACTGGAGTAGTAGCAGTGGTGGTATCCTCCAGAGAGCTGCTCATGAAAGATGTTGTGCTAGAAGCAGAAGGGCTGGTTGTAACTGGTGTTTGGGCTTGCTGAGACTGATCACCTTCTTCCACTTGTTGCTCTACTTCTGCAACAGTAAAATAAGGATGTTATAGCAACATTAATATAACTGTGTAGATCAAAACAGCAGCCATGGCTGAACTTTCAATTTTCAAAAATGCAAAATAACAAAATATAAAAATAACTATCATTATTTAGAATGTGCAAATTCTTATGACAAGAATATACCGTATTGCTCATTTTGAAAGTATTAAAGACATTAAAAACTCTTATTTCTAACTGATATGCATTCACTTTTTACTAAGATAAGGAATTAGGAAAAAGGCAACTATCAGTGTTATGTCTATAAAACAGTGAATGGAGTTTTGTAAAATTTCTCTGTCTGATTGTCCTGGGGTGACTTTATGTGATGCTTGTATCCCCAGTCTCCTTGTTTATGTTACATATTAAATTCTACACCTTTAAGACTGGCTCTGAAAGCAAAGGGAGGGAAGAAGAAGCTGCAGTTTTTGCTGAGGAAGAGCACTCAACTCCCCTGCATCCACCTCCTGGACTGTGTTGTCTGCAGCACAGACAGCAGCACAGAGCTCTCCTTTGCTTTTAGTTAGTTTTTCACTAGCTGAGGCAGGGAAGTTCCCTGGACTGGTTTGGGTTTTTTTCCCTTTTTCTTAAATCTGTTCAAACCAGCTCTGGACTGAAAAAACAGACAAATCCCAGAAGCTCACACCTGCAGTCCACCAGGGCCTGGGCCATGGCACTTTCCAGGGCAGGAGGGACTGATAAGAACATGAGCAAGCTGAGCAACACCACATCAAAAAAACATTTTCTGGATTTGCCATCTCATCGAACAGTAAGAGGTTTTATTAATTAATATTATTCAATTTCTGTTATATAAACAGCTTTTTTCCACTTTTCTCCAAGGAAATCTTTTCCTGAACCAGTTGGGTGAGGGGCTGCCAGGAATTTGTTTCCTGGAACGACCCCATCCAGAAGTTCTGTCCCAAATTTTCCCTAAACCACTAATTTCCCTAAACACTGATTTAAGATTCCCCCAAAGTATAACCATTACAATTGACAAGACTGTGTCAACTGTCTTATCGTTGTTATTATTCATGTTATTACTCATTTTAATCTCATTTTGAAAACATACCTTGTTTAAGTCTGCCACCAAATTGGTCCTCCAGCAGCCCATGAACCACTAATTTGTAGATAATGGCCTGTGCCCGCTCCAGATCCGCCAGCCCCAGCGCTCTCTTGATGGGCGAGCGCGTGACGGCGCGTTTCACCATGTGCCGCATGAGGAACTGCAGCGCTGCGCGCAGCTCCACGTCCTCGTGCACTACCGGGGACCCCGCACAGTCCGAGTTGTGCCCATTCTCTGCCAGCACTTTGGGGATCAACAGCAGCTCAGCGTACTTACTACAACTAAGAAGAACACTAAGTGACTTCATAGCACCGAGATAAAGGTAAGACAGCTGCACAGCTCGGATTTCTGACTGCACTATATCGTGACTTCGTGGGGTGTGCTCATGGTTCTTTTTTCTTCCTTCAGCAGGTTGGTGTTGGGATTCCATACCTAGTGTTGATGGTTCGAAAGAAAAGGAAACAATTTCATTTTCCGACTTAGAGGTTGCGGCACCGTGTCCTTTGTTATCGTCAGCACTTTGGCCTAATCGTGTATCTGATCCAACGTCACCCTCCATCTTCTGCTCCATTTCCCCTTTATCTTCAGATTCATGTCTGTGTTTTTTCTCGTGTCTCTTGGTGCTTTGCTTTCCTGTATCTTCATGAATGCCAGTCAGATAGGTAAGGTCCAGCAACACAGTCGCTGTCAGCCCACGAAATCTTGCAACATCAAAAGGCAGTGGTTCACAGGGCTCCAGATTATACAATGGAGTATCACTAGGCGACCAAAAAGTTGGGAAGCTTTAATAAAGATCAGAATGACACAGGAAAAAGCAAGTGAGGGAGAGACAGGAGGAAAGTACAGGAAATAATGTAGGCAAATAGGATGTAAAATATATTTAATAAAACAAACCAATCCTAAAAATTAAATGCAAAGAGGGGAAAATGAGGTTACGATCAGAAAACAGGGAGATATGGTTTCAAAGCAAATGCAACAAAGCATACACAGGTTTTCAACAACAAGCACTGAAACCCAACAGCTCCACAGAAGCTATCCATTCTGTGCTGACACAGGCTCTGGATATACTATTTATCAGAAATATGTAGCAGATTTTATTAAGAAAAGCTATCTGAAGGTAAATATTATCATCATACCTGAATCTTAACAGGTATAAAAGCTTATAAAGAAAACTTTTAAACATTAAGGAAAAGCTTTGATTGACCTCAGCTATTCATCACCACGAGCACACTACTGAGAGCTCAGGACAATTCTGTCTAGTCTCAGATGCATCAGGACAGATCATCAGGTGAGGACAGTGACCTTTGAAAACATGGGTATGAAAACCTAACAGACACCTTTATCTGTCCATTTACATTCAGTGATATTTTCTGGTACTATTTAGGACTGTTACACTTGACTGATTTCCACTTGAAGCAGGACAAAAATTCACCAGTCTGTATTTCCATACACCTTGTATTTTCCATACATCCAGCAGATAAATTACTTTTAAATCTTCCTTTTATTATCCCAAAAAGTTTTCCCATCTTACAATGTAAATGTCTACCTGAAAATGAAAGCAAGCTTTAGCCTGGTTTTAATTAAAAAGGTATAAAATAATCCTAATTAAATGCTTTACCAAAAGCTTGCTTATGTTCAAGTGCTGTTCCACATTACTCAAATAAAGCTTTGAATTATTTTAAGAGCACTTTTGTTTTAAGGCTATACTGTCACACAGGCATACTTGAAAGAATTTATATCTGGAACTAAATCAATTGCATGTCAGTATATTTAGTCAAAGTAACAACAACCTTTGCAAAGACAAAACAGATATAATGCTGCCACAGCTGGAAAAGTAAAGTGACCTCAGCTATTTTAGAATGTAATTGTAACTGGCAAAATATTATAACAGGGAAAAAAAAATTAAAAATCACTGATCAATTTCTTCAAAAGTCTTCTTCAGCTATAGGCAGAAGGAGTTCAAGAAACTAAGTTAATCAAATCTTTTCCGCACAAAAACATGCAATTCCTGTGAGAGCAGCACCAAGAAGCTCTCAGGGAAGCTTTATTTCAGCTTCCTTCCAGGTGCTTTGTCTTGTCTGCAAGAATGGTGGGAAAAGCAGCATGTCCTTCAAGCCTTAAGCACTCGAAGGCAGGTGGGAGAATGAATGGACATTACTTCAAGGCAGTGTTAATTTCAATACCACTGAATTCTACACTTCAAGTGATTGATCAGCATGACTAATATAAAGGATAGGTTACTTCTGAGGATTCCCAACCACAAACCAGTACCACTAGACAGTAGAAAGTGTAGGAAATGGGCATACCTGATTGTAATCTCTGCTTCATCCCACTGGACCTTGGCAGAGGTACTGCCCTCCTTCACCACCCCCAGCAGGGTGGCGTGACGGCCTGTTTGCTTGTGGACACATCGACCTCCAACCCTGAGCCCAGCATCCACTCCACCGATCACTGCTAGGACAGGCCACACCTCCACACAGAGCATCTTCAGCTGCACCTCTGGGAGCTCTGCCAGGCTATGCCGGCTGTGCTTGCATTTCTCCTCCTCTTTGCTTTCTTTCTCCTCTCTCACCTCATTCTCTTCTCGGCTTTGAACAGAGCGACTTTTCTTCAGTTTTTGACCTGCTTCTTTAAGACATGTTTTGATTTTATTCAGTCTCTCCATCATTTTTTTATTGATGCAGTGTGTCCAGCGGTCCGTGCGATGCAGGATTCGGATGAGCTGGATCGTGGCTTCTGCAAGCACTGCAGCAACAGGACTGCAGATGGGATCACCAGGCAACAAATCTCTAGGTGTCCCACGCATCTGCATATCACAGATCTTCACCTGTTTGAAGAGAATAGTTTACAAGTTATCTTCTCAATATACCTCAAATAAGCTCTTCTTATCAATACTGGAGTCACCTCCAGAATAGAAATAATTACTAGCACTGCCTTTTCTTTCCCTTTGAATCCCTAAGAAATCCACCTTAACACTGAGCAAAACCTCCATCCTTCAGACTCAATGATGCTGAAATTACCTATTTTGTGGTTTCTCACACGAGACTATCTAGAAATCCTAACACTATGTTCTCCTTGGTTTCTGAGGAATAGAATTTTTTGTGTAGAACATAAAACTTTTAAATCTATTCTGAATAGTAAAATACATTTTAAAATTACAATAGATTACAATAGTTAAAACACTATCAGCAACACTGTGTTGGTCAGTAATTCAAAGCAGCACCATACAGGCTGCTCTGATGACTACTGACTTTTATACCAGCCTAAACCAGTAAAATGAACTCCTCAGATGAACTTTTAAGTTACCTTCTCTCCTGGGTTACTGCTATAGAACATAACACAAGGATATAATTCAGCTGCATCCACATCTTCAAAAGCTAGTTTTGGTTCCTAGGGAAGAAACAAAACAAAAACCTCTCAATCTTAGAGCACCTTAACAAGCAAAAAGATGAAACATGGAAAAGTTATGTCTGTATTATAAATCATCTAAGTACTGAAACTGCCACATGTTTTGATTCCCATGCTTATCCATGTCATATTATTATTGCAAAAAAAAAAAAAAACCCAAAAAACTAATTGATGTTAAATACCTCTCCATTTTTACCGAAGGAAATAGTTCTTGCTTCCATATCTAACACACATGTGATGAAATCTCCTTGGGTAAAGCTTGACAGAGTCAAAGTCTGCTCTCCATTGTGATACAGGTTGCCACTGTAGGCTCTGTAGAGCCACATATCTGAGGTAGTGCGGTGGTTGAAGTCATGCACAGGCCAGCGAGACACTCCCACACAAGTGCCTTCATTGCCTCGGTTCTCCTTCACAATGTAGAACTGGCAGGCAAAACAAGCACATAGGGGAAAATGTCAGGAATATACACTTCAACACAACAAAGAAATGAAAATCTTCCTTACACATATGTCTGTCTACTTTTAACCAGTTTTCACAGAAGCTTTTAATGAGAAAAGCAGTAAGTTTATATGGTAAAACCATAAAATAATCCCCCCAAATGATGTATTAAACACTGTTCTTGTCAGCCAGGCTGATGTGTTTTTTTGCAGGAAAACAAAATGCTTTATTAAATTATTTTATACAAAAAAAAAATTCTAAATCTACGTAATTTAGTAGGTAAGTTTTGCAAAACTGCACATGCATGCTGACTATGGACCTTAGGGACAAGTACTGTTACCTCTAATAACACATAATACAAGTTCACAGTCTCCAATCTGTGTGCCAAAATACTCAAATTCCACCACTCAAAAGCAGCCACAAACTCTTCCCTTGGGACTGAAAATCACAGAATGATTTAGGCTGGAGAAGATCCTTACAAATAATTAAGTCCAACCTTAAATGTAACACTACCATTTACTCAAGAATGATGTCACAAGCAAAAAGCACAGGCAACTGCTGTTAATAAATCACAGCACATCTCACATGAGAGAGAAGGTAAGAAAAACACATTTATGCAACCTACCTTCCACTGGTAACACCCTGAAGTAACTCCAGTAGATGCTAAGCCATATCCTTTGCCTCCACTTCCATGAGTTAGAATCTGCCCATTCTCCACTATGCAGCACTGAGCTTTCTCAGGATCAAAGGACACTTCCTGGATGGGAAGATTCTCATCTTCATCCTCAGACTCTCCTTGCTTCTACCAGAAACAGGACACAACATTTGTGGTAAATGTGATTCAGCTGCATTCAGTCACAAGAGGAAGTACAAGTATAGTTACCTGGAGCTTCATTTCTTGTTCTTTCTCCTTTATTTGAATTGCATGTTTGGCCTGAGCTATCGGAGTCTCCCACATGCAGTCAGACAGAAGTGAGAACAATCGTTCAATAACCTGACATTGGGGCAGAATTCAGATAATTTTAACTCCAACATGAGGACAACAGCAACATTATATAGTTTTACTTTGTTTTGTAGGTACAAGTATCAAAATATTTAGTGTTCTTAGAAAGCACATAGCTACACTGAGCCTTCTTTGATTTAGATTTTGAAACCTATGAAACATTTAGAAGTCTAAGAGACTTTTTGAGAAAATGTGAAAGTTTATAACAAAATATAAAGACCTGAGCCATCTGATCATCTTCAACACCAGATTCACAAGCAGGTAACACAGCTTCTAGTACATGAAGTGCGAGCAGTCTAGTTCTCAGATTGCCAACCAAGGGAACTCCTGAAGATGGAACAACGTGTCAATAATCTTAAAATTACTTCTGCTCCAGGCCTGCCCCTGGCTCCATGCCCCCAGTGCCCCAGCCTTTAACCCCTGTACACCTGTACTGCACTTGCTTTGAACTGCTCACTAGGAATATTCACTATGTAATACATGTTCTAACAGGGCTTAGTTTTTGAAACTTCACTACAGAAATGCAAAGTAGACATGGAGCACATTTTGACATGATCATACCTGAGCAACACTTCTGGGAAGCAATGTTAAGGAGGACTTCTGTCCACTTTGGAGATGCCATCTTGGACTGAATTGCTTTTGAAGACACAACTCTACGCAGGAAAACAAGAAAGTCTCCCAGGTGCAATTCTGCTGCATGTTGCTTTCGGAGGGCAGCTAGGAAGTTAAAGCAAAGTTTTCAGTTACAGTCTTAATATTACAACTT
The DNA here is from genome assembly GCF_001522545.3 of Parus major. Classification (NCBI taxonomy): domain Eukaryota; kingdom Metazoa; phylum Chordata; class Aves; order Passeriformes; family Paridae; genus Parus; species Parus major. The sequence goes on along the minus strand of NC_031779.1, from coordinate 3,509,758 downwards.
GACTAGCAGTCCTGGTTACTGGGAACAACCTGCTCTGCAGGTAAAAGTACAATAATCAATTATTATGTGATGGTTGGCTGTTAGCTTTGGCTGGATGGCAGGTGCCCATCAAGCTGTGCTCTCACTCCAGCTCCTCAGCAAGACACAGAGAGAAAATAACAATAAACATCTGTGGGTCAAGGTAAGGGAGGGAGACCTCTGTGGCAAGACCTCACATTCTAATTCCTGATTAATTATCTTACTAATTCATCAGACAGTGCATTATTTATAAGACAGTTAAAAGCACAAACAAAAACATATGTACAACACTTAAAACAAAGCTACAATTAAAAATTCTCCAAACACAATTTCCACTAAAATTCAAAATGCTCATTAAGGGATTGCAAGCTACATGAGGACACCAGTATTTCAGAAAATCTTTCACTGAAGATTTTTCATATGACACAGTAGTGTCACCTTCTTGCCATCCCCTCAGATTGCAAAACTGCATAATACAAAGCAAATACAATAATTTCCTGAATAAAGCTGTATTTTTTTATCGTTTGAAATTTAGATAATTATGACCACATTTATGAAAAACACCACAACCACCAATGCATTTTTCAATGAAAACTGTATTCTCTTCCTAATTCCAAACCCAATGACATAATTCTTATTCTCAGCCTGCTCCTATCCTTACAGCTTTGAACCTTTGTGGCTCAATTCTATATAAATCTGAACACAAAATCATTTGATGACTTTAATCTAATTTACAGAGTTAAAAATGACCCAACAGAAACCAATACACAACAGAGTGGATGAGGACCTCAGCATTCTGTGGTTTCCTCTATTATGTTTCCTGGTATTTTAGAATCATAACAGAAATTATGTAAGGTAATTACCTCTGAAGTCTCTCTTCTCATTATCCCCATTCAAATCTGCCTTTTTTGATTCCACTTCACCTTCCTCACCCTCCTCTTCTCCAAAGGAAGCCATCAGCATCACACCAGCTTGTGATAGCAAGTTCTTCAGCTGGCTGCACAATAAATCCAGCAAGGACTGCACCACCTTTGGGCTCAGTTTATCTGCATAGGTTCTGTACACACACACAGAAAAAGTAAAGTGCACTTGAAAGCTGATCCAAGGAACAATTGCAGCAGGTTACTTTTCCCCATCCTCCTCTACAGGCTTAGATTGTTTTAATTATTTTAACCCTATTTTTAAAGCAAATTAAAACGGTCCAATCTTTGGAGTCAAAGAATAAGTTTTCAGTACTTTTTAGGGAAAAAAGGAACAACTCTGTTAATCATAATTCCACTGCAATTTCTGAAGATGGGGTGCTGTTTCTATGTGTTTGGGGACTTTTTTGATGTAGGATTATTGGGCTTTTTTACATAACAGATTTGGCAGATAAATGCAATGTGTTGTACAAAGACTGAAAGAAAGATGCATGTACTGAATACCAAACAATAGCCTCACCTCAACTAGAAAATACTTTCTCCACAGGTTTTCTTTACTGAGTAAGACTAAATATTTAAGTATTGGTAGGACTTTGCATGCTGTCCCATGGTCTAGCATGAGACCAATATTTCTTAGAAAATTATTTCATATTCTGGAAAGAAGCATGATGTCCTGCTCCAAGGAACTCCCACATTAACAGCATTGCCTTTACACAAATAACTTTTACACATCAAGAGAAACTCTTCTCACATCAACTGAATACACTTCCACACAAAGCTGAAGTAGCAAAGTGGGGATTACTAAAATACAGTGTTTACAGACCACAAAGCTGTGACTATTCAGGTTCAAACACTCACAACTAAAAAATATTTGTTAGTCTTACATGCATCTTTCTGATGAATAATGACTACTCTTCCCCCACCCCCTTCACTTATGTATTTCTGAGCAACATTTATTGTCCTAATGAAAGCTCAGACATTTTTCAAGGGTGCTGATAAGCCCAGTGATGAAATTTACTGAAAGCAAGGGACACTCACCCTGTAGTGATAGCCAGGATCTGCAGCAGTCTTGTGCTCGCTACTTTTAAAGCTGTGCTGAGCTGAGAAATCCCAGTTTTGGGCAGCAGCTGCAGAGGCTGCCCTAACATGGTGTCTGTGCCACACAGCTGGGACAGCACATTCAGCAGCCCCGTGGAAATGGCCAAGGACACATCCACGGGCTGATAGTGCACGCTGAGAGCAAAGACTGTCACCAAGAGAAGACGCTGTTGTGCTTCTAAGATTAAAATAAAGTTGCTTTTAATTAATAAGATGTTCAGAGTAAGAATTCTAAGACAGAAGATCAGCAGATTACTTTTAAAATATAATTTAATTAATTAAATTATCAAAGAAAAAGTAAGTCTTGTCAGACACTTTGAGGTAGTCTTTCTGATGAACCACTGCACTCTTCTTTAACTCAATGTAACTCTGCATCAAAATTGCCCAAGAAAGAGCAGCACACAGATCTAGTTTGTGATATAAATGTTCTGAGGCTAAATCTCAAACCAGCATCTTCTATCTGAGGTGAAGTACTTAATTTTGTAACTGTTTCACATTATTTCTCAAGGTGAAACACCAAAACAACCCAGGTAACAATGTCCACTGGGTTCTACCAACAAATGCAGATTTCTCTCTTTTAGGAAAAGAAGTCAGATAGGTAATTCAGTGAATTCTGGTCACTAAAATCAAAGTCTGTCTTGGAAAAAATACAAGCTGTCCTACTGTACATTAGAGAACATCTGGTTTGCCTATTTGCTTTTCACTTACCTATGTGATGCTTATTAGCTTGCAGAGCTCTTTCTAACGTAGCAGATAACTGCTGGTAAATTTTGTGCACAGCCATCTGAATTTCAATTTGAATGCTCCTCTTGGCTGCTCTGATACCATCCTGGGCCAAACAAACAAACAAAGATTATAATAATTGAGACATTTTTATCACTGGGTTATTGAAACAGCAGAAACTGCTGAAGTACACACCTGGTAGTGATGCAATCTTACACTCTCTCCTTTGGCCCCTGCATGTCCCACAGTGCCCAGACCAAAGCAGCCAGCAAGAAACTGGAGTCTAACAGAAGTAAGCAGTGAAGAAGACTGAAATCCTGGTATTTGGCGGTTTCCCATTAATGGCACACAGCCTTTTTCCTCCATTCCTGATAGAAGCACCAAAATCTGATGAAGTGCTTCCAGACGAAGCTAAAAATAAATGCAAGCGAAATACAATATTAAGTAAGAAGCCACTACCCCTAGAAATGGAAACTGGATTATACTGAACTGTAAGCAAGGATGAATGAGGTCACCATTTTCTCCTTCAGGTGTTTTTTTAATAGGGAACACTTTCAGTTTTGTTTTGGAGTTAGTTAACATAACATTCACAGTTCTAGTTAAGATATTTAACAGAAAAGAAGGAAAAACTACTTTAACAGGTAGAATTTGGACACTTTCAAAAAAATTCCTATAATAATGTATGAAGAATAAGAAGAGTTGTTTAACTAAAATTTACCTCAGCCCTCAACTGCTGCTGCTCCATTGCAATTATTGATGCTTGTGGACTGGTGGACATACTTTCCTCTGGTTCCTTAAATCCTGGGGAATTTCCCACATCTCCACTTACAAAACTGACAGCATTTTCTATCAAAGTATGAACTCCAAGGGATCTTGAGAGATCAAAATCAGACTCAACAAATGAGTAGGAGGATGTGTATAACCAATCTCTGCTGTGTTTCAGTCGAACCCACGAGTCACTCAGAGATTCCATTTGACTGTGTATTGCTCCTAAAGATACACAAAAGGAAGTTTCATCAACTCTGATACAGGTAATTTTGGCAGTAGGTAAAGACTGAACTGCTGCTACTGACACAGGTGGAAAATGAATATTCATGTTAATTATACCATGCATTAAGCAACTTAGAGCAAAACACTTGATTTAGATTTACAGCAATTTCCTTAAAGAAAAGGCTGTATTTCTCTTAAATGTTAAGCACTATTGCAAAAAGCTGCCATGTGAAAAAACAAAAAGAAGCCACTCAAACTGCTCAGCTTAAAGCTAGAACACTGAATAAAAAATGCTTTGCAGCTAAATGACAAAAGAGTAAAGAAAAAAATTTCTACCAACACAACTTAGGCACCTGGATATTTACTTCAGTGTTTAAACATTAAGCAAGAGTGGTTTTGGTTTTAATCACTGTATTTCATAGTTTTGGAAAACCACAATGTTATTCTGAATTAAGTATTTACAGAATTCATGACTACAAAAGAGAACAGAAATTCTTTAGACTAACAGAGAACATTTACTTTGACTTAAGACAAATACATGTATATTAAGCACTATCTAGAGTAAGTGTTAGATTTCTTTCATCTGGCAGTTTCACAAGTTTATTTTCAAGGACTTCCTATCATCAGCATTCCATTACCTGAAACTTTACTGCCACTAATAAATGGACTTCTTCAAATGAGCATCAGTCTGCAGCACTGGAATTCATCACCATAAATAAGTTTGGTCTCATTTCTAAGAGAGTTTTGCTAGAACTCTCTCCCTAGCACAAATGAATGCCATGCCACTCAAGTCATAACTTCATCAGCAGTTAATTGACTGGCATCAGTCAGTATTTTCCTCCTTTTATAAGTGCTGTTTGCCCACTTGGAGGCATGCAAAGTACTGCAAAACGGCACACCCTGCTCAGAAGAACTTCCCATCTGTATAGATAGACAGTGTCTGGAGACCTCAGTAGAAACTGTATTAAACTAAACTAAGCTGTATTTAAACTAACTTTGAAATTTTAGTTTGGATTATTCACAAAATGTACAAAAAATGTTTAAATATTTATTTACCTTGTGTACAGTAAGTTATAATTTGGAGAATCACAACCTGCTCACAGTAATCATACAAATCTGTATGAGTGAAGAATGTGTTTGAAACTTCAGTTTTAAACATCTTTCTGCAGGGTATCAGCTTCAAACACTATTAAACATAGCCATTTTCAGGGAAGTCACACAAATTCATAGGAATTCATTTGTCCAAAGCTTGCTTTCATCAGTAAGGCTGAGTTCCAATGGTAACAGCCAGACCCAAATCTCATGGTCTCCTTTAAACACTGCCTACCAATATCAGCTGCTCACAGGAACAAGCAAAGACAGACACAGAGGTTTTGAACTTGGACTAAAACTTTCCTAGCAACCTACATAACTTTTTTCCTGAAGTAAAGGCAAAATGCTGTTATTCTGCCACTGAGTCAGGACATACAGGTCACAATTAGCACCTTCATGCAATTTACAAATTCAAAATGCTGTGAAGTTTTTCTTCTCTTTTGTCAACCAGGTTACCTTCACTTAGTTGCCAAAAATTTAATTTTCAGGGCTATGATTTATGAAAACCTGTTCACATCCCATTTTGTTTTCAGCAAATAGTGTTAATGTGCATTTCCATAGTATTCTTAACAGCTGCTACTAAGCAGACTGCTATGGCTTCAGAAAGAACCATCACATCGATCATACAGACTCAAGTTTATTTTGGATAATGCAAAGATCATGCTCAAACACTTCTTTTCAAAGTGCTATCTAATTTCCTAATCTCTGCTACTTTATGTAACACAGTAAGACTACATGGTGTACAGAGAACAACCTATTTTATCACGTCTACTATGAAAAAAATGAAAGAAATTCTGTTACTCAATTTTACAGTTTATACCTGGCAATAATATTTAAAAAAAAGACAGATGACCTTACTCTAATTTTAACATCAATTCTTAGAATTGATTTAAAGCCTTCCTTTAAAATCTAAGTTCCATGGGGAAGTGGTTGGTGAGAAACATAAGATAAATAAGACAGAACAGACCAAATAGGTGCTAAAATACTCTGTTTCATGTAGATGTGGTTTCCTGGCAAGTGCACGGTGAACAGAGCCCAGGGGAGAGGATAAATGAAGCCTCAGATTACCCACAGGAAGCACAGCTAAACCATTTCCAAGTCCACAAACGTTGCCTACACAGCAACAGCTCTTTCCAAAAGCCCTCCAGCCTTTGTACAGCAGGGGAGCTCAAAACAGCCCACAGTGACTTCAGCTTCCTCCCCTCCACCTGCCCCACACTACACTATGCCACACCACAGAATCAAAGTATTTGGATAGAAACAAAAAACAATTCCAATGGCTTAAATCATAAGCTGAAGGAAACCTTTCATGGGTTTACAGAACATCAGAAGAAAATTTAGTTCTGATAGGCAACAAACCTTAGAGGAAACCCAACCACATATTAATAAATATTATTTAAATAATATTATTTCATATGTGAAGAAACTATGAGGTCTTAGGTAACTGTACAAAATGCAAGAATGTTTAAATGTAAGACCAATGTAAAATTGTTTCTAATTTGGAGGAAAGTGCAGTGATTATGAGTTACAGATTAAACATAAAAGAATAGAAGTTATAACTGAAAGGAGAGGGTTTAAACACAAGTATGTCAGAAATCAAAAGAGCATAAATCAGAATTGTAAGTGTTTAACCATTAGGGCACAGAGATCTAAAAGTAATTTCTTCCCTCTTGACAATATTATGTATCAGCAGAAGAATCAAATGTGTGACTACATTGGAGCTCAGCTTGATTCTGTGTAACATCAATCACACAGAATTGATTGCAGCACAGCACTTCCAGAAGCCTCTACAATCACATGAACAGAGCTGCACAGACGAATAAACCTGAAGCTTACAGTAAAGAAAATTTACTTGTCCTTATAAGCCAGCTTGTAATAATGAGTTTTCTAAATGAATGTGGCACAGCTGCAATACACTCCTTATAAAACAAAAAATATGTAGGGAAGCTATAGAGACAAGAAAATAAACATGCCGTAAGTTACTTGCTTGAAGCTCTTCTTTTCTCTGGGGCTCAACTGGCCAAAAAGGAGTAAATACACTATACCACACAAGAATCAGAAGACAAAAGCAGACATTTGAAACAGCAGGTAACATAAAATCTCTTCCTCGTATTATTCTGACTTAAACAATCAGTCTCATCTCAATCAATACAAAAAACCAAGGAGCAAGGTATGTGGAAATTTACTCTTGTTTGGCATGAATACAGCCTAAGACAACAGTCTTTTTAAATTCTCCACTTTCAAGGGAAAAAGAAATAATCCCCTGTAGCACAGCTGTAGGCATTCATGTGTGTATTCTTGTATGTTCAAGTCCCTTCCTTAAGCACAATTTGTCAATTTTAAAAGGCAGAATTCATAAATATTTTAATTCCATTTCAATTTAAGTTGCTACTTTTTTTTGGAGTAGCCCAACTGTGTCAGTAAGGCACAGCAGTACACACAAGTACACTGAAATTCACTGAGTTAAGTGGCAGGTGATGAAAACCCACAAGTGGAGGACTCTCACTTCTCTCTACCCTGTGGCCTGAGCTTTCCTTACTGCTGTGTACCTGACGTGGTGTACAGCACCCAACAGACACTGTACACAACATTTACAACATCTGCAGGCACACTCTCTGGATCTTCAAAACAAGCAACAGAAAAAACAAAGGGCTTAGATACAAGGGGAAAAGAAAAATGTGCTGCTCATCATCCCTTACTGCAAAATTGCTCAAAAAGACTTTTTCTGTAGGGATGGAAGGAAAAGTTTACTGATACAGAAATAACTGAATAATAGCAAGGAACAAGATACTGAAAAGATCTCAGATTGAAATAGGAATAACCCAGTTCTCTTTCTGAATAGACAGAATAAATTAAGAAGGCAATTAGAATGAAAATTGGACTGAGTGGCTAAGATGTTAATTAAGTTAAAAGAGAATGCTTTTCCTTCCATACTCATCTGCAAGACCATAGGAACTCATAGTATTATCTCCTTTATTCATCACAGCACACCACAAAAATAAAGATAAAACTGGAGGGGATTCACCAAACATGCCTAGCTGGCACTTCACTGTGCCAGCCACGTGACAAGGGGTGGACAATGTAAAAAAGCTACAAGTTACACCCTCACCAAACACTGGGACACGCTTCAGTTCTAGGAGATAACTAGGATTCACAAAACAGACATGTCACAAGAGACACAAGACCATAAAAAGCACTGAACAGCCCATCCATTTATCACACAAATATCTGTAGATCTTTTCTTGACCTTGACAGACCTATGAGGAATGTTTGCCTGCAGGTGCACCCTGCATTCTCTGACTCTGGCATTGGTTATGAACCAAAACTGGCATATATATCACCCAACATAAGCAGACAAGCTTGCATTACTGTGTGCTAACTCCCAAGGAAGTCTTCCAGTACCGAAACAGAGGCACCTGTACATGACATGTTTGTGACATGTTTGCAAATGAGCAATTTGAGCTTCTTTTAAGGTTCTGGACAGACTTCACTGTATTTATCTGTTTCTCCTCAGTGTTCAGACCTGGTAGAGGATCTTCTTGCTATAATTCAAGTTCTGATGAAGTCTACTGTCACACTATGTCTCACTTCCTGAGGCTCATGGCCTAAGCAACAGCCCAGGAACCATGATCCATGAGACATATTGTATCTGAGACATAATCCAAGATCATTTCCAAGGTTATTTTTAGGACACAGAGGATATCAAGTACAGAGTTCAATGTCAGAGTAATGGCAAAGCTAAAAATGCTGACTTCAAAATTGACCTGCAGATCAGGGGTTGACAGAGGCCTTCTGATGGATCTTCTAATCCTGAGAATGCCATGATACAGCTGCTGTCACAGTAAAAGCAGCTCTAGTGCATTTTTTTATTTGTTCAGCTGTTTCAATTGATTATGCATGGTCAAGGCATCTCTTCCCACATTACTTAAATATTGAAATCTAATGGGTGCTGCCACTGACAGTAACCTGTCCATTTCCAAAAGACTTTAAAAGGCATGAAACCTCTGAGTACGCTGCTCAGTGATGAAGCCTTTTAAACCAGAACTCTTACCTTGCCCAACAGTATCAAGGCTTCTGTTACTGACACATATCATAACTCAGCCTAATTCCTGTTTGCATAGTCACATGTTTTTTACAGATACAGAAGACCTGAGTCATGATTCTCAGACAGATTCTGCACCATCCAGATGGAAGTGGGACTTCTATCAAGGAGCTCACTAAGATTCCCCAGTATGAATCAGTAACAAAGAACAACAGAAAATGTGGTTGCTTGGTTCTATAGGTGTGCTGGTGTTGGATGCAAAGTAAAGCAGTGTCTTCTGAATGCAAGTTCTCCAAATTCAAGCACATTTTATGGTAAAAATTCATTGTTAGCACAAGAACAGAATGTTCCACATAAACTTCTTTCACAATTATTTATTCCTGAAGTCACATGAGTGAAAACAGAATGCATGTTTCTGATTCACTTAACAGAAAACCTCACTTGTTTCAAAGGAGCATTACAATTCTAGAAACGAGAATGAAGAGTTATAACCAAGGAAATACTATAACCAAGGCACAAAGCAACAGAACTTCACACAACAGAGAGCAGGTAGCAGTTATTTTAAATGCTATTTTTAAATGCTCAGATTTAACACCTGTTATGTAACTGTAAACTGTATGCAATGGCAAACACAGTTTAACTTAGGAAATTAACATTTAGCAGGTTAGTATTCACTAGGTAAACAAAAGAACTTACCCCTCTTCCTGTGTGATGCTGCCAAATCCAAATCAACATTTCGTCTTCCACTCTAGATTAAAATATTAATAAAAGCCTCATTTCCTCAGTTGATCATACGTGGTGCATGTCAGTATTTACATTTCATCCCTCACCCATAAAAGTGAAACAATTAACAGAGCTACAATTATTTCAACGTTTTTTTTACCATTAGTGCCTTCTCTTAACAATGATGAATTAATGTATCAAAACACAGCGCTAAACAAATGTTTCAGATGTACTTCCCATCTAAACATTGCATTGACAATCCTTAAATACATCATGCTGGTTTACATACCAGTGAATAACCTTCCTCATCTGATTCTGGCTGAGACAAATCAGATTCACTTCTTGACTTCATCAGTCTGTAGCTTGAGCTTGCATGGATTGAGCGACTTTCTGCTGTAAGACTTTCACTCCTGCTTCAGGTGCACACAAAAAAAACCACTGATATTACACAAAAGTAAGAGTTGATAGACAAATATAGCAGGCATCACAGTTTTGTTTGGGAGGAGACTATCACAGAACACCACAAGACTACATTGAAGAGGAAAAGAATGGTCTGATGGCTTCAATTATGCTTATAAAGGGTATTAGTAAACTTTGTTACTTCTTAACAGCCTTACTGGTCAACTAAACAAATGTCAACCTCGAATAAGTGATTGCTCTAGAGCCTTGTAAGTATTACACAGAGTAAAAAGAAACACTCTGAGCTGAGAGGGCAAGAAACAGAGACAAAGTAAGTGGGTGAAAATCAGCACTGAACTTGTTAAAAACCCACCCATAAAATGTATCCTAAAGTTGATATGCTGGAGATGAAAGCCACTTTGACAATGACAGAGGCAGCCACCCCCGCTTTAGGGACTGGATTTCCAAAAAGAGGCAAAAAGAATAAAAGAGGACTGAATATATAAAATTTTTCTCTCCAACATCTTAATATCTTTCCCATCAATATCTTAATTTAAAATATTGAAACAGGACACCTAAAAACAAAAAGTCTTACCCATGCCTGTGACAGAAATATTTATAAAAATCAACCACGAACACTTCTGTCATAATAGGCTTTGAATATTTTGTTTTAAACATATAGGTTTGGTTTTTTTAACACCACTATATAGGACATTGGTATGGGTCAAAAAACCACAAACAGGGTAAAAAAATCCAAACACACACAACTTAAAGAAAAAATAAACAACTTTTCCAAGTGTCTCATGCTGTCTGTACATGTGATGATCTGAACTATTTACCACTAAGCCCTACTTTGAAACTTAAATAGGGTCCACACAGAATAAAACTCTTCAGGTTTAGTTAGCATGGCCAAGGAAAATTTAGAAAAATCACTATTTTCAATGGAAGCATAACACTGCTATCAGCAGAAATTTCCTTCTAAAAAAACTGCAATAACCATGAGAGGAAAACTGGGGTTGTTTAATCAGTTCTCTAGGGAACAGAGAAGAGTTCACCATGGTGTAGAATCAGCAAAGCCCACCTGGTCATGAGGCCGATGCCCTCGGGAGCAGCAGAGGGAGGCTGCTGGTGCTGCCCATCCTCCCTACGCTTCTGCAGCTCCTCAATGACAGGGCTCACGCCCAAGATCAGCAAGGCACATCTGTGGATCACAGAGTTGCAGGCAGCAGTGTACACATCCTGCCCTTCTGTCAGATCAGTGCTGATCCTTCGCTCCTGCTGGGACTGAGCAGGTGGATCATCAAGTCTAGTCCCTGGCCCCGTGCTCATCCTATCTCGATCCCGACTGCGAGCTACTTCACGGGCTGATAGGAAACATTGAAAGATTTCTGTAACATGCAACACAAAAAGAAAGTCTTAACTTCTAGACAAAGCTACAGAGAATAAAATATTCATCTACATCTTGGGCCAAAAACTGCCCCACTATAAAGAACAACTAATATTTTTCTAACAGCAAAAGAATACAATAATAATACAATGCCATAAAGGAAGTCATGCAAACAAGTTAAATGAAGCATTTACACAACATTACTTTGAAAATGAAGGACAATGCACTTTGACAGAACACCAAAACTCTTTTAGTGTCTTACTGCAACCCAATTCCTGTTTGAATAGCATCAAAGAGAAAAAGATTATTTCACGTTTGCCTTTTAACAGATGTATGTAAAATAATGCTTCTGTAAATCTGTATTGCACACACCAGAACATCTCCAATTCAATACTGGAACAGTTTCAGGCTTTTATTAGCTTTGGGCAGTACAATGAAGATCAAAATTCTTAGCCTACTTAATTCTGCTGTAGTCTAAAGGGTCAGCTTCTTCCAAAGAGTATGTGTGAGAGATCTCTTCATCTATGTCAAATGAACTAAAGTTCTCTTGATTTAATAATTTTAATTTTAAAGATTCAGGCACCCTTTGGAAAGGCAAAGGTAAAACTAAATACTTCCTTCACTGAAATGAATACAACTCCACAAGTCAGCTTCAGCATCCCTTAGGCACACAAGTGAGAGAGTCAGCATCTTCCTATTTATCTGGACATGTAACACTATTGTCTGTCTGGACATTTCTGGATATATTTACTTTATTGTAGCCAGAAGTCCAGTGGAATTTGAGAGCTCTGAGCATTTGCCCAAAATAATTGCAAATCAAGCAGCCAAACATACTGCATGCACTGAGCAGGTGATGTGTAAATCTGCTACAACCACAAATCAGCTTTTGAATGTGCACTTCAGCTCCACTGCACTGTCCATGGAACAATGCATCCTACAAAACTAAAGGTGTAACATACATTTTGATCAATAAGGCCCCAAAGAGAAATGCAGGAGTCCTAATAGGAAACTGTCAACAAAATAAGAGATGACAGCAGAAACTGGAAAAAACATTTTAACAGTATCCAGAGGAACAATATTTGGAAAAGAAAAAGAAAATTGTGCCGCTATGGAAAATATTTCAAGTCAGCCAATTTCGATTTTAAAGCTACATGCATTGTACAGAAATGTTCCAAGGCATTGTAACACAAATGCTCTCTTGGAGAACACTCAGTTCACAACAGAGAAAAATCCAACCTTGTGGGACTGTTGCTCTACTGAAACGGCAAAAATTAAGGATTAACTACCCCATCAAGGTGGACTACAAGCCCAAATCAGTGTAAGAACACTTTTTGAAATTCACCTTTTTCAAGCTATCTTCTGAAGAATTAAACAAAATGTTTATAAAGCCCAGGAGAAAATATGGCAAATAGTGTTAAAAATACCAAACTGACTAAAACTTCCACTTTTTTAAGAGTAGAGATATTCAAAGACAGAAATTAAGTCCAACACAGTCCACTATTATCAACAGTTTTGTTTCCAAACTTCAGAATAGCATTCCCTTCAAAGCTTACCACATAAAATAATAACACAAACACAGCCAAAATTCTGTATCTAAATACTGATGAAAACTCAGAGATCTAATGACAAGAACTTTAGAGAAAACAAGATGAAACCAAGTAGTCTTGTAGAAGTGCATGTAGAAGTGCTGGTATATGTCAGATGCCCTGAATTGCAGTGAACTCACTTAAGTATTCACATTCCTTTGTATCTAAAAAACTTCCCTGAAATATAAAACAACTACATCACTGTATAAAAATAAACCTCTCAAAATGTTTATGCAGACAGGTCTTTCCTAATCTTTTAAATAATTTTCCAGTTTTCCCTCAGAGTGAAAAAGACATTGTCCTTCCAAAGGGCATGGAATTATTGACACACATAACCAGTACTTACTACCAGCTGTCATAACTTCATGTTCTCTTTCCTCCTCTTCATCTTCTTGTTCTGGGTGTCCTTCCTCCCTGTCACGTTCTGCCTGCTCCTCCATTTCTGCTTCTTCATCAATTGTACGAGTAAAAGAATGGTCTTGAGTATCAACATCAGCAGATTCTTGGTTATCTAGAATCTTGATTAAAAATAATACACATATGAAGTGAAATTAATTCTAACCAAAATGAAAGATATATGTACAAGGACAGTGGTATTGAATAAGAGTATTCTTCCTCTTATTTCCAAAAAAATACCTTTGATACTGTGTGAAATAAACAATAAAGAAAATAGTTTACATTCAGTATTTTAAGTATTTAAGTTGGAAAATTAAATTCTCCTTTTGTAACCATGACTCAGATTATCTGCAGAAAAATGTCTCCATGTAATGCTTACTTGGACACTACAGTCAAACTTTGACACTTCAGCACCAAAGCCTTTAGAAACCATAAGCCTGGGTATACTGTGCAAAAGCAAACCAGGTGCTTTTTCTCAGTGGGATTAAATCTGAAGCAACAAATTTACTGCATATATATAAAAGTATTGCATCTCTAAGTTTGAGGACTTCTGGGAGTAACAGAACATACTGCATGCACACCCAATGCTTTCAGAAGTGCTGAGTCTCTTGCAGCTTTGTGAGACCCCTACCCTGAGAAAGGAAGAGGGCAAAACACACATCCCCGTAATAGTTATGACCAGTAGGAGACATACCTACATTATTTTAAAGAGCACCATTAGTGCTTTACAATACAGCTAGAAAGCCTCCTAATCCTGATGTTATATGAGAATTTTGTTCATTAAAAATATCTTGCTTGTAGATTGCAAACCACAATTAAATATCCTATCAGAGAAACCTGCTTTAAGGACTCCTTTGTATTGCCAAACAGGCCCCAACCCTGTAATTCACAATTTATTATCTGGCTTAATAAAGTTTTTCAGAAGTTGCCAGTTTCAGGCCCAGTGCTCTCATATCAGACACTCACACAGGGCTGACAAGTTGCCCTAAAGCAATGCTAGGACTAAGATAATATGACCATGGAGGAAGGAAGGGGTAGGCAAGGAAGGGGAAGAGAGAGGTTCACAGATCAGAGGCGCAGATAATGCAGCTGGATTCAGGAATGGCAACCAGACAAAGCTGTGGCCTGCTCAACACAGCTAAGCTGTAGGGTTTCTATGGCCCAGCATTCTAGAGATGGGAAGAGGAAAAACCAGGCTTGAGGCTGGGCTTGGGCTGAATGATGCCAACCAATCATTTGCTTTAATTGATTTAATATCACATACTCCAGACTAATAGATTCCAAATTATCCCCTACCCATTTTCATTTGGAAACTCATGAAGGTTTTTCAAAAGGATAGAAAAAAAACCAAAAACTTGGCAATTATGTAATATTTTCTTAATAGTCAGTAAAGCCAGAAGAACTGCAAGGAGATTGCAGCCTTACCCATCTGTCTTTGGAGGATGACCTGGTCTGAATAAGCTCCATGTTCTTGCAGGCAAGCAAGCGACTCCGAACCTTATACACACAGCGGTAAACTTCTGCCAAGGCCTTGCCAGGCTGGTACCTACAGAAAATCACACCCAAGCCAGAAAAAAAATCACACCAACTTCCTTTCAAAAAGTCAAGCTGAGTTTTTAAAAGCAGCTTTAAGTTACTTGCCTGCTCTCACCACAAGCTTGACTAAGTAAACTTGTATGTTTCAGAAGAGCTGCAAGGACAAATCTGGACACAGTGTCTAAGAGTGATTCATTACTTAAAGTTGCAGTATCCCAATCTGAAAGTAGAAACAATTCATCAAAACTGGCTACAGTTCCCAAAAAACAAAAATTTTTTCAATATTGTATTCAATATCTCGAGCCATTTAAGTCCCTTTTTTTTTTTTGAGCTGACTTTAATTTAAATTTAATTTTAAAAAAAACTTTTCCCCACTTTAAAAAACCCACATTTTTATATTATTATTATATTATATATTTATATTATTTATATATTTATATATTATACGTATTATATATAATATAAATATATAAACTAATATATATTCATAAAATAAACATGTATTATTATATATATTTAAATATGTTATTTAAATATAATATATATATAAATATATACTATATATAATATATATAATATATATAATAATATATATTTGTAAAATAAATATATATTATTATATATATTTATAAAATAAATATATATTATTTTATATATTATATATTATTAATTTATATTATCTAATATTTCATATTGCACCATGATGAAAAAACTGAACTGCCAAGCAAACCTTCACAAAGCACCATAATTTTCCTTTAGCAAACAAAAAGTTACTGTTCTCCTTTGTTACAAATATGTTTATAATGTATTTTTCTGCTAAATGTTAGCTATAAATCCTTGTGAACTGCTGTAGAAGGGACAAAAAGTACCTGGCCATAGGTAAGTCTAGTCTAACACACCAGCTCCTCAGCAAGTTCCATGACTTTGCCTGTGATGCTATGCTAACATGACCATACAACTTTAAGTCAGCTGAACAGAGCAGACCCATATCATCTTCTAAGGAACCCAGTTCCACAGCCTAAATTACACAGATTAGCCCATTCAACTCAGATTGTACAAACATAACCAGCACTGTTTTAACTGGAATTCCCATTTCTGTGGAATCCTGTAACAGAATTCCTGTGTTGTTCTCAACAGGCACACAATACCATTTGCTCTTTTCTTCATCTGGCTCAGCTTGGCCAGAGCAACAGAAAATGATCTCTGGATCCAGCAGTTACAGTACAACTACAATGCTCATCTCATTAAAAGGAACCTGGAAAGCTTGAGCAGGAAACCCAGATTTTAGGCAATAAGCATGAAAAACTATTACCACTGTAACAGCAGCCTCCCAGAGACTTGAAAAACAAAAGATGACTTACCCCTTCTTTCCATTCCTAACATATTTTGCAAGTTACTTTGCCTTCCCCTATCTCCTCCCCTTTAATTTTTCTTTTTAATTGTAAGTTTCACCCTGCTCCACTCAGAAAATAGAAAAAAACAACAATTGAATAAACAAACAAGGGTTTCTTCTTACCAGTTCAGAGGGAAAAACAACACAAAGCTACATGTTTGCCAAGCACTGAAATCAGTGTCAAAAGTAAATAACACAAAAAGCAAAAGAAATATCATAGAATATAATAATAAATTAAGTTTATCATGTTGTAGAATTAAAAATCATTGCCAAAGAAAATACAGGATTATGCTAGGAGCATAGCTGGAGCATTTAACTTGCTTTCAACATACACAGGTATTTTCAGCACTTTACCTTTACTGACAGCATAGTCCTGCATACTGATCCAGAGGCTCCTTGCTGGCTCTTTTGTACAGCCCAAGGCCAAATCAACATAGACTGTAATCTCTGGTCTCAGCTTGTAATCAAAGGGCTTCTGCTCCTCATTTCCAGACAGGGCCACTTCTAACAAGGAGCTCATGCATTTGTCTAACAGAAGGGAAATACCAAAGAAATTAAACTCCAAATTTTGGGGATTTGCATCTATCTAAATGCATGTAAACCACCTTTTACCTTCCTCTTAGTTTAAAAAAAAATTAAAAATCAAGACATGTTATTGCCCTTCCAGAAATTCACCTTACACAGGGAAGTACTTAAAATACAATCTACATAAAATCTATAGAGATTTAGAAGCATTATCCAACTCTTCTTCAAGAATATAAATCTGTATCATTAACTCTACCTGAACTGCACAGCTATACACTTGCAACTACTGCCTGGACCCATTTCAAATCACTCTGTCTTGCAAGGCTTGAAGCAGCCTACTCAGAACCAGAGGGAGAAGGAGATGTGAACTAAAAGGAACAGGGCACAAAGAAGCAACTGCCCCATTCAGATAGGAAGGGATAACTGGAACACCACTGCTGAGTTGTTGATAATTCTGGTAGATCAAAAAGAATGACATTTGCTACTGTGTTGTTTCCAATTAATAAAACAATCATTTTTCAGGTAGAATAATATAGAGGAGCTTTCTCAATAACTAATATAAAAAATTTAGTTCCTGGAGCATCTGTTAAATGCTGAGCATCTAAGAGCAAAACATTTCCAAATAACTGTGTGAAGACTGTGGTCTTTCATTAAGAAATTGTGATTTTTTTCCTCCTATATGGGTTTCCAAGACTATAAACTACATCATAACCTTAAACAGAAATTTGAAATTTTTTCTATTACTACACAAGTAGACAACACTGAAAGACAAACCTTAAGTACAGAGACTTACTCAAACATCATCAGACATTTCCCACCTGAACACATATTTACACAGGCCATTAGACCCTGGCACTGAACAGCTCACCTAAATGAGGAATATCCATCTCCACTCCATCGCTGAACAGTGGGGTTTTGAGCCAGTAGGCTGTGTCCTGCTCCTCGGGGGACACCGGAGGGCCCTGCAGCATCCCCCCGAGGCAGCGCCCGATGAGCAGGGCCACCGTCCTCTCCAGGTCCACTAGCCACACCCACGGCTGGGCAGGCTGTGGCAGAGGCACACCTGCAGGGTCGATCAACTCAGGGCCACCTGCAAGAATTCACTGCCAGGTTAGTCACCCATGCACAGGTGTCACAAACAATTCCAAAATTCCAAAGCTAATGGCAGATCTTGAGCTATATATATATATAAAATATTTCCCAGTTAATTGCAGATTTGCCCCCCAATCAGCAACTTTTCAACGGAAGAAACAGCAGCTAGGACAAACAAATAGCTGAATATTGGAAGTGCAGCACAGCAGAAGCCAGCACCATTCATGGTGCAGCTGTTCATGAAGTAAAGGCTCTTAAGCTCTGCCTGAGAACCTGCTTTGTCTAATACACACATCTCTGTGTTCTGATAAACATGTACAGATTAAGGATACAACTGGAAACAGCACTCAGAGCAGAAATAAAGTATTTCACAGCAAAGGATATTAATACATTAAGGAAATTGAAAAGGAGATGCAGCAAGACACATAGTTTAAAAAAACAGCCATCTTAAAAGGGAAAGCTAAATTCTACTACAGAATGTGCCATTGTTTAATTTTCAGATTAAAAGGACATTTGTTATTATACCATGAAGAGGCCACTGTAATTCCTGATCTTCCAAAAGGGCTGCAGCAGGCAAGAGTCTGTTGAGACAATCTAAAGGTGGCAGCAGATCCAGCAGGTAACTCAGCAGAGGCCGGGCTACTGACACGGGCAGCAGCAACAGTGAGTTCACAATTTGAGAGAGCATACTGCCAGCAGCTGATACATAAATCACATCTGCAGAGAAAAAACCAAACCTGAATTAGTTACAGTTATGGAATTATGTAAGCACAATTTAAGAAGTCAAAGAATTGCACCTCAGCTATCTCAGAATGTCTTAAACAATACAGGTTGAATTGATGGGTTTGTTTAATAATTATTAATCTCTTATTTTAGTTAAACACTTTTCAGTAATCACAATAACTGAACTTTTAAAAAGAGAAATCTAGAACTAATGAAACTGAAATACTAACACACATTCAGTATTCTGTTCACATTCTGAAGTGAAGGTGAAGAGAATGGACAATTCACATTCTCCAACCTGTGCTTCTCCTGCACACAAAACGTCCTACCAAGAACATGGACCAGACCCATTCCTGGGTAGACACCTCATCTCCACCTTTGGGGGAGACTTGGGATGCCTAATTTATGCAGATATAGGAAAAATAAGCTATTTTAAAATTCAAACCTAAGCCAAAAAAAGTTGCCTAAGGTTACAAAGCCATCATGACTGATTTTTCCATGGACAGTTACCTCTCAGTTTTTCTCCAACACTACCATTCCAAGAGCTTTCCTTAAGCAGCGTTGCAGAACGGGAATAGATATCTGTAGCATGAGGCAATAAAAGCTGAAGGTGTTTGTGAAGCAGTGCCACGCTGCTGGAATTCTAGAAGGAAACAAATAGGAATAGTACTGTAAATACATAAAAAGGGTTCACTATTTAAATCACTTCAGCTTTCAAATACTCAGATTTTCAAAAGGAACCTTATAACATTCTAGTGTTTATGAATACTTAATTATTTTTTTGTCTCCTAAACGGTAAAAATAAGGACACACACCTCAGTAACACTGTTGATGTGGCAATAAGCCAGCAATTGTTTCTGCAGGGAACATAAAAGCTCATGCAGATGAGCAGGTTGGCTGTTTTCTGATGATGATGTACCTAGTAAAAATTTATCACTGTTTTTTTCCAGTTCTCCAAAGGCTTGGTCCTATTAAGACAAAAGGGGATAAAGATATCAATTAACTCTGCTTCAAGCGCTGTAACACTTTACTATCACCTAAAAAGAAGCATTTTTATCTTTACTATATGCACCTGTAATTACTGAAGAAATTGGATAATGTCAAGTGGATAATGGGATAACCAAACTTGAAATTCTGATTGTTTATAATGTCACAGCAGCTATTGTGGTAGTCATCAGGCAAACACTTCTTAAAATGTTTCTTTTGCATGCAGCAATGTTTTTATTCCTCACTAAGGATAACTAGATGAAAAACCTCACTTCCTAACCTAGCCCCTAAAGCACAATGTGTTAAAATAAGGACTAATTCTTAGGATCTCTTGTGGGCTGATGCACAAGATATCTCACATTAGAATCCCTTTTTACACTGTCTAGGTTGGCAATAGAAGAACATAGATGGCTGCTTGACTCCCTTTGGAATCCACTGGAAAAAGTGAGTTAGTTTCAAGCAGCCAATTCAAAGCAGACAGTTTCACCTTGCTGACTGAAGGAGGTCTAGATAGAAGAACAAAACACTGCCACCCTGCACTGAGGAGCTCCACACTACACCAGGCAAGTCCAAACCTCTAGTATTGTCTCACTGTTGAATTCAACTGGCTGGTTGAATTAAAAGCTGAGTCAGGGATTTGCTCTCATGCTCCCCAACACTTTCTAAGAACAACAATCTGGCTGACACACTGTGTTAATAAAACCTGTACTTGCTGCTCTATTACAAGGCAGTTACCACCCTAGTGAAGTTAATTAAACAGATTCATGCTCCTGGTGGCTGCTTATTGCTCCCTGGTGGCTGAGATTACACAGACACTGCTTACTACCAGTTTACTTCTTATGCTACGTTTTCTCTTCTAAAAAAATCTGAAGGCAAAGCAAGAGCAATAAAAACAGTCTGATATGAAACCAGCTGCATTTACATAAGTTACATTAAACAATAAATACCACTATGGAAATACTAGAAGCATACTGTTAGAGATTATTTAACTGACTTTAGTCCACTTAAATACATGTGGCACTGCTACTTTAGATAAACAAATTGAGCATCATTTCCTTAAGATGGGGGATAATAGTAACCCTTCAAAGTATCAAAAAATAATTATAATTTTAAAAAAATTAATATGAAGACAGTACATACTGTATAAAATCCCAAGTTTCTTAGAAGAGTCTTCATTAAGATTTCAGCTAGATGAGTATCTGGATGACTGCTCTGGACAGCATATGCTTGGTCAGAGAGGTTTCCATAGCTGATACACAACGAGGAAGTTTCTGTGGTATCGGATGGGGAGCTATAGCCAAGCAGGGAAGCTACGTGGGTGTGATCCTGCAAGCTTGTCAGAATGATGTCCAACTGCATTCTCTAAAGAACATTTAGACACAAAAATCACTCTTTGTTCATAAAGATAAAATAATGAACTAAGAATAAGAAAGTGTTAGGCATACTTAGCCAATAAAAATATTCTAATGGGACATAGAAACAAGCTGGAGGGCTTTACCAAAATATTCCAGGTATTCCTTGAGATTTGATTTGTACTATTAGAGAGTGGATAAATATACTGAATTAGATTCACCATACCCAGTAAAAATCTGAGATTAACAGAGACAGAAACTAGATTGTCCACATGGTGGGCAATAAGGGCAAGACACTGAACCAAACACTTTCTCCAGTATGTCCTGGTTATCTGATTATTTGGGAAGAGGGGTAGGAGACACACAATTTCTCTACACTGTACATCAGAAAAAGGGTACAAAGAAGAACCTTGCAGTTGTCTTTGCAAAGTAGGGTGAAGTCCATGTAAGGAAAGCGTTATGCAAGTATTCATCCCAGAAAACAGTTAATTTTCTCTTACCAAAGCTTGTTCAATCAATCTAGTATTCAAACTTAACTAATCTCTAAACTTGTCTGGATACAGCACCACAGCAATTGCTAAGCTCTCTGTAGATGACCTCCACTTGAGAAAACAAGCAGTGGTCCCTGCCTCACTCCCCACTCTGGTTTAGCCAGGCTGCCCTATAGATTTTGTTACACTGGGGTTTGCACTGCATCTCCCCAGAAATGTGCCTGCACTCTGCAAATGGGGCTCACCTCATAGCTCAAAATGTTCTCACAGAAAAACCCAAAGCAAACCACAACTGCTCTCAGGCATGTTTTTACTTGACCTTACCTGTCCTTTTGATAAGCTTTCCCATCTATCAGGACCTTGAGGCAGAAGAGAATGTAGCAATTCCATTCTCTCTCGCAATGGAGGAAGTAGCATAGTTGCTCCAACTGACAGTGTCTCAATTACAACCTAAAGTTAGGGCAGCCAAAAATACTTCTTCAGTGGAGAAAGGAAATAATCAACCCACCTGTATCCTCAAAAAATACCAGACATCACACATGATATATCCCAAGTATCTGTTTAATTTCATTTAATATCAGAATTCTACCACACAATAGCACACTAATCTTTTATGCTGTGACACAAACATGTGCAGTACATTGAAGGAGTGAAACAAGACCCACAAATGTTGCTATTTCTTGTAAGAATGCATCTTAGGAGAATTACTCAACCAAGTAAGTTACTCAATCCACAACAATAACATTTGAGGCTCACTATTACAGGGAAGAACAATTTGAAAGTTACAAAATTAAGCATCTTTCTAAAATTCTTATGCAAATATTCTCCTCTGCTTTCAGATCATAAAACAGCAATTGTGACTACATTCTTTAACGAGTAAAACAGGCAAGTCAAAATAATTCAAAAAGTCTGATAAATATCCAACTATACACACACAAAAAAAAAGAGAACACAGTAGTACAACTTTCACATGTAAACAACAAGGCATTACTTACTTCTTGAATTTCATCAGGTACAGAAGAGTCCATCAGTCTGAACAAGAGATTTCGAAGAGGACCAGCCTGCCGACCGAGAATGCTGGTGGCTACACCTCCAGCCAGTGCAAGTGCAAGGTGATTAGAAAGCAGCTTCAAACACAATTTAAGAAAATTGTGATGTTCCCTATAAAAGGAATATATATACCTGTTAACCTCTCCTATTGTTAGCATTGCTCCCTTCCACTTATTTGTGCACAAAGCTTTTAACTCTCCTTTGATTTTTCATATTAGAAAGGCAAGTAAATTCCAACTGGGAGTTTAAGGAAACTCCTCTGAGGAACTTACTGCCAGCCTGCTTAAAAGAACAAAAACTGAAACTAGAATAGAAAAGTGTCTTTTTGAACAACAGTTGCAAGAGACATTTACTTTAAATTAGTAGTTTCATTAATTACGAGGCAAAACTATCCCAAAATACCAAAATAAACAATAATACAATATACAGAGGAAAACAAAAAACTTTTAAGTAATAAATGTAATCTTCTCTCAGAAGATTTAGAAGTAGAACAGTCAGGTTAAAAACAAACAGGATATTCATTTCTAGTGCTCTTAAAAAAATATTTGAAACACTGCTTACAGGAGTAAGAACTGACAACACAGAAAAATTAAAGGCATTTCAACTACACAGAAAAATATGTTTCAAAGGAAAACTCAGAAGCACTTAATTCTTTGCATAATGAAAATTAATTTCAGACTAAAGATCCTGCTACATTTGAGACACTGTAAAGCTCCTCTGTTATACAGATACACTAGAGTAATTTACACAAATGGCACCTGAATGAGCAACCAGACTTATGCTTGTTAAAGAATAGACTAATCCATGCACCAGTGCTGTAAAGAAAAAACAAATATAAAAATCTGTAACGTGCATATGCTGTATGTACCTTGATGAAGGAAAAGGAAGAGGAGGAATTTCACTGTTAATTTTGTCACAGTAGTGCTCAAGAAAAGAACGAAGATGTGAAAAGGTGCTTTCTTCAAGATCAACACAATAGGGTCTGTGCCATGCCACAACTTGTCTGGAATCAAGCATCAAAAAAAATTACCTTCTATAAATCTTTAACCACTTTAATAAATTAATAGTTTAAACAGGTTGAACACTGAATACACTTAACTAAACTAGATTCTTTCTTAGAGCAAAGCAATACAACTATGGCAGACCTGCTTCCTGATCCACAAAGGTATTTTCTGCTCTCTTTTCTGTACAACTCTTTACAACCAAACACTCCACATTTATGGACAAAAACACCTCAATGCCATAATTCTGAAGCCATATACATTTAATCTGATTCATGCAAAGGCTGACCACTAATCATAAAGCTGGTTTTAGTACAAATGTTATAGACATTGATAAAATACAGGGAGAACTCAAATGCAGAAGTAGCACTTAGTCCTATTTGAGTCTATCAACCAATTTCCTTAGTTGATAGCTCCTTCAAAAACAAGGCATTTGAAATTCTTCCTCAATTATCTTCCAAATATAAAGTTTTCTATTCCTTTGTGTTAGTCCATGCATAGAAGTTTGCCAGTTCACTTCAATCACTTGCAAACATCTTTCGTGAGAAAGTATTGAGTTATTGTATATTTATAACCAATCTATTTATTAAGGTACCTATTTTCAGTTTAACATGTAGCCATACAGAAATTTTTTAAGATCTTTAAATGCACCTCAGTAATTTGTCTGAACTTTCCAAAGTTTCCTGATTAGTGTACTACTTATTACACTAAAAGAAATTTCTCCAGCCATAAAAAATACCCTCAGAAGTGAAAAATAAATAGTTGTTTCACCTCCCGCTGACCACCTTGGCAATATTTAGTAAACAGAGGTAGGTTTTGTCTAACTACATGAAAGAAACATTCATATATAAAGCAGAATCTTTGGTGCTGATACATTTTCACTTGTAATATGCAACAATTAGAGAAGAAGAGGGAGGAAAGGGAAGAGGAAGACTACTTTCCAAACCAAAACATTACAACCAGAGTGCTTGACACACATGATGTGGGAAGACCTTCAGGAGATAGTAAAACATATCCCAAAATGGACCTGCATAAAAGAATAAAATGATACCTGTCCCAAATGTCATTGTTACCTGTCCCTTGGAAGAGCCGTCCAGGCAAGGCTGTGGGATGTTCCAGCTGAAATCTGTTGAATTGCAACTCCATCTAAACCACTTACTTTCTTCGGTTTAGTAATGGGGCCAGTAGAGTTTCCTTGACCACACTGTCCCATTGAATTGTTACCCCATGCATAAACTTCATTATCTATAAAGTAGAATAGTAGAATATCAGATAAAGTAGAAAACAAAAGCTGAGCTACAACTGTTTTGATCAAGAGGAGGATTATGTATCTTTACAGCTTATTCTCTTTACCATGAGAAAGTGCCAGACAGTGACTGTCACCAATGGAAATGTCAACTATCCTGGTAGCAGACAGCTCTTCGATGAGCTTGGGTCTGAGAGCAGTCGCCTCCGAAGAGCCACAGCCAAGGCAGGCCCCACAGCCCCACGCATAAACCTGGAGCAAAGAAACCACAGAACAGCTACAGGTCACACTTGTGCTACAGCAAACAACATCCCAGCAAACCACCTGGACAATGACTGCAATTACACTTTCAGCACAATGTGCTTTCCTAACTGAACACACATCTCAAAGTGTGCATTCCTTCCCCCAACCACCGAGGTGCCAAGAGCACAGCAAGGGGGAGGCTGCTGCAGGAAAACAAACTGCTACAGTCAATGTCAACACTGCTAACCCCTACTTTGAAAACTCACTGCCCCTGAATCACAGAGCTGGGGATGGGGAAGCCAGCTGGGTTACACTGTGGAAATGCTTATTGGATGATATGTATCCATCATGCCAGGAAGGGCCCTCATTTACCACCTCAACATTTATCTCCAAGCTTGCTGAGATTTTTCAGAGTAGAAATACAACTTGTAGTTAACACCTATATTCTAATATACACATACATTAAAAAAAACTATTAAATCACTTAATCAATCACCTGAGTTGGTTACTGAATTACAAATTACAAGCATTTCACTGCTGTTTGTTTCTTGAATCCAATTTGACTTCATGCTGGTTACATTTATTAACCTAAAAATACTACATTTTCTATGACTAAGCAAGAATCTTGAAAATTGTGTTTTAGATGACAGCACATTTTGAAATACTCTTGTGCATTAGATACTTCAATCTCTAATCAAGAGCTTCATTTCTACTTAAGTACAAGTTGAACATTTTCTCAACAGTCAAAATAATAAATGCTGAGGTAACACGAACACAGACCCTCTTCACCAACACCCGTAATTTGAGTGAAAATTTGGTTTTGCCTACCTGCCCTGTTGATGTCAAGGCAAGTGAAGACTGACTCCCAGCACAAACTTTTCGAATAAACATTCCTTGCAAGGCTTCTATAACTTTAGGTTTATATACTCTATTTGTATCACCGTGACCAAGTTTGCCTACAAAAGGAGGAAACATAACTGAAAGGTATTTTCAATGGATATACAACAATTAAAAGCACCCCAAAAGAGTTTATTTTGATTTTCAAAAATGTCAGAGTGGATTTTTATTATTAAAACATATTAATTTTTTTATAAAACCTATTCTCTTTCAATTACAATAATTACAGATTTAAATAATTATATTTATTATAGTTTATTTTAAAATTGAAATACTAATCCCAGGCAGTTTAGATGTAATAGTTTGCAGGACATAGAAAACTACTGTCATATCATGAGTGAGCTTATTTGAAAGTCATCTGCACAGCATGTTTTCCAGAACTGCTCATCCAGTCACTGATCTTTCTGCATTGTGAAACCCTTCCCCTGCTGATAATCACTTTTTTAACCCTATAATCTTGCAGGTGAACTTCAGATATTGTGTTTAGATGTTTTAAGAATCCCTTCCTTGAACAGCTACTAAGTGAATAAAAATCAGAACCAAACTGCAAGGAGTACTGAAACTATGAGGCGGATGGAATAAGACAAAAATTATTACCAAAACCTTCATTTTACCCACCATTGTCTCCTCCTCCAAATGACCACACTGTTCTCCCATCTTTGGATAATGCTATTGTGTGTGAACTGCCACAGGAAACCTCTCCTACATTGCTGATATCTTTTACTAAAGTTGGAACGTTGCGGCTGTTGCTGTCACCGTGACCTAAGGAAAAAAGAAAAAAAAGTATTTTCTTTTTGTGAAGATTAAAGTCCTATTTCTGTTTTGTAATCAAGATTTCGCAAATTCCACATGTATTGCAGTCATCACAAATCATGATTCTGCCTTTTTGGAAAGGTTTGTAGTAAGGTTTGGAAGACTTCTGTCATAAAGTTGCAACATTTAATCTTTACAACATACTCCAGAGCACCTGTTCATATCTCACTGCCTCTAAAATGAATAAAATATGATCATTTTCTACCTAGCTGAAAAGAAATAAAAAGAATTGCTAGCACAACTGCCTTCAACACCAGCTGATTAGGTAGCTAGACTTCCCAATACTGGGCAGCAGGTGTCCTGCACAGCATGAGGAAGATGCAGTGAGGGCCCTCTCTCACTCCTGTCCATACAGGACAAACTGAAGGGATTAATTTAAGAGGGAAATTAAGAGCACTGGTATGCATAACTGATTAAATATGAACAACTTCCCATAATCCAATGAAACATTACTTTTTAGCTTCCTTCTGGAACTCACCATTGTCTACCCCAAGACCCAAAGAGGACATCAAAACTCCACAATAATCTAAAACTCAAGGAGAACGTTTCCACAATTTCCAACAAAATTCCAGTTAAATATCTAACAAAGCTCTTTTCTTAACAGCAATATGCTCAGAACTTCTACTGATTCCCTTGAAAGCCATGACTGTCAAATGGTGTCCTCATACTCCACCCCTGCCACTTGCTTGCTTTCACCCCTCTATACTTGATGATTGTGACATTCAAAGAAAAGAAAACAGAAGGGAACTAAAGCCCAACTTTAAACAATTTTCTATGCAAAATCTGTTGGTTCAACTGAACCTGCTCAAGAAGGGTTGTTTTATACCAGGCATAGCAGCCCTACAGCAAAGATGATGAAACAGACAAGTGAACTTGAAGCAAATAGTAATACAGGGTTTCTTGTTTCAGTTAAATTGAACTTTTTAGATCTACTAAGGTAAAAGGACACTAAGCCATTCTGGCAAACTTAACACCAAGTACCCTTATTAGAATCAGACCCTTGATATTATTAGCCAGTTATTCCTGACTCTTCAAAGAACCATTCTACCATCACACTATATAAGGTTTATCTAGAATTCCAGTTTATTTAAAATGTCTACTGTTTAAATTCCAGTGGCATTAGCAACCATATAGTCTCATGAATGAATAAAAGCAACTTGACTTGAAATGAAAAATAATTTTACAAAGATTTTTTAAAAAGAACTGCATTCAAAATTTTTAAGAGTCTCAGCACTTGCCAGCTGTACACAAACACGTAAGTAAATGTGTATGTGTACATAGAGGGGACAATTAGAGAACAAGGCAAACACATGTATAAAATCATTACTAGATGTTTTTTTCCAAAAGTATCTAATGAAATTTTCAAATTACCTAATCTTCCAAAGTCTCCTTCTCCCCATGTGTACAGCTCTCCATCTTCTGTAACAGCAGCACTGTGTCTGTAGCCCGCTGATACACACACAACCACCTACATTACATGCAAAAAGAAAGATGAAGTTTTTACACAAATTGAGTGGCAAGTTTGAAAGCTTGGGAGAGTCCAGTTTCAGAAGGAGTCTACATAAACTAACCTGTTCATACAAGTACACACATAACCTTTACAATCTTTTCTATTTATTTGGTAAGGGGAGACAAGTACATAAAAAGGCAAGTTTATATGTAAATCTACTAATGATTTCTTTATCAAGAAGCTTTAGTATCATGATATCCTAGTCTTACAGGAGAAAAAAGCAGCATCAGTGGATGTTTAAGACACTAAACAAGCTGTATGTGAAAGCCTTGATATTGCAACCAGCAAAATTGAAACTGCAATTCAGTGAAAGCCCCTAAACAAGTTTGACTCAAGACTATGAGAAACTTTCCTGACAATGCCACCACCCAAATCACAGGCCTACAGGCAACCATAAGCTCTAGTGTTTTGCTGACAGCAAACCCAGCCTCAAAGAGAAGTCTAGAAAAAACACAGAATTTTCTTAGAATTTATCTATTTCAAATTTTACACAACATCTCAGCTGAACAGAACAAAAACAAGAGCTCTATTATACAAAACATACCTTCCCTTGTAGGGGACCCTGAATAAGTTTGGGATATTTCTGAGTAGAACTATTTCCATGTCCCAGTTTTCCGTAGTCACCATCACCCCAGCTGAACACTTCCCCTTCTGTTGTAAATGCTAAAGTGTGACCATCAGATCCTTTTGAAGATGACACCTTTTTAATAGACCTGTGAGGCTCAAAAGTCAATTTTTTCAATGTTGACTGATTGTTGGAATCTCCCAGTCCCAGTCTCCCATAGCTGCCTTTTCCACAGGCTCGAACAGAACCATCCGTAGAAATGACAAATGTACAATATTGTCCAGCTTCAATCTACAAAAGAGAAGAAAGGATTCAATAGAGAAATGCAGAGATTAGATAAATCCAGAATTTACATATAGGTCTAGAAGTCGGTATTTTTTTAACAGAACTTCAGCTTTCTTCATATAACATGATGTATAAATTAATTTTATTTCAGCAAGCAGTAAAACTAAAATTCTTGGGAAGTATATTATGATTAAATTTAGTTTCAAAATATACTAAAGTATGCAAACAGTGATTATTTTATTTATTTGTATCTCCTTCTACAGACTATTGAACTTGAGCTGCACTCTGATCTCATGGATGGAAATCTTAGTTTTTTAAAAGCAAAAAGACAAATTAACAGCTTGATAAAACACTGTACTTTTTTGCTTAATTTTAACCAGTACCAAGAGGTAACATTACAGAAATAGACCAAATGTTAAAAATCCATTCACTTGAGACTATAAACTTTAATTATGTGAACATCAAAGAAATATGATTAAAAGCTCTTAAGAAAATAAGAACTTGCCCCTATTGGGAAGTCAGTGCTCAGCTGAGGAACGACCCAACAACAAACAGATTAACACAGAATCATTCCCTATAGGAATCTTAACACAGCAGAAGTGCATATCAGGTTCCATCTGAAGCATAAAACAGCCCCAAAGAGGTGGCCACAGCCCTATTTAATAGGAATGAATGTCTTCATACAGATAATCCTACAGCAATCATCAATCAGTGAAGGCTAAGTGGAAAAATCACATAAATTTGTTGTTTAGTTGTATACAGTACTATTAAAAAAGTAATCCATTCATTCAGATCATGCATTTCATTCTTGTGTATTAGTCTTTTGAATGTTTTGAAAGTTTTCTGAGTGCATAAACTTGCTTTATGATGCCCAGTCCTGCAGCCCTTTGGAATATAAAATATATCAATGATGTCCATACACAATTCCAGAAAACACACTTAAATTGTCTAGTAACCAAAAAGTGACTTTACTTAAGTCAACACTGCAAAGCCAATATAGTACCAGAAGAGCAAACATGACAAAACATAAAATACATATTTTAATTTATTAGTTATTTTAATTTAAAATACTATTTAAAATTATTTATTTTAATATATTAATAATATTTTTATATTTAAAATTAATTTTTATATTTTTTATATTTATCTCTATATAAAAATATTCTGGGTCATGCATCAGCAGAAGTTGCTCAGTTGCAACTACAGAATCTGTGACTGAGAGCAGGAAGAGCGTGTACACTGATGTTCAGAAAGCTAATTAGGGTTGCTGTGTCAGCAGCTAGCACAGTTTGAGCTTCAAACTCGGCAATCTTGGGTATGAAAACCACCAATGGAAAAGAACATGGAGTTGATAAGACACCCTTTAACCAGCAATAAAAGCAAACACAAACAAAAAAACAAACAAAAATCAAAACAAATCCACCAAAAAAAATTACAGACCACTACACTTGTTCCCACAGAGCAAGTCAGGCAATTCAATCATTTCTTGTTACATGGATATTTATCTGTGTGTGTCACTAACAACAAAGCAGAATACTTTTATGGATGCCTGGGAAAAACAGAGAGAAATTCTCAGGAAAATAACTTGTTTGACCAGTTCCAAGCATCATCCCTTCATTACAACTTGACACTCAGCAATAAAGCACTACTTTTCAATTTCTTACTGTGACTATGAAGCTGCTGAATGTTACATAATGCACCACTAACAAAAAACACTCACAGTCTGTGCATCAGAAAAGCTTGGTGCAAGCTTGGGTTGAAGTATTTTCTCTTGAGTTCCTTCTACCAGCTGGTGGCTGCTGTTACTGCCCCACACATACACCTCACAGGTCTCCGACACAATGGGAGCATCGCCCGTTTGAATGCTGTCAGGGCTGGCACACGTCCTTGAATAGTCTGAAGCCATCCGACAAACCTGTTCAAACCAAAGCTTTGTTACACAGTAGTACTTTATAGCTCTTTCTATATAGTCATAGTGTTTAATACAGCTTTAACTGCTCCTCAACATGGTAACTGCCTAAAATACAAATCACCATAGCCATATCATTAGCTTGCCCAAATGACTTTATCTCAGTACATCTTAGTTTTTCAATGTTTTTTCACCTCTTCTACCCCAGAATAACTTGGTCAAGACTGGACTACACGCACATGTGCACACCAATCACATGTGTGAGGAGGAAGTAAACCACAGTAACTTCCAAGTTTTTTTAGACATACCTCTTCAAATAAGCACAGAGCTGCCTCATACAGAGAACATAAGCCATCAGATGTTCTGGTTGGCTCTCTCCATTGACTTCGATCAGCAGATGATCCCTACAATATTTAAACACTGTTATTAGGAGAGACACGCTTCCAATACAGC
The DNA here is from genome assembly GCF_001522545.3 of Parus major. NCBI lineage: Eukaryota > Metazoa > Chordata > Aves > Passeriformes > Paridae > Parus > Parus major. Next base: position 3,478,313 of record NC_031779.1, on the reverse strand, counting down.
AGCAGTCCACATGAACAAAATTTATTAGGGATTTGTTCTTATTGCTAAGCAAAAACTAATGGCTCTTTCTATTAGCTTAAGTATCCTACCTCTCTCCTGCGCTGTGATACCTGCATACGCTTCAGGAAAACACAACTGTCACAAGTGCTAGTTCAACATTCTTACTGATTCAGTTTTGTGAAAGTATCTGGGTTCAAAGTTAATTTCACCCAATACTATTTTGCAATTAAATGCATGTTATTTGTGTTTAACATAATAATTATTTTAAAATTACCAATCATGATTAATTTTCTGTTTACATATCTCTCATATTTTGGTCTCTAATTGTATATATAGCCCAAAACCAACAACAAATAAAATTGTTCATCACAGCATTTAATCCAATTCAGATACTGCTAATGCCATGCTCTTCTCATGGACCCCATTCTCCAAAATATTTTTTCGATTTTTTTAGAATCTTTTTTAGATATTAAAGTTTATGTTTATTAACAAGCAGTACAAGCCTGAAAGAATGACTACTTGAGGAGAAAAGTCATTGCCTGTTTCAGTCTGAGCACCATGAGGCAGAAGCTTGCCACAGCTTCCAACTGTGTACTGTGCAGTAATTTCATACCTTTAAAAGCAATATTCATCTAGCACCAGCAGTAAGCATTCAATATACAAAGCAGTGTGCCACACTTTCAATTTAGCTCATTTTCTATCACATTAATTTCTGAGCATCAGCAAAACTGCTGAACATCCTGAAGATTTATAAGCAGAGGCATAGGTGAATGGGAGAGCAGGAATGTGCAATGAAAGTAACTAACAGGAAACAAGGTATATTACACAACTTTAAATTTTCTAACTTTTTCTGCTATGAACTTAAATGTACAAGTCCAAGTGGATCAAGTATGTCCTCAATTCTTTCCCTGAAGTTAGAGCATAACACCAAAAATGATAACACAGAGATTGTTTTGCTGTTTCATCTTTACCTATGAGGAAACAGGTGGGCAGGAATGGAGAGAAGGAGATAGTGGGTAACAGAGGAAATAAGGGGGAAAAAATTGACAAAAAATTCCCCTTTCTAACATATTCAGCAAACTGGCATTCACAGTGTGGAGGAAGTATTCAGTAAGAATGCAAATACACTGCAATGCAGAAAAGCCAAAGGTGGTTATACCTACCAGAGATCGTCGCATCTGGGTCAATATACTCATAAAGCAATCAAAGCTGATCATCCCTTCTGGACTTTGCAGCAACTTGGATTTCTCCATGGTGTTCACTACAGCTGAAGCACCTAAAGCCATTTCTATCCATTCAAGAAGGTATCTCAAGGCACCTCGTTGGGCAGCCAAACCAAGAAGCAACTCGGAAGCTAATCTACGACCTAGAGTATCTGCCCCAGAGTTTGGAATCGTTACTCCTTTAAGAAAAGTTGTTACTTGTGATAAACAGTCCAAACCCATTGGTGGAATCTTGCTTTCATTTGCTAGAGATAAAGGTGGTAAAGAGCTAACAACTTCTATTGCAGTGTGGATAACATCATTGCAGAGACTGAGGCCAGGTCCTGCTGCAGGCATCATCCAGCTTTGTCTCAGCAGTGCAAATAACAAGCTCAATCCAGTCCGAACTCCCATTTCTATCAGCGCGTCTGTGCTTGACCTGGGGCGTTCACTGACACAGTGCACATCTGTGGATCCAGAACTGCTTTCTGGTGAATGCTGCTGTTGTTTCACCTTACCCTTATCATGGTATTTATTAGAAAGTGCATAGAAGACACGCTGCAGCACAAGGAGACGCTTTCGAAGAGCTCCAGCAAACGGAGAGTCTGAGCACACCATCTTTGCCAGTGCCAGCTGGCTGCTAAGAAGGGCATCCAAATAGTGGTCCTGTTCATCACTAGATAGAGATTCCCGCTCAAAATCTGGTAACTGAGGTCCTTTGAGGCACAGAACCTGCTGGGGCAATGGCACTACTTCTTTATTGCTAACTAACTTAGCATACAAGACAGAAACTCCCTCCCTTGTTGCAATAGATTCACTGTCTTCTGTGATCCAGGAGCTGTTTAGGTGTTCAAGCCATTTCAGCTTCACAGGTGGGACCATAGCTGCCATACTGGTTTACTTCTTTGCCATTAGTCCTGAAGATGAAAAAAACTGTCAATAGGTATGCAATATTATCTACAGAACTTATTACTTACAGCAAGACAATCCCAAATAATCCTTTCAGAAGGTAAACAGCAAAAGATAAACCACCAAGAATTATCAGTTTCACCATCTGATCTACATGTATGTGCAACTTACTTAAAATGATGTAAGAATTTTAGTATAAGTCATTCTGAATTTTCTAAATCCATATGCACAAAAATCCACACGAAGCAAATTTAATTCTGCTAAGTGATATGAACAGCATTTAACAGATAAGGCAATTGGAGATTTAGATGTTGAGAACCACAAAGGTGCAGGGCTGATAAGCATACCTCAGCACTAAGATGATTTTTATCTTCAGCATCATCCATGTAATGGTATGATATTTTGCTATTTTATATTAATAAAGGATCACAATTCCACAAACACACACTGAATTCAAAAAATTTCTCACATACAAGAACACAGACTGATAACAAATAGTTGAGTCCAGGGTTCTTCTAAATCTATGTCTGAGGAAAGTTTTTAAAATTAATAAATAAAAAGAACATTCTGATACCAAAGAGTTAGTAATTTTAATGCCAGAAGCATTTAGAACTTCAGTTTCTTCAAGATAATTCTTAATGTCAACTCAAAGTTTTGCCAAGATAGTTTATAGCTTAATATGCAAAGAGACTTCCTCAAAGCGAGTGTTTTCAAATTGCTCATTTAAAAAAAAAATCTTTAAAGTAATGTTTTACCTCCTATTGTACAAAACAGATCAGTTTAACTCCTGTTTTATAATCATTAACCATGGGTTACATAGGTTCTGAATGATCACTTTCTGTTCTTTGACCCTTTAAGTCCTAATGTATTACAATTTCACCAAAAAGTACTATAATTTCCTGAAGGAGAGTGTTATGTCCTTTGGTAGTGTAAGCTCTGTTTGATCTCATTTCAAATTAAACTCCTGAGGGTGGAGGGAGTCCCTGCCATGCAGTGAAAATCAGTGCTGCTGCCATGCCAGGGCAATGGATAACAGGCAGTGCAACTTGGTCCTTGTTTTGTCATGACATTTCACACTTAGAAAACAAATAAAAATATAAATTACTATAAAAGTATAAACCACTACAGTTATTCTGCCAATATATCTGCCAAAAAAGCACACTATGTGCTATTAAGCACCTGCTTTTATTTGTGCCAAATTTTCCCTACAATAAATACCTTCATAAAAAGCTTTATGTGAGCCCCAGTGAGCCTTACCCAAGTAACTTCTGTTGTGCTACAGCACCAGGTCTATCCCACAGAAACTGAAACCATAGCTGTTAAACACCATTCAGAGCAGGGAGCATTCCTCACATTTCATACAAGACACACCTTCTGTCTACTCACACCACAAAACTCCACAGCCTCCAAGTGACACAGATAGGAGCTATTAGGCTCAGGACCCTGTTTACTAAGACAGGGCAACACCATCTCCTTTGTCAGAAAGGACTGGCCAGCTACCATTTGATCCTAACAGAAACTATAAAGTAAATTAATGAAAACATCCTAACTTTGGTCTTATGTGAAGTTTGTGCCTTCTCAAGAGGTAAAACATGGGGATGTAGCTCCATTAAAAAGTTCCCTAAACAGACTCATTCACGGTCTTTATGCTTTCACCAGCTACTCTTCTTTCAGAAACTTCAAAATGTGCTCATGTACCTCAAAGGTGCCAGTACTGCTGCTTTTCCTGAAAATTGATAGATTTTCTCTCTCCTGCTCTTGTATGCACCTCTAAAAATAGAGACTGAAGCTTGAAGCTGAGGTCTTAGCAGTGCCCTACTCTCCTGCAGCTTTCAAAAGAAATCCATTGGTGCACCTTGAAAATAACATTCAGTTTCATGTGACAGGCAGGAGGCTTTAACCAGACACTGCTGATAATCCTGGAAATGCTCTCTGAATATAAATGTAAAAGATTTTTCTCTGCATGTAACAACCACAGATCACTGAAGTTAAGCAGAAACAAGGTAACAACTGCCACAAATACATGGTTTATAATTGCTCCAGAGCCTGGACACAGACATCTCAGTTCTTTTTAGGGCAGACAAAAAGAAAATACATTTGGCTTTGACAACCCAAGTGATTACTCACTGCTGTTTCACTGCATGTGACCACTGCTGGGTCAGGTGAACATGTGGAAGGTATCTAGTGTGCAGGGTGGGCCAGTCCTGCAGGGTGCAGTCCCAAACACTTTCTGAACATGCTGATCACATGGCCAAGCACAAAGGGAGAGGCCAGAAACATGGGACAAGTGGAGAAAAGTAATTTTTGTTTGTTATCATAAACCTAATAACAGTCTAAATGTACAGCAATAGCTTTATAAAACTATTTCAACGCTGGAACACTTAAAACACTTCAAACTAAAGTACCCAGAACTTTCTGGGATTTGTATTAAAAAAAAAAAAAATTAAAAAAAATTTTTAAAAAGCCCATCTCACCTGCCCTTATTCCTCCCTTTCTCCTCCTGCTCCTCAAGGGGGGGGAAAAAAAAAAGCAAACTGTGAGAATGTGCAACACAACTCATTTGTCATATCTTTTAGAACCACAGTTCCTGTTTGAGGAAATCACCATTTTGGGGGAGTGTTTGCATATATTTTACTGTTGCCTACTGATAAGTCAACTAAAATGGGACTTAAAACGCATAGCTGAACAAGGATTCCAACAACAATACCAAATTTAACACCTATTTCAAAAGCTTACTCCAGGGAACAGTGGGGACAAAATGTATTCATCAAACCCTAAAAGCCAAATTCTGTGTATCCTCGATGCAGAATTTTTCTTTTAAAATAGCAGTGGCAGCAACTTGAGCGGCAGGGGAAGATGTGAAGGCAACTAAGCCTGCCTTGAGAGCTTGTTCACCCTGAGAACCACAGCCAGTGCTGCAACTGAACTCAAGGAAAGGCTCAGGTTTATCAAAACCTCTACTGGAATACGTGCACAAGCTCAGGGAAAGCTGTTGTTACCCAGCACTGCACTGAACACCAACTGCTGTTTGTTTCTCTTACAGGAGATGAAAGGGAATGTAAGAAAAAGAATTTTAAAATTAAACCTGTGAAAACTCGAGGAATATAATCAGGGAAGGCTTTTGCCTGAGCTGAGAGTAGAACATCTAAATAATGGAAGGAAATATTCCTAAGAGAGCTCTCTTTTAATGTTATACGAAACACAAAAATTACCTGCAGCAGAGACAAAGGTTCTTTTCACTTTTACCAATCCATTGCTTTAAATGCACCTGAAGCTGAACCTATAACTTCCAAAGCTGAATCCCAGTACAAACTAATTGTGTATCCCCTGAGTTTCAGATTCTGTCTCTTCAAACTCAAAAGTCAAAACTGGGTACTCTGGATCTGTCCATGGTTTTCCCCACCATGCAAACAAACACATCACACAGCCAAACTACCATTCGAATTCTAAGCTCAGAATCTCCACATCTTGCAATAACTAGTAAGCACAGACAGGAGGTAATAGGATTCATTTCGAATTCAAAGAAATCAACTCACAGGCAGCCCTAATGGTTGTGAAAACATAATAATTAAATGATTGGCATGTGTTTCCACACAGCCAAGAACTCAGAAAGCTGATGACAAATTTCATTACCACTTTATCCATTTATTTCTCTTCATCTATATAGTAGTTCTAGGGTTTAGATTAAACAAATGCTTAGAATTTAAAAAAGCTCCTCGGAAGTTGCTGTGTGTAGATCTAAGAGAAAGACTGATGGGACAGTTTAAGGAAAGGTGGAGATTGGGCTGTGGCTACATCACACTCTGTAGCTCCTTTTGAGGAGATCAAGAACAGCTCTAGGCAATTCCAGAGAGTTAACTCTGAATTCCTGCAGGAATATAAGTATGAAAGTCACAACAAGAAAAAATTGAAGGGTTTATGTTTTGTTTTAAAGAAAGTTGTAGAAAAAAATCCTTAAAAAGTAGAAGAAAGGATTATTATCTCGCTGTTTTAAGTAGAGAGTTGACAGCAGTTTCCCCACAAAACAGGTTTTGCTTTTTTAGTCCTTAGCACAGAAACTCAACTTATCAACAGACAGAAACCACCAAAACATGTGGAAGGGAGGAGCTGATTTCAGAGCCCTTTTTTTCTTTTTTCCCCAAAACATCATCATCTCCAACACAGTGGCTCCACCTCATTGCCAAATGCAATTATTCCCTGGGATTCCAGCAAGAATAATACAAGTCCACAGACGAGGAGGAAGAAGGTACAACTGCTGCTCAGGCTGTGAAAAGGAAAAACTGAACAATCAGCTCAGAAATGTAGGTAAATCTTGAAGTGGTTTTCCATTGCTTGTACAAACCTGAATCTTTCAGCTTAACTGCTGTTTTACAGCTTTGTGCTTTCCTCCCTGTACAAGGCCCAAAGAAGTAAACATTGCAATACAGGGATGAAAAGCAAAATTGATCTTGCATGAAGTGTTGTCAAATGAACACAGCAAAACAAGGGGAATGTATTTTAACATAAGTCTTTAAGCTAGGCAAAGCTTCTCACAGTCCATGGAGATTTTCAAACACATAAAATGCATAAAATTATATACAGTATCTTCAATCACTATGAAGAAAATCCATTTTCTTAGATCAGTAACACTAGCATGCACACTGAAGCTATAACAAGGACAGAATTTAACAAAGCCACATACTCTACCACGTTTTTCTTTAACTTAGCCTGACTCCAGCAGAAATCAAGCACACACCAAAACAATTATTCTGACAGAGGCCAAGTGCTCAGGCTCTTAGAACTCCTACAATAGTAGCTGAAGGCTTTATTTTCTGCAAAGCTCTTGAAAAACTGCACCTATAAAGCTGTAAATATTGTATTGCCTAAAAATCGAAAGTTTTCTCAGAGGAAAAATAAACCTTACAAGCACTTACTCTCTCCCTCTCTGCAATCCACAAGTTCAGCAACCTTTGTAAGATGCTGGCTACATTTATTTTATGGGAACCTAATTACAAAAGCTTGTAACAAGAAGTCTGTCTGTACAGTCAAATCACAGGCAGAAAACGCCAAAATTAAATACGAAATCTGGCTGTGAAATGAATTCTATTCACTGCCTGCTGGTGATGTAACACACATATACAGAGCTCTTCACTGTGTATTCATTGACAATGAACTTCCCTGGATTCTGCAACAGTTCCATTTATTATTTTCAACATGAGGGGCTCCTGGAAGACCTCCTGTGCCCAAGGTCCCTTAAGCATGATGTCACCTGGGTGGTTTCTAAAAAGGATTAGAAAATTTAATATTTAAACAGATGGCAGCCAGATCACACTACAGCTCTTGATGCTGCTACAAGTAGTTCGCAGTGGTGAGAAAAGAACATCTGGGATGGGTCAGAAAAATCAAGCATTTTGTGGCTCACACAAAATTCAGGAAATATTTCAGAATCAGAATAATAATTACATTATTCTCATTAATAATATAATTCAATTAATTCACTGCACGTGACACCGACTACTGAAGAACTTTATTCTCTTATTTTAGATAATTTGTGATGAAGTTCTGAGTTCATTCCCAATCACAGCTCTGAAAAAGCTAATTTGCTTAAAATATGACAGAAAACCTAACACAATATGTTTCTATTTACTGCCTCACTGTGATGGCAGTATTACAGCTGCATTATACAAGTGGAATCTCTTCAAAGTTGCAACATTTTAGTTTCTTAGCATAAGCACTTTGAACCCTTCTAAACTATCTGTTAATTCATATACATGTAACATTCTTACCAGTACACCCAAGTCTTTAGTCTGTATCCAAGCCTACTAAATTATTATCTCAAAATTATGTCAAATTCCTAACCTGTACCACTCCAGAGCTGAATGTGGAATTCAAGATATGGCTGTACCTTCTTTCTGTACAACAGAAGGCCTGTTCTCTGGTTTTGCCAAGTTCCACTCCTAACAGCTCCTGACATTCCATAAAATGAAAGATTACCTTAAATTTTGATCATTCCAGTTTTTCATACTTCTTACAAAGAAGCCACAAAGTCCCAGTAAGTATCTTGCTTTGCATACTGCCAGCTGGTAGAGCGCAGCAATTTTTGCAACCCCTATTAGAATTTTATAATCTGAAAGTACAACTAAACCAAATGGAAGTGCTTCCCTTTTTTCATAAATAAGGGATTGTATACATAGGATTTAGCAGAAGGTATCAGAGTGCCAAACAACATTTACAGCTGTTTACTTGAAAGGTAATTTAGAAACCAAGAATATATAAAAGTAATTAAAATCCTGCCTTGCCACATGCCAAAAATATGAAATGTACAGAAACACTAAGCCCACAAGATGTTTCATATTGCTCATGGCCAGGGGACACTATGACATTGAAACCAACAGGACATAATGTCGCCTAGAAAAGTTATCTGTTCAATATTTCACTGGTGCCAAAAAGCATTGTAGGTCACTATGCAAGAAAGGAATCTTCAAATGTCCTTTTTGGCCTGTCCATGTAGTCTAGACACACTGCCATGATAGATGCAAGGTGAATGGAATCTATCTAAAGCACTAAAACAGTCATGGGAAAAAGAGAAAATGATAAATTACAAAAAACTGACACTGCAGAGAAATTACTAAAAATTCATGAGGAATTGAAAGCAAAGAGACAAAAAGTGTTATTAGAAGCAGCAAAAAAAAGGGAAAAAAGGCAGCAGGCAACAGGAGATGGACTGCAAAACAGTGCAGGAAAAACGAGTTGTGGTCTCCTACAAATCTGGAATGGGAAGCAAGGAACAAAAGGAACTAACCCAGAAAAAGCAAGCAAGAACAGCAACTACAGCAAATTGTTCTTCACTCCTGAAACATTACAGTGAAATACACACCAGTATTAATTCATGTGAACATCTGTCTCCATTGAGCACAATGGCCACTATCTTTCTTCCTTGTATTAGCCTCCTGCTCAGCATATGGAAACCAAATGAATGACATCATCATTCAGAATAAGATTAATTATGTAAAAAAACATCAACTTTTCTTTCCAAATAATGAATTTCACATAACCTTGTATTTGTTAAGTAAGTCATGGTAAGGTTCTACTCGATATTTTTCCAGTTTTGGTCTTCCTACATGATTTTGTGGGATTATTTATTTATTCATTATCAGGTATAGCATTGAAACCAATATAGCCCTATACTTTCAGTTTGTCACAACCGGTCACTCCAAAACATTTTCAGAGATAGATTAAAGGAAGACAAAGTTATTTTTAAGTTGATACAAAATTAAAGCCGTTTACCCTTTTGCCCTTAGAGTTTAAAAAGAAAGTGATACAAAAACATAATCATGGTTTGTCAATGTAAACCCCTAGGGGCTGTACAAAATCTACCCAAGCAGAGAGGGAAAAAAAATATCATTATTGTTCAGCAGATAAACTTAGAAAAATCAATTTAATCCATTACTTCTTCAGATGCTTTAAGGTTACTGAAACAAAAGCTGAGAATGCAAGATGCTCCACATACACAATCATCAGAAGCAGTTGGAGCTGAAATCCCCATGCATCAAAAACATCCCAAAAATCTGAGCAAAGAAAGGTGCCTGATCTTGCACTGGAAAGGGATGAAAACTCTGGTGAGGTTTTAGCACTACCACTCTCCCCAAAAGCCACAATCACTTGTACTTCTTCTGTGTAGTTACAGTATTTACAACCAGCACAACACATAGAATGACATATTTTCTTGCAAAAACTACAAAAATTTTGAGGATTTATTTACTAGAAATCATGACTCGAAATTGAGAAACTCAGCAGTAGACAGGAGAGTGCACTATGTACAGTCAAAACTCAAACACATTCAAGTTAGTTGTAGGTAATCAGAAAGGTGGACTGCAGCCTTTCTATACATATAAAGGAGACATAAGAGCAATACAGAGATACCTGTTATCAGGGCCTGTGGTTACAGGACAACAGGAAATGGTTTTAAACTGAATAGGGGTAAGTTTAGATTGGATATAAAGAAGAAATGTCTCAATGAGGGTGCTGGGACACTGAAGCAGGTTGCCCAGCTAAGTTGTGGATGCCCCTCTGTGTTAACACTTCCTGTTAATATTTGCATTTCTTGACTCAGATAATTCCTGTTGTAACTAACTGAAGAATAAACTTCTATTGTATAAATTCATGTATTTGTAAGGGAATGTTTTGAGGATGAAATTTCAGTATTATCTAGTTCTGACAGAAAAAAAAAAATTACTAGTAAGGGGGATTCAAACTGCAGGCTATTCTTTAAGCAGCAAATTAATTCCAGCTTCCAGCAGAGAAGATGATTGCTTGAGCCACCTGAACATCCTCCCAACTAGCTTGGTGATACCAGGTCAATCACAACAGGCAGGCCAGGCCAAGTAATATACCTGGCCAGTTCTAAGGTCACAGTTACGCTTGCTGTTGATGGGCAAATCCTGTAGCCACTGGGCTCCAGGCTGGCTTTGTTTTCTCTTTTTTTAAATTAAGAATTTACAAGGGTTACTCTGAATGACTCCAATGCACAGCAAGCAGCTGCAGCACACTAGCAGTTATTTCAAGCAGCCCTGTGACAGCAGAGCTTCGATTTCTGAGGGCTACTTCAGATGTTTTTAAAGAGCTAACACCTACTAGATTTGAACGTTCCACTTGACTGCCAGTCACAAGGGAGACAGGCAAAAAGAAAACCTGGCAGCAATTTCAGAGTTTGAGTACTTTTGAGAGCCAATTACAGGAAACACAACCAGCACTGTACTCACCATTTACTAGGACAACTTTGACAGCCGGAAGTCAAAGCAGCCATAGAGAACTGCATCCTACTTTTAACTAAAACACACCAATGCAAGATAAAAATCTCTCGAGTTACATGAACAGAGGAAGATTAAGTATCTGTACAGGATCAAAGACTGTTGTATTGAAAGGCTAATGACTTCCTAACAACCTATGACCAAAAATCAAATGCCTGCTCCACCAAGCCTACCTGAAATACATATAATTTCTGTATCCATTATGTATTTTTAAAATGGGGATAAGTGCATCTCTACCCCATGAGTATTACAACAATTACACTAAAACCAGAAAGATTGGAATACTATGTGTGTCTTAATGTCTTAAACAAAAGAACTTAAACATATAGAATTTTACTACTCAAACACAAATATTATTGCTAATTTCACATGTAGCTTTCCTCATCTTTAAAATGGCCCTACTGCAGTCACTACTGATAATTTAAAATATACAGAACCTCCCTGTACAGTTTTCTTTGAAAAATAAAGATTATGGCTACCTTAGATTGGTAAATTAAAGGCAAAAAACAACAAAGATCTTTAGTCAAGTCACATAAATTGTTTCCTAATCAACTACTATCCATTTAATTCAGTTCTGAAACAGCAGAACAACAAGTTTTCACCTATTCACCTAATAAAACTATTTTTTAATTAAAGGATTAAATCAATTTAAAAATGCTGTTATATTCTTACTATGCTAAGCAGTCACTTGGCAAAAATAAGTCAAAGACTTTACATCCTTATGCTTAATTAAGTTAGATAAATACCTCCTTTACATGGTTTCCAAAAAAAAATTCAACACTCCCACTTCTCCTTCAACTTATATACTTCCAACCACAAAAACACATTAAATCTTAATGTTCAAAGAACAAAACACACATGACATATTTAAATAAGAACACAGGAGCAGAGAGGAAAACTGCAGTACAGATTTGCACTCAGAGACAAAAAGCTTTAAGATGTTTCATTTTAAAACACAACCTTTGAGATAAAGCCACCTAACAAATTCTTCATAGGTGCAAGGATACAGGAGGGCTAGCAATGCCCTTCTGCCCTGTAGCGCATTGTACAGCTTCTAATCTTTCATGTAAAAACCAGATTCCTCTCAGAAAGGGGAAGCAGTAGCAGACTGACCAGGTATACAGTATACCTTTCCAGATTAAATACCTATTATATTTTTCCCCAAAACTATGTTTGACTTAACCCTGAGCTCCAAGTCCTCTGCAGTCCCACATACCAATGGAGCAGATGTGGTATCTATGGGGTCTCTAACAAGAAGCATTAAATTCAGCACATGTAAACTTAAGAGTTCTGAGGTTTTATTATGAAATACCAGCATAGAACACTCCGCTAAACTACAAATCTGTGTACATAAACAGATACATATAGGATATGTATACACGTATATGGAGCACGTGGTTCCAGCTACAGGAAATTATACCATTCATGAGGAAACAATCAACTTAGATACATGACAACAGAAATGAAAATGTTTCAACTGCACTAAATCTCTCCTATATACACTGTGAAAGGGGAAGGGCATAACAATAGGATTCTGCCCTTTAAAAAAAACATGAAAAGCAGCTTGTGTACAGCAACATCTCAATTAAATTAACCATATGCAGTAAAAAAAAACCAAAACAACCAGAAACACAACAACAAAACAACTGCTAAGACTTCACTTTGAAATACAAAATAAATCACCTCTAAGTAGAAGTATACATATAATGTTTCAGTACTGCAAGCAAGGGCCAGCAAATATGCCATGAGAAGACAGTGCCATTCAGATGACAGGTCTGGAGGTACAAGGAACACCTACCTACAGTCATGCACGCAGTTGATGAAGATAAACATGACAAATTTCAGACTAAATTTTGTGACACCTGCCGGGTCCACCTGGGATGCACGTAGCCAGAGATGCATTTAACACTCAGAGGAAAATGCGCGACCACACTACAACCGCATTCAAGACGCTCATGGGGGGAAAGCACAGGCTCCGGGAACCTCAGCCAAAGCACAATGCCGAATCCGTACAGCTTATACCGCTTTGAAGAGGCACAAAATGCTCCCACGAATGAAGAAGAGCTGCCGGAGGACGCCCGTCCCTCTCCTACCCTCAGCAACGAGGCAGTGACACCTAACCGGCCCCACCTGTCTCTCCTTTTCCTCACGGCCGCCTGCACCTTCCCCCGCTCCCGGACAGCCACAGCTGCAGCCGCGGCCCCGCGGTGCTATCGGGCGGGGAGGGAGCGGGGGGAGCGCGGGGAGAGCCCCCCGGCCCTGGGTTCGCCCAGGCCTCCCGCCCCTGCCCGCGCTCCTCAGCCCCACGCGGCCACGCGCTCACCAGGCAGCGGCGGGGGGAGGCAGAGGCGCTCGGGCCGGGAGCCCCGCGGAGCCGGCGGGGCGCGGGGAGCGGAGATCCCGCCGGGAGCCGCGTCCTCCGGGCCCGGATTGTCACAGGGAAAACATGACGCGGGCGGGGAGCCGCCGATCTCGCGGGGCTACAGCGCGGCTCTCGCGAGAGCGCCGGCCGCTCCCCGCCTCCGCCAGCCACCGCCTCCCGCGCGCAGGCACGCGCGGCTCGCCGCTGAGGGCGGGGCGGCGACAGAGCTGAGGGGACGCGGCTCGTCCCGGCAAAATGGGAGCGCTGCTGGCACCGGGAATGGACACAGTGGCAAAACGCTCGGGTTTATTGGTCCTTCTGCGAGCGCGAGGAAGAGCAGACAAATGCTTTTGCATGAAAACGACCGAAGAAACGGATCAGGGAAACGAAGCACGTAATTTAGGTGAGGATCCTGATGGAATTGAAGTATTGGACGGTCAGCGAAGAGAAACACATGCTGTATGCAGGGACAAAAAGTGCAGAAAAGGCAGAACGAATCGCATCGGTGGACAAGCAGGAGTATATTAAAGCGTTTGATTAAACAAAATGAACAACGTAACAACAAATTGTAAAACAGTCACTGAGGAATGAAATTCCAAATCTAAAGAAGGATAAAGGATACAATAAACATTATCACAGGCTTAGATGGTGGCAGCAACAATGGCACATCAAGATCAGCAAGACCAAAGTGGCAAGAAACAAGACAATGAGAAATCCTAGTTACACCTACATGAATTGGTAAAGTCCATACAATATTAGGAATGTCATCACTTAATCAGTAGACATTCGTAGACTAAGTAAATGGGAAAACTGACAAGAAGCAAGAGGAAAACTGCAAGAAGGGACTGTGTATGTTTCGGTACATTGGCCTAAGGTAGGAATACAATGGAAGCTTACAAAGATTGGTAATGTGAAATAGGTGAACAGGGAATGATTGTTTACACTCTTCCAGTGGAAGAGCTAGAAATGTAACAAGAGGAACTAGAAAAATTCATAACAAAATAATTACTATTTTTTCATTCACATATAATTAAGCTGCAGAACACCTTCATGCAGGACCAAATATAGGAGAAGTTTACCTGGACTCAAAAAGAGACAGGAAAGAAAAAAGTTCATCACAGTTTGCCAAAGACATCTCTGGTTGAAAAACACCTCAGCCCACAGAAAGCCCTACAATATTTGGGAACACTTTACTCTGTGCTTGCTCCTGCCTTTCCTTCCCAAGGCATGGGCTGATGTCTGGCCCAGACATGGCACCAATGCACCAGAGATCCCATCCTTATGCTCTTGTCCTATGGCCCATATTTCCTGGATCTCTCCTCAGTAGCCTTAATGCTTTATTCTGAGTTTTGAATGTTAGTGGAGGTCTCTAAGGGTAGAGCTCAGCTCCCTGGAGGAACTGTTGCATTTCAAGACACAAGTTCCAATCAGAATTGGACTAAATGTCACTGGGCACTTTGGAGACGCATCCCAGGTACTGATGGCTCTTCATTCTGCCCCCTAAAAGGCAACTTGGGGATACACAGTGTTTTTCATGAGAATAAAACCCAAATGCCTTGCTTGGGAAAGTCTGACCCAACCAAGCTCAAAATTACAGATTAAGAAAAAGTCTCTTAGCAATTTACTCATGTAATATCAACCCACAGGATGGTGGTCAAGACAACCCATTTTTGTTCAATAAGTTGTAAGATTTTTTTTTTAGTTTTGTACCTCTAACTACACCAGCTAATCTTTTGTCTAAAGTCATAGTCAAACTCTGCTGTGAATGAGCAGCTCCTTTGATGAGACCACCTGTGCTAACAAATACCAACAAAAATGGGGTAAATTATAAAAACATTTTAAAGCATTCCTTAAATATTTCAAATATGTCAGCTAAAGGATGCTGTGTAAGAAATAAACTTCAAAAAAATCAACAAATACATGAAAACTCATTCAGTGCAGACATGTCCAGCAGATCTGCCATTCCACAGAAAACAGAATATACAGACACACTCTGCAGTGTGTACTCTTCTCCATGCTCACATGCCCCACGCCCACACACATTAGTCACAACAGGAAGACAAAACCTTATCATTGACTGCAGCTTTTATAGCTTGCAGGCTCCACCTGCAGCCAAGCGTTCTACAAGTCTCAAGAAATTTCTTAGGCTTCCAAATATCTAATGCTTTTAAGTTATGTACACTTAGAAAGTACTGAAGCTTTGTGAACTTAGTATTTGTTTTGTTTGTCAAGTCTTGACCCAGCCCATCAATCACTCTGCAGTACAGGGAGTCAAGGGCTGTCCCCTTGTCGTTTGCCTGTATGCAGGTGCAGGGCTGGAGGCGAGTGCGGGGCTATTTCCAGAGGCTCACTGATACCAGAATTTAAGTTACACTGGAGGACCATTGCTATTAATCTTTGTGAATTCTCACATGAAGCTTGTTTATTAGATAGCTATGGATGCTGAATGCAAGAAAGCAGGCAGGGAGCACAGTGTCTGTGTGAAACTAAGTCACACAAGGTTCTCACTCTGGCCTGAGAAATCATATGGAGGAATCCAAACAGTCTTTGAAGAAGGACAACAACATTTGCAGGTGTTGTTTGGATCCTTGTTGTTTACTTGCAAGAAACAGTCAAGGGGTGTAGTTCTTAATTGTCCAATAATAATGATGTGTTGTTTTAATGACCAATGAGAGTTTTACCTCTTGGACCTGTAGAGTCCGTGTCGTTATTTTCGCCGTTCCCAATACAGAGCAACAGATAACAACTGTTAATATTCTGTATTAACTACAATCTTTGCTAAGTCAAGTGACTTCCACAGTTTCTCCTTCAGAGCTGGACCCCCAATGCCTGAGTTACTGTCTGCATCTACAGCCAGCTGGATTCAGAAGCTTTTGAACTGGAATAAAACCCAGCATGGCAAGTGATGCAGGATGAGGTCTATTCCATCACCCTGTACTAAGCAGGAAAGTCAGAACTGTCAGAATTACTGAGAACCCAAACAAAGTAAACACCATTCTAGCCTACTATTCTAGCCCTATTCCAGATCTAGTACTCCAGCAGGTCTGAAAATAAGGATATAAATAAGGGGAACAAGTCTACATTTGCTCTTGCATTGCCAATGGCTGTCACCACAATTCAGCCACCTCATTTGAGAGTCAACTATCATTAAATGAAAACACAGAACTTGCATCCTTTGGAAATTGCAGAGGCTCCTGAAACTCATTTGGGTACCCTGAGGACATAGCAGAGGAAAGATGAACCCTCCAGCCACCTGAAGCTATATATTAACTGAGTAAAAATAACAAAAAAAGTTGAGCAGAGTTTTACAGGACAACCCTAGACATAGGCCAGGAATACTTGAATCACAGCTTTTCAGAGGGCAGCATCATTCATCCTCTCCCCCTCTTTCACAGCAAGCAGAAGCAGAAGTATTCAAAACTACAAATCTCAAGAGTTCAGCCCATATTATCCCTGGCTGCAGGACATTCATCCTCCATTTCTATTTCCAAAACAGTTTTCATCTTAGCTTCAAAGCATAGAGGGACACCAGGAGAAAGCCCATATGATCATGGAGGTTTCAAGGGAAAGGAGGCTGTATAGAGTACCTCTGTTATCTTTGTGCTCTCATCTCTTCTTTAAAACAGAAATAATCCTTTATGATGACTGGAGACCTCAAGTCCCACATACAGTTTTCCTTCTTCCCAGCTTCACTTGGACTAAGGCAGATTTCTTCCAGCTTTTAGCTCTGCAAGACCTGTTTTACATCAATGATTTCCTATTACTTTGCATGAGTTACTGCATTATTTATTAGTTTAAAATGTACTGTTATGTAATCCCATCAAATGTACTTTTAATCTTAAGCAATGAAGAGAAAGGTATAATAATGACAAAATAATGCACAATTTAACATCAAATGTTTTTCTGAAACTGTTAGTAATTATCTTTTACTTTTTTAGTAACCATATTTAACTCCTTATCCACTTCTGATCTAAACATTTCACCAGGGCTATGACCAATTCCACTCTCACTATTTTTTAAGATCTTTTTTTATAAAGCAGTGCCTAGGAAAGGACCAAACATCCAGAGTGAGGCTATGCTGTTTATCTAGGGCTTATTCTTAACTACTTTTCCACAATGCAGGATAATTTTGAATAATTTCAGTAAATGGGAATTTATATTTGAAATACCTCAATTAACTGTGTTTTGATTTTACTGACTTCTCTTTTTCCAGCAGACTTTGCTGTCATTGACATTCCTTGCTGTTGTCATGGCAATGAGAGGAGTCTGTATGGTTTGGGATGTGACTCAGAAAAAAATTTATACAGAAATGGGCCATTAGAACAAAGGACACCAAATGTTTCTGTTCCACCAGTTAATAAATGGTCAACAAAAAAACAAAGATCCTAAATCAGAACAAATGACACCAAACAAAACTTGATTGGATAGAAGATATCAAATTATTACTTGTAACCCTCTCTTGCATTTACATCTCTGTGTGAATATAGCTTTATCACCCCCAAGAGTAATTAAAATCACAGTGATCTGCCTGGACACTTATTTAACGAGAACAGAACCCAGATTTGCCCAAAGAAGTTATGTTCTTAGTGTTTAGAAAAATGAGGAAATCTTGCATTGTGGACTTATCCCAACAAAAAGAGTCTCAAAGCCATCATCTCTGTGAGGGCTCCTTCAAAGGCAAGGCCTTTCCCATGGCTCACAATTTACATAAGGCAAAAGAGAGGCAAGTTTGCCAACTAAAAGATGAGGAAAGGAGCTTGTGGCAGCCACTGAGGAGGTGTGGACAGAGCAGTTGCAAGCACTAAAGCCAACCTACACCAATCTATGAAGTGCATGGAAAAAATTATTTTTAGCCAGGCTAAAAATACCATTTACCTGTCTTCTCTATGTTACTTATGACAACACTTGCTCTTTTCCTGGGGATCCAAGGTATGTGAGTGGAGCTGTCATTAGATCATTTGCCTGTGCAGGGATGCCAAATGAGAAGGCACTGAAATATATGCATCTGTATCAGTCCTTAATTTAATCTTCTGACTCTTGTTCTGGAGTGACAGTTCCTCTGCATGGCACTTCCTATTCATACCAAGCTAAGCTATAATGAGTGTTATTTATTAGAAAGCAATCTAAAGCCACATCCACACAGCCAGCTGGCTCTTACCCCAGTACAAATCATCAGTGCCACATAATCAGCAGTTTCAGAGCTCAGGATTGCAGGTAGTTGTGTCACCTCTTCTACTGTTGGACTCAACTGTGAAATGCAGGGTAGGAACCAGTCTGAAGTAACCTCAAATTTAAGATCTAGTTCAATCCATGGCCATCTCTCCTCTTCTTTAGCTAGCTGGTAACTTTTTCAAAATGTTTCACTCAGCCTAGCTTTGTATCAAGGCTCCACACTTCAGAACTGCCCTTGGCCAAGCCAAGACAGAAAACATTCTGAAGAACAACTAGGGAAAACACGTGGGAAACAAGAGGAGTTTGCACTGGAAGACAATGAATGATAATATACAGGGGAAATTAAAAGGATTATACATGAACAACTAAGTAACAACTGAATACATACACAAGACCAATTCCAAACAAATCTGTATCTCAAAACATTTTGAGCATATGTGGCAAGCAGGTTACTAGGGCTTCATGAGGATTAGTAATTCTCATTAGCTCAGTATGGTTACATCCAGTGCACAGCCACAGTTCAGCTTAAATACAGTGTCACAATAATACCTATAATGCATAAAGATACTGGAGAGAACTAAAAAACAAAAGAGAATGGTCAATGGTCAAAGTACCATTCATAGGATTGCCATTCCCAGCTGCATTCTTACATGTTATTTAAAATTCCTCTGGGGTCTCATGAGTGAATTTTGGTGCTCTGCTGTCCTTTAAAAACAAGCCCTGTTGCACAACACTGTAGTGTGTCCCCACTCCCCATGCTTTTAGCAATACAGTCAGGAAAAGTGCTTGTCACGATTGCTTTTCCCTGCCATGCCCTGCAGTCTCCTACTCAGTGAGCAAGACCTCCTTTGAATGGAAAAATGGAAAAAAGGCACCACAGAGCTCTAACAGCCCCTTTGTGCTTCCTACTGGAAACTCCCCATCCCTTTGCATTTTCAGTGGAGAAGTTATCCAGCTTCCATGGCCCTGGAGCAATAGGAGCAAACAGACCAGTTGCTCTTGGCAGAACACAAGGGTATGGACCCAAGCTCTGCCAAATACAGCACGAAAGAGCTGTGTGTCCATCCCCAGCAGCCTCAGAGCCCTCCCAAAAGGGAGCACCTGCAGGGCTGCACCAGTTAATATTCACAGAGAATTGCATAATATCAAACAGGGCTCAGTAGCAAAAGAACACTTGAGCTGTTTTGAACAAGCACTGCTCTGATTTCTTCAATGGAACCCAAGACAGGTGAAAAATTTTGGAAAGATAGACTAAAGTTTATGCAATTCATAAGCACAGCACTGATCCAGTCCCCATTTTCATAACAAAAAAAACCCCAACCCTTCATTTGGAGGGCTTCAGATAAGCAAAAAGCTTCCATTTTTTTCATTGAGGCCATCTGACCTTGAGTAAGTCCCCTTCCTCGTTATTTCTCTCTGAAATAAGTTACACATCTAACTACTGGCACAGGCCTGCTTTTCAAATTACTCTAATCTTTTTGCACAGATGCACAATATTATTATCCTTTACCACAATTGTTCCATGCAAGATCCTATGCATCATTTCTTTCATCAAGAATTTAATTTTCTAAGTCAGAATATACAGTAATTTTATAGAAGGCATTAACAAGTATGAAATCTAGGAAAAACATTTTTTTATAATTGTGATTTAGTTTTTCTTTTTAGAATACAAAATGCATAAAAAATAAGAGCTGTCCTCCAAATTAGCAACATTCCAAGAGCACAATTACTCAGGTAATTGTGCCACGTGAAGCCTGAAGGCCTAAAAGATACTGTAAAACCTTTTGTCACTACAGCATATTCAAATGCATTGTTCAGCATTTTTAGAAATAATTTCTTTTTCCATGTTATCTAGATCATTCCTCAGAATAAACCAGTAAAAATTTTAAAAAAATATTTTCAAAAGAATCTTTTTAGGGGAAAAAACCAAAGTTACAACTCTATTTTTACCCCAGAATTTCTTTCTGCACTTGAGCTACAAAAGCAATTTCGATTTTGTCAGAATTTACCTTCCTTCTCAATTCTGACAGCTATGTTCCTTCCTTGCATATGCTCCATTCTACCATTTCATTACTTTTCCCTCTCTTTTCCTAAGAAAAAGTCCAGTCCTCTAACTACTGGGGTTTTTTTAATTGACTTCTCTTTGGCTTCTGTTAGTTCATTAACATTTTTCTAATCTTTAACTCAAAGTGGATATTCTAGCTGTTGTCTGAAAGCTGTACAATGAGGAATTATCCTTGTGCTTTCCTGAATCAATGACTACTCTGTAAGGCTAAAAGCAGCTTTTCTCTACTCATTGTTTTCACATTTTCTCTCATTCCATGTGTTCTTGCATTCTTTTTTTTTTCCCAGCAAACACCACAAGACAAATAATATCCTCCCATACTTTTCACTTTGAGATCTCACAATATTTTTCAAAAAAGAATCCTCTTTCCCTTACACAGGGGGAAAAGGTACAAATAGAATAGAGTTATATCACGCCAATATATCTAACATAGGCTGTGTTTCAGTTCAGCATATTAGCTAATATTCTCCTTTTACAAGAAAACCCCTGCTCATAGTGCTCTTTGTAGAAGGGACTGGTAAAGTTCCAAATTGCCTTTTCCTGTCCCACACAGCTCCTTGGGCTGCTTCCACCACAATACCTGGCTGCTGCTGGCCAAAGAACACGCCCATTCACAAGTGTGACTCAGAAGTGTAAAGGTCGCTTTCCAAATGAATACCGGAAAGAAATCTTTCACTTGGAGTGCTATCATCATCTTCATTTTAGAGAGGTGAAAACTAAGCCTAGACAGACTTTTCCAATGCCAGAGTTTAACCAAAAAGCCCAGAGCTCCTTCCACACATACCTGACTTTGTATGTGCCACGAAGTCCTGGACATGATAAACAGAATCACAGAGCAACCAACAGACATTTCCTCTTTGACCTAGCTAATTCAGCCCTAAATCACCCAGAAGAGAGATGAGTTAGAACATTTATATCATGAAACACTAATAAACACTTCAGGCAATTCCGCAATTATGAAAACAGGTACAAGTCAATAAAATTGATTAAAAGGGGGAAAAAAAAGGGAAACAAAAAAAAAGAGCAAGGCAAATACACAACAATTAATTTAAAACCCCATCCTACAACTACTTTTGAATTTTCTCCAAATGGACTATATCAAGCTCTATGTAAATAGTGTTAAATCAATTAAATTACAGAATCACATGGAAAATGACAGTAAAACCTCTTTCACTCCTCTTCCCAAGAGTGAAACCAAACTACCACCAACACACCTTAATAGTTTTTTCTTTTTGTTTGTTTAAAAAAAACCTGGAATTCTTCTAACAGAAAAATACAAAATAACCCCAAGTTTTGCTTTGAAATGGAAAGCAGTTCCATTATATAGAAACGTTTGGCTAGATGAATAGAAAGCTCTGCCCTTTGCACAAAAAGGGCTGCAAAGAGCATCCTGTTTAACCAAGCTGGTGTCCTAAAGAACATCCCATCAATACATCCTCTGAGTAATTCGCTTATTTAGGATGGTATGTAAGTTATACCCCCATCTGAACTTTATGGATAATTTTTTGAATTAGCTTAGAAATTCGTTGTGTGAGTATTCTGCTTCTAGGTGAAGCACTAAGTTCCTGCTCTGTATTATCACATATAGAATTTACCATATCAATTCACAATTAGATACCTGTTGTGCCAGCCTTTGAGTTAGGAGAGGCTTTGGGATCCTTTTTGGTCCTTCTCTCACATTTGTCTTTCAGTGAGGTTACCTAGTACTGAATATTGGTGCTAAGAACAAAGTCCAAGCTACAGAATTAAACATACTGATAAGATGAGTGCCAGAATGGCTCATTTCAGTATGGTGACGTGGGAATGACAACAGGCATCTCTTTTCTGTTGCTGTGGGGCATCACAGAAATAAAAACTCCTATTATATTGCAAGGTACCAGGACATGGTACATGGACAATGCCTAAGGACAGTGGATGGGCCACCCACTGCCATCTCCTACACCTCCCCTAATGTTTGCTGCCCACACTGTCCAATACAGTGACCCTTTCCCACCTCTCCCAGCTTCTCCTCGATGTCATTGCCCTGCTTCCCTCATCCAGTACCTTTCTCCCCTTTTTAGAGATATGTTCCAATTTGTCTCTCATCAACATGTGAACATGTGACCCAGCCCCCTGCACTGCAAGGCCAGCCAGACTGCAAATACACTTTGTTCTATTTGGCCTCTGCTCAGTGCACACAACAAGATTGGTGCACTGTCAGGGGACCATGTCCTATAGCCTGGCATGGAGGAGCTCCAGTGGAACACTGTGATCCAGTGCTTGGAAAGGCAACATGTCCCTCTTCAGTGCTCATTCACATGAGCCTTGGGCAGAGGAGAGGCTCCAGCATCAACTGGGTACAACAGAGAAATTGAGGGAAGCACAGGAATGAGACAGTTTGGTATTTTATGTATTGGTATATATATTGTAATATTTTCAATGCATGGATTCTAACTGGCCCACCATCATTCACAAGGTTTCTGTATGTACAGCCATACACAACAGGGAACAAACTATTTTAGTACTAGGAGATGCCACTCCAGGAAATGTCTTTAGCTCTTCTTCCATGTAACAGGTGTCTTAAGAAAAATATGCCAAAGGAATTAAAAGCAAAACCAGTGTCATCCTTTCATGCAGCAGTTGAGTAAAACAATACAAATTAATATTATTGTTCATGTACTGCTGGAAGAATGATTTTTAAAGTTCATGACTGAAGACAAAACAAACAAAAAAAAATAAAAATAAAAAAAAATCCAGTCCTTTACTTTGGCCACAGTTTAGAAGCGATCCAACAATCATGACCCAGCTAAACCAAAAGCAGCAAGGTAGTTAAAGCAATATGGACAACACTTTCTATTACATTTGCATGCTTCATGTATGGGAACCAAATCCAAATCAAATCCTTGAATCAAAAGCTGAAATGCTACCATGAAAACAAGGAATCAACACTACAGGAAGGTAATGCAGAAGTATTGTTCACAACAGCAGCAGTTTTGCAGGAAAGTAACTTGGGACATACAGCTTGAGAATGGCGAGAGGAAAACCCTGCTAAGGATTTGAAAGAGAAGTTAACATGAAGAAACGTTGCTGGATCTTGCCTCCAGATTTCAAAGGCCAAGGTATAAAGTGGAATTTTTTTATAAATACACTGACATGATTAGTGAAAGAGAGTGATCACTTACACCAGGCCTTTCAAAAAGCAGAAGCGCAGTCCCGGTGAACTGAGCAAAACGGAAGCTCCCTGACACAATAGCATCAGGCCAGAGTACTGTGCTTGCTGCTTTTCCATTACTGGTATCTCTTGGACAGAAGCCCTGTGGAGACCTGCAGTGATGCTCTGCAGCACCCCTCTGCCAGGACCCCTGCACACACCCAGCCCTTGGAGTTTACCTTATGATCCCATGCCCTGCCAGGGAATTATGGGGTTGAAATTGTTATAAATGAAACTAGAATTTTGACAACTAGGTCTATTGAGTTAACAGCAGTTTAATGAAAAATTAATACAATTTAATAAATTTAATAGTAATTTGGTATAAAAGAATACAATTTAGCAAAAGAATAAAATTTAACAAAAAATACAATTTATATATATAATTTGCCAGTAATTAAGTATGATTAAAGCATAAGCAAAAGTGACTGGGGTATGGAGAGGGCTTCTCACCCTTCCTCACATACAAAACAAAACAATTCAAACTAAACTGATATACTGTATGCTTATACATATTTATTAATGTTTCCTGTAAGTCTCCTCCTATTTCCAATTCTTTAATTTTACATGACTGTTCTTCATGGTGCATGCCTCACTTGTTGCTAGGGGGTCTTCAGTCTTCTTTTGGTGGTCTTTGGATGAAGGCTTACACTCATCCTCGTTGTCCTCTGGATGGCCTCACAGGTTGCACATGTGTACTGAGCATTGTGTTATGTAAGTCTACTCATTAGTCTTACATTTAATAATTTTCAGGCCCCATGCCTAAAGTCATTCCAACTTCGTCCATCTCAAGGTTGATTTCGTCTTGGGACATCACTTATCTCAAAACTGCATCCTGTACCTTAATTTTAACATGTAACATCTGTAAAGGGGTTCATCTGCCTTATAACGCTGATTCTCTTAATTGCTTCTAGTAACTTTCAAAATAGTTACAATTTAGTTAGCACAAATCATTTCCATTTATTACAAAACTGTGCCAGAGATGAGCACTTGAGAAGAGATAAGGCTATCAGGCACATGGAGCAGAGACACAATTAGGCAAAACAATAGTGAAATAACAGGGAGGGCAGCTATCTGCCTGTCAATCTTTCCAGGCACAGATGTGGAACATTTGAATTTTCAAACCAAAGTTCATTCAGTTCCTGGTTGCTCTAACATGCCCCAGGATCCACAGCCATGCTTAAACTGAAGCAGGACAGACAGGAAGTCTACAGCAATGAAAAGAGCACAGACACAGCCTCTTCCTTTGAAGCAGACCACTGAGAAGGATTTTCAGGTTTTGCAAAGACAGGAATGCTTAGATCTAAATAGAGAGCGCAGCATAGGTCAAAGCTCCTTCAGAAGAGCACCTGGGAGAGATATGTAACCCTGTCCTTCAGAGAGCTCAGGGTCACAGTTTTAATTCAATTCTAGATGTTCTCCTCTACCTGAAAATACTGGTTTTTACAGCATGAGAAATCAGGCTGTGCTGCACAGTAGTGTGACACATGAATGTGACATGCAAGGACTGCAAGAGCATATAGGACCGGAAACAAAGGACGGCCATTGGATCCCAGTGGAGCAGCAGGGCACAGCTAATTGCTAAAAGCAATTAGTGCCACGGGAAACAGGCCAGCCTGCTCTGGCCAGCAGCCATCCCTGCACAACAGCTACAGGGCACTGCAGCTTGACATGGTGCCAACCATGGGCCATCGCCAAACACACAATGTCACTTCATATTTTGGGATACTGGAAAAAAAAAATACCACCTAGCAAATGCCCAGCAACTTCTCAAAGTAGTGAGTCATGATTTCTGTAGCTTCCCTATGAAGTGGTCAGATGCTTAACTCCCCTTAAGTTACAGTTCAGTGAAAAGTTAAGAAGGTTTAAAGCCTGAATCCAGTCTTCATGAACTTGCTCGATTTTTGTGAGCAAGAACCCACATCACAAAGCAAGTCAAGTTGATCAGTGTCTTACTAAGTCTTGGAAGATATTTCTCAGTATTCTGAAAACTGCCCATGACTAGACAGTGCTCAGACACCATGTACAAACATAGTAAGGGATTTTAAATAGAACACTGTAACAAAATTTGCTGGTTTCTTTTCTGTGTAAATTAGCTAGGCCATTTGAAGACCAGATAAATTTTTATTATGTCTCAATTCTGCTGATCTTTAACATTTGGAGCAGGAAGGATCTTGACTAACATTTTATAGCTCTACACATAACTTTCTCAAAAGTCACTGACCTCAAAATCAGCATCCTATTTTTACTGAACAAAAATCAAAGGTAAACAGTGTGTCACTTTCAAAGTACTTAAGACTTAACATGTGCTCAGGTGCAAACCACATGTCCAGCATTAACTGTACTGCCTGAGAACAGTTTCAGTAATATGTTATTTCAACAGAGCATAAGAAAACTGCAGTAGTCATTAGAAAGAAAAATTGATAAGGAGAGAAAATCTTTACTTCATGCAACACTAGGTCATTAGATACTAGGACATTAACATGATCTTTCCTTTGGCTGGCAATAGCTGTACATAGCTATCAGTATAGGAAAAGTTTACTGTACATAAACATTATGAAAGCTTCATTAAAAGTAGCTGCATAAAAATTGGTTTGAAAAGTACATACCATTTTATAACTTTCCAATTTTTTTATTTGGTGGTTTTAGATTTTTTTTTTTTCTTCTTACAAAACTTCTGTGTAATCTTTTGTTCCCTTTTTCTCTAAGGAGTTGCTAAACAAAGCTGCTACAAGTACGAAAAAGCGTAAGAGGCTGGGTGGGGTAAGGTGAAACATGTGAGATGGAGCATTTAAACATTCTTAGCTTTCCTTTGTTACCAAATAAAATGATAATGAATGAACACTACTGTTCATTCAATATAGAAAATGGGCTTTTCAACTGATCCTAGATTCCCATGTTATAAATGAAATTAAAATTTTGACAACTAGGTCCCTTGATTTAATAACAGTTTCATTAAAAATGAATATAATTTAGTAAATTGAATAGTAATTTGGTATAAAAGAATACAATTTAGTAAAAAATTACAATTTATATATATAATTTGCCAGTAATTAAGTATGATTAAAGCATAAGCAAAACCAACTGGGGTACAGAGGGGGTTTCTTACCCTGCCTCATGTACAAAACAAAGCACTTCAAGTTAAATTTATATACTCTATGTTTATAGATATTCATTAATGTTTCCCGTCAGTTTCCTCCTATTTCCCATTTTTCTGACTTTACGTCACTTTTCTTCACAGCACATGCTTCATTTGTTGCTAGGGGGTCTTCAGTCTTCTTTTGGGGGTCTTTTGGTGAATGTTTCTCCTCTTCCTCATTGTCCTTTGGATAACCTCACAGTTTTGTACGTGTGTACTAAGCGTTGTGTTATGTTACTCTACTAATTAGTGTTATATTTAGTGATTTTTAGGCCCAATGCCTAAAGTCGTTCTAATTTTGTCCATCTCAAAGCCATTTTCATCTTGGGACATGACTTATCTCAAAACTACATCCTGTACCTCAATTTTAACATGTAACATCTGTAAATGGGTACATCTGCCTCATAACACTGATTCTTTTGATTGCTTCTAATAATAACTTCAATAACAGTTACAATTTAGTTAGCATGAATCAATTCCATTTATTACACCCATGACAATGTTGGAAGCTAATTTTGCTCAATTTCCATTCAGAGTTTGCATTTCTTCTGAGAAGAATAAATATATTCTGAAGAACTACTAGTTGTAGGTTTTTTGCCTTAAACCAAGCAAGTCACCCATATTTGGTTCTCAAGCAGATTTTTCTTGATTTTATTAATTTATTAATTAATTCTTATTTTTCTTAATTACACCTCACCTTGCAGATTTAAGTTTAATTTGGGTTTTTTTTAAATTTTGTCAACTGCTTTATCAGCCTTAAATTCAGGTGCAGAGATTCAATAAGAAAAATACATTTCAGATCCCATGGCTCAGGTCTTGGCACAGGTGTAATGCATAGCATGGCAAGAATTTACTTGAACTGAGGTGTATTTACTTGAATTAGGACCATCTGTGTTGCTCACAAGCAGTGGAGAGAAATAGAAACAGACTAATTTAGTCATTTAGGGGCATGTGTTCTATCAGCTTGCCAGAAAAAGCCCCACTGAGCTCATTTGATGCTCAAGTAGGACACATGAACAAAGATAATAGAGTACCTGTTTTGAAAGGTGCCTTTTGGTCCCACAAAACACAACTTCTTCTGGAGGAAAATTTGTTTGCTGCTGTCTCAAAAGAGGGATTTTCAGTGATTCTTCCACTAGGGAGTAGAAAAGAATCTATTTTTTTTTCCACAGGTGTTCTCTGGGTGCAGAGTCAAGAACAGAGGCCAAACCATGCAGGGACTGCTCGACAAGTCTCCTTCAAGCCTTTAGTCACCCTTCTGGAGCTCAAAGGACTTCCTCCATCAACCCTGCTCCCTGGTGGAACTGGGAATCCCACACTACCATCAGTGCCATTTGGACTGTAAGAGTTCATAACTCACAGTGTTGCTTCCAGGCCACATTTTGCAGAAGTGATGACAGAAGGAGAAGGAAATGTTACATTCACCACAGCCTCAGAAGAGTATTTATCTGCCACTTGCAGATAAGCAGTACCTTGTCAGCAGCCTCCCCTTAAACATACTGTACACTGAATATCTGTTAAAGGGGCAGAGAAGGTGTCTCCCTAATAATCCCCACTCGAAAAAAACCCCACACGCTGCTTCAGCTGTGTGCAATGGATCACTTACCTAAGACAGAACAGCTCCTGAACAGCCAACAGCAACCCCCAAAATTTGGCCCTCTGATTTTTCAGCATGTTTTCAAAGAAATTCTCATGTTCACAAAAACACTAACAAGTACAGGTCAGTCCTCTTACTTGCTAAAATTCACCTGCTGGACTGCTGATCTGTGTCTCCCAAATTAACAGGGTTCTGCCACAATCTTTCAAATTTCCTGCAGATCATGTAGTTTATTAAAGATCAGGCATCCCCTTTTATATGAGCAGTAACAACAGAGACAGACTCTTCAGATCACAGCAGGTCCTAAGTATTTTA
This sequence comes from Parus major, assembly GCF_001522545.3. Classification (NCBI taxonomy): domain Eukaryota; kingdom Metazoa; phylum Chordata; class Aves; order Passeriformes; family Paridae; genus Parus; species Parus major. The sequence goes on along the minus strand of NC_031779.1, from coordinate 3,449,576 downwards.
ATTAATTTCAATTACAGAAATTGCTTGAAGCTGAGGCATGCAGATTGCTAATGCAGGTTTTGTCATGAAGAGCATGTCCCAAAAAGCATTGAAAGTCACGTCCCTAACTTACAGGATTGCCATTTTTGTCACATTCAGGTATTGCTGTGCTTTTATTTTGGTTTAAGTTGACAGAAGAGATTTTTATTGCCCTCTTCTGCTAATGAGAGTTTTCTAGCAGCAGATAGGTTCAGTGGTGTGAGACCTAATTGGTCTACCTTTAACATTAGACATAAATTACTTGCACAGATAGTTCTAAAGACAAATGGGCTTGGCATGACATCTGGCAGTCAAACACCTCTATTTTCCCACAGGGCTTTTTGGCCCATGTAACTGTTACCCAAACTTATCAAAAATGAAACCCATCTGAACACTTCATTAGTTTTTACTTTACTCAGTGGAGCCAAAGCCATTAAACAGAATAAATGTGCATCATCATCAATGGGAAAAAAAAAAAAAAAAATGCAGTCCCACTTCCAACAGTCCGTAGCCTTTTGATTTTCAAAACAAACAATGAAGATCTGGAATTCTTACAGTGACTTCTGAAAGAAATAAACAGTCAATGCTCCTCGAAATGAAAGATCTGAGTGGAAGTACAGTTTGGGGTGAGGAAAGCAAGGCAAGAAATCTACATCAAAAGACAGTAAGAAAGGAACCCACAGATTCTTGCAAACATACTCCCTTGTTTGACAATTTAGAGAGGTGTACTAGCACGTTTATCTTCATCCTTCTCCCTAGAGATTTTGTTCTGAGGTCTTTCCCTTCCAGGCATTCTTACAGAAGATCACTGCTGTTTCTGAAGTGATTGAAATCCCACCTCCCCTGTCCAGTCTGCCCCAAAACATACTTTCCTAAGTAGAATAGATGCACTGAACTTGTATTTTCTGACACTTGGCACTTGATGCAAAAAGCAAACTTTTCATTTTCATGAAAACTGCATCAGTTTTTCCCACAGTATTTATGAAAAGTGAAAGTTGGCAGACTTTCCTTATGAACATACGGGTCTCACTGATAAGGCTATCTGAAGCACTTAGTCTGTGCCACCTCAGGGCCATCCCACCCATGTTTGACAGGCTCTAAGAACTCTTCCACTTAAAACAGCAACTTTGATATGTGCTAATTTTCAAAACCCTTGGTGCATTTCTACAATTATTAATTAACATATCAAACAAACTGTGTGCCCTCTGAAGTGATCCTTACAAGAAAGACACTGAAGAGCAGGGACCTACTACACCAGGTTAAATAAAACAGCTGCAGGTGCTTTTCCCCACCATTAAAAAAAAAAAAAAATTAAAAACCTTTTCAAGTGCTTTTCAGCACCTCATCATAGCCCTCAAATCACTCTACAGATAACAGAAAAACAATTCTAAAATTACTAATGGGCCCTAGATAATTCACAGAATAAAAAAATGCTGAAGACTAACTCCTCTTCAAGGCTTCTTTCCTTTAGTGCTGTAGTGGGCCATGGGAGAGTGTCTACCTCCTGGTAGCCCTGAATTGTCACCTGGAACCAGGCACCAAGCTCCTCCTGTGGGGATGGCCAAGCCCTTCATTCAACACAGCTACCTGAGATGCTGCAGCTTCTCCCTCTGCACTTGGAGCTTGCTCAGAGCGCAGGGAGTGAGCATTTGTCACTACCCTGGTGTCGAGGGCCCTCAGCTGAGAAGGGTTGAGACCCCTGATAGCCACAAGGCACCCAGGGACCATTTCCATATTTTAGCTCAAAGGCCTTTAGCACACGCTATTGCAGACTAAATGGCCTCAGCTTTTGAAGCAAAACGAGGAGACACCCACTGGCTCTGAGCATTGATGTTATGAACAGATGAATTAACAGTTACTCCATTAATTAACAGTCAAAAATGAGGACAACTGAGGATGAGACCCCAGGCAGCAAGTCAGAGATACAAGTAGCAGCCTGTGAACCACAGAGTGTCTCCTTGGACACGGGTTCTGCAGAAAGACACCGGTGCTGGGCACCCCGGGGGTTTTAAAGTCTCTCAAAGTTGCAGACTGGTGCACTTTGTATCCTTTCATTGATTGGTCCTTTTCTGGTCACTGGTTGCTCCATTTTGTGGTGCATTCCTGACCAATCATTCTGGAATGCCTCGATTCCACTGCCTAGCTCGTTCTCCTGTTACAGGTCGCTGTCCTCCCCCCATGAGGTAACATTCGGGAAAGTTCCCTATGCTGAACTCACTGGGTTCTCACCACCCTCCTCTAGTGGGCACACACTCACACTACAGCACCTTCAACTTCATAACTTATTACTTCAATTAGGCATAACAATTCATTACGTCAATTAACAATTCATAACAAAATTACATTATTAACAATTCATAACCCCACATATGAAAGCCAACTTTATTTTTAACATTGACACCCAGGAAATCACTTCTGGAATGGAGCTAGTACAGCTAACTGCAAAAAAACACTACAGAAAGGAAACAAGCAGATTTTGCTCCAGAGAGCAGAGGCTTCTGAAGGACAGAACTGGTTCAGCCTCACTGTGTGCAACTCTGAGACACTTCTGTTTCTGTGTGCACAGAAAACACAACTGTCCCTCCTGTAAGCAGCACTACCAAGGTTCCTCTAACTGCAGTCTGAAAAAATCTGTATTTACCAACTACAGCAAAAGCTGAGGTCCTTGCAACTCCACATACATGACTATTTTTACCTCTCCATCAGTGATACCAGGATACACTCCTCAAGAAAATAATAAATTGCCTTATATGCTCTAGAAAGCCCAAAATTAGAGATCTAAATAATTTTATACAGTTTGCTCTGGTAACTGATCAGTCATTTCATTTACCATGGTTCCATTTACAATGGCATTATAGTAACTCTGTATATCACACCAGGCATGGATGGTATGGTCGGGTGCTACCTCGGGATCCTTGGCAAGAGGTCCCCAAGAGGGTGACGAATAAAAGAGGGATGGTCACAATTCAGTGACCCAAAAAGTAAAAATCTTTAATACCAAAACAACAAACACATGAGCCAAACCACAGTATAGGACAGACCAAAAGGGTCAGGGTCCAGGGTAGAAAGTAACTTATATAAGGTAGGTTGAGGGCAGAGTTTGAGTGGAAGGAATGAGTAAGGACAGGGATTCGGAATGTGCAAAATAATGCAGCAAAATTTAACCAGTAACAACCAAGAAACCATAGAACTTTCTAGCTACATTTACATACAACTATTCAGGGGGAAGTGTGTGTAATACTTTGCTCTCCATGACTTAGGGGACTTTTCCCACAGCCTTAAGTCAGAGTTTTCATCAACCCTCAACAACTCTGCATAAATAACTTTGGGAAATCATGTATTTTCCTGTATATTATATTTTTTCCAACATTGTGCATGTCAAATAGAATAGCTCTATGAATTCCGTCTTTAGTATTTAAAAATCCCAAATGTAGGTCAGTATTTGCGTAACAGGACAATCTTGCAACCTTGGGCCATGAGTCTGTTAACCACCAGGGTCAATTTCTGACCCTTGGCATGACACACCGTGTTTGGTAACTGATCTGCCCCACCAAGTGGCTTTGGATATACTTCAACTACACAGCTGCCTGCTTTATGTCATTCCAGACGTCCTACAGACTCCTGGAGAATTTCTTCCTGGCAGAATAACCAAACTCCAGGAAAGGATTTGGAATCTCTGATTTGTTGATTTGCTCATTGTGGTGGATTGGCATTTAGGAAAAAAAAAGTGAGGAACACCCGTGGAAGTGATGGCTCAGAGAGGCTTCTGGGAGTTTCTTCTGTGCCTGAGACCTGACAATACTTTGTTCACCACTGAAAAGTGGTATTACCTTTGTGACTACATACCACTTTTTAAACCTAAGCCCGGGAGCTTCTGGCTCTCTTCTGTTTCCGGCCCTGAAAGGTAACAGAGCTCTAGTGCAGCTGCCCCTTCCCCACCTCGCAGCCTGTCGGGAGGGCTCTGACCGTCTCCTTTTAAAGGGTTAACGCCTCGGGGGGTTGGGAATTGTGAGAGCCAGTTAGAAATTACAGCTGGCGGACACACAAACTTTCCACAAATAAAATACCGACAGGTAAAGATAAACAGTAACGGAGATAGGAATTCTCTAATTAATTTCCGAGGATTAGGGGCTTTTCCAAGACGGGGTGGAGCCGCGGGGCAGGGATCCACTGGACGAGCCTGTGCCGCTGGAGCCCAGGGAAACACACGGGGAAAAGCGGCAGAGACACCGCGCCGGGGCCGGAGGAACAAAAAGCGGATCGGCAGCGGATCGCCCGCCCGGGCCCCGACAACAAAGGAGCAGCTGCCCCTCGGGTGTGCGGGCCAGCCGGAGGGAAAATGGACACAGACACAGCACGGGGAGAAACGCGAGCTGGAGCCGGAGCCCGGGGTCTTGTGGGCCAGGGCCCGTGAGGGAGCGAACCCGCTGAGGGGGAAGGCGGCGGCGGCGGCGCGGGAAGGGGAAGGAGATTACACAGTGACACCGGTTCACGGGGAGGGGATTACACAGTGACACCGGCGGCACAGGGAGGGGATTACACAGGGAAGGGGATTACACAGTGACACCGGTTCACGGGGAGGGGATTACACAGTGACACCGGCGGAGGGGCGGGCCCGCAGGCAGTGGGGGCGGCAGGCACAGCCGCAGCCGCGGGAAACGGGGAAGGGGCGGGGAGAACCCGGCAGAAGCTTCAATCGCGGCAGCGAAGAAAAACAAACAAATACAAAAGCCTCTAACCTAGCTGGCAAACTAAAAATTCCACCACAACAGGGGATGGGGGCTGCGGGGCTTTTCTTGAGAAGCCCTCTGAGTCCTGTAGCAGCAGAGTGACCGAATCTCTTCCCGGGGCCCCGGCACAGCTGCTGACACTCGCCAAACCCCACCATGGCCCGCACACACAGCTCTAAACCGAGAACTGTCTGCTCCTTCCCTGCGGCAGCTCGGCTGAGAGACCTGAAATCCGACACCACGAATACCTGTCGTGGTTTGGGCCACAATTTAACCCTTCACCACCTAGATGAGACCTGCAGATTTAATCCCTTTCCAGAGAGAGGAAAGTGAGAGTGATCAACATGTAAAGAGATAACATAAACCATCAAAGTCAGTAAAAGAAGGAGTCAAGCCTCAGTTGGAAGGAGAATGAAAAGATGCTTTAATAAGCTGAAATATTCTTTTGGTAAGGCCATGGAGATGGACAATAATGTTCTAAAAAAAACCCCTTAATTCATGAAAGAGTATTTGGGGGAAATGAAGTATTTCAAAGTGTAGATCTGAGCAAAGGTATCCATTGATAAAGCTAAGCAGATGGTGGGGTAGTTGTGATCCCATGAGACGCTGGAACAGAGAGAGAAGTGAGAGTTGATGAAGACCCTTGGCCCCCAAGGAAGAAAAAGAGAAAACATCTGTTCCCAGAGATGATCACAGAGACAGATGAAGAAAACCTTGGCCTCCATCATGGGAATGAAATCCATGAGAAAACTGTGTTCTTGTGGAGAACTCTCCATGGAATGACAAGAGAAAACTCTTCTCCATACAAACGCTGATGAAAAAACTATTATATAATTGGTATTGCTTTAACATCCCAACTTTTGTCTCTGTTGGCAGCTGAGAAAGGAAAAAGTTGGGGGGTTGGGGAGGGGAAGAAAAGGTTTCTGGAGGTTTTATTCTGGTTTCTTATTCTTGCAGTTCTGTTAATAAACTTGAGTAAGTACACTGGTGATTCTTAGCTAGTGCTATAAACTACCACACTCATATGACTACAAATCCCAGCACACACACTGTGCAGGGAACATTGCATTTTTAAGTACTGACTTCCACTACCACTGGCTCCTGTGCCAGACACAGAAAAGCCTTTCTTCCTGCTTTGATCGGGGTGCAGATGCAGGGAAATGGAGCATTACTTATTCCCAATTGTTCATGATCACAGGCTTTAAGTCATTCACATTTCAAAATCAGATTTCACTTGTTGCAGACTTCTGAGGACTTAACTTTCTATGCTGCAGTGTGAACCAAGACAAGATGAAAGGCTCAGCACCAAGACCAAAACTCCATCCTTCTGTTATTTTCTCTTGAATTGCATGACTAGGACTAAAATAAATCTAACATTTCCCATCCTTTGCTAACTGAATGAGATGCTCTAAGCTAAAAATTAGAAAGGCAAAACCCCACACTTCAAAACAGTAAATTTAATTAAATTCAAATTTCACACTAATACATTACAGCATATTTTATGTATATAGAGTAAAAAGATTTAAAAGATAACTGAATTATCTGAGAAGTTTTTTTATCAAATAATTGTTATATTAAGACATTTCACACACACAAGATACTTCAAACAATTATTTTTAACAAAGCATTGTATGTAGTTCACAAGGTTAATCCTTGGGAAAACATATTTTAGGAAATATTGATGTGACACCATTTTTCTTCAGTTTTCTGTTTAGCAGACACATCCCACCCGAAAAACGCCATGACTGAGCACAGTTCCAAGTAGAACAGGAAAATGTTACACCTCTGAGATGGATGGTCACAAGTTGTAGCCAACTGCTATAAAAAGCTAATGCTCAGCAACAGTCTCTGCACCTATCCCTCAAAAATAACAACAAACTACACCAGCAGTGACACTGTGAGGAGATACCTGAGCAGGCTCTGGCACAAGGAGCTGCAGGTAGAGCCCCAGGTCCGTGCTTAGGCTCCTGGATCACCCATGTTTCTGATATGGGGTACACCGTGCACAGGGCATGGTCACAGATCCCCTGTGCATACACCAGCCCCAGACCACAGCCAGGTCAGCCATTCCTTCCCATCTGCTCACACACCCAAAGACCATTCTCCACTCCATCAGGGCTTGTCCTCAATCCACCCTTCCCTCAGCAAAGTTACTCACCATGACAAGGACCATGACGACTTCTTGTCCGTTTGAAACCTTCGTGCTCTCACCAGGAGCTCTGCCTCAGGGTCTGACTTCTGGCCCTGAGCCTCAGCAACAGACCTGCCCACTCCAGCTGGGGTCTGGCCATCCCCCGCAAGCCTCCTACCCTTTGTGCCCCTTCTGGAGGCGGTTTGCTGTAATATCACTTCATCAGGCTCATGATCACTTCCAGGTGATGCTTCCCTGCCAGCCCCGTCCAGTAACAAGGTGCACCTGACCCTCTTTAACTCCTCTCACTCAAACACACGTGGTGAAAATTTGGTATTACCTACCATTTGAGCACCCAAGTTGTTAAAAGTTTGAAGTTTATGTAAAAACATATGTAAAAACATTTATGTGAACAATACAGAATGTCAGCTAGTTACAGTGACCATACAGAAATGAGAGAAGGAAAAGAAACGCCTAAGTTATTTGATTAATTGTTAAATATATACCTTCTTTTCCCTGCACATACAAATTCCTTGATTTACATAAAAACGTAGATAGGAACAATACCTCTTATTAAAAGATGAAAGGAGCAAGCGAAAGTAAACGGAGTAGAAGAGCACAGAGCAGAGGCGAGGGCAGGAATAGCAGAGCGGCTGGGGCCGGCTGTGGCCGGGCTTACCTCGCTGCCGAGGCTGCGGGACAGCGGGCTGCGCTGTGGGGACTGCGATCCTGAGGGGGAAGCTCAGCCCATCGGGCCCATCAAGGGCCACACGGCGAGCCGGTGCCACGGCGGCGGCTCCTCCACAGCCCCAGAGCGGCTCTGCCGCCGCCTTGGCCTCGATGAGCCCCCCTCATCCCCAGCGGGGCCGGGGCGGTACCAAGCCGGCCAGGTGCCGCCGGCCCGGCCCGCTCCCCGCCGCTGAGGGGCGGCTGCTGCGGCCCGCGGGGCTCCGCGGCTGAGGGACCTCGCCTCAGGCCCCGCTCCGGACTGGGGGAAACAGACACACACCCCCGTCCTGCTTTCCAACATTTTATTAGCAAATCACAATAACAAATATCTCGGCTATTTTTGACAGGCTGTAGTATTTCCAGGCACACAAAAAATCCCCCAAACCAACAAACAAAACAACAAAAATATGTCTATTAAAAAACATCACTGCTAAAATAAGAATCAAAATAGCCAAATAGGCATACTTTAAGAAAAATACTTGTGGTCTTTTGTGGGTTTTTTTATTGTGCTTTATCTTTTTTTTTTTTTTTCTTTTCCCAGACTATTGCTTCATTTCTCTCCATGTTCCCCACTGCAAAACAGAGTAATACATAGAAAATAGATTTTTTTTTTTCTCCCAGCAAGATTCTGTAACACAAATTCTTTTAATGTTCTGTTTTCTTCCATGTCTTTCTCTTTCTTTTGGCCCCTTACTGAAAGGAACCTGCAGGTGGTTGTTCAAAACCCACGGGTGATGAATTCACAGCAAGCCCTGCAGTGAGCAGGTGTTGTGCCAGCACTGGAAGCAGCACAATTGCACTGTGCTGTCCTGAGAGGGCTGAGCTTCACCCTATGGAACAGACAGGGCCATGGACACAGCTGGGAAAACACTGTAAAGCTTCCTAATGCATCACCAACATTAGTCCTGAGAACAAGAGATTCTACACTCACAGCATGCTCCTACCTGGAACAGGCAGGAGATAGTTTGGCTGGACAGGAGTGCTGCATGTTGTGGGTTCTGTGCAATGAAGTTGCTTGGGAGCCATGTGGAATGACTGAATGCCAGAGAGAAAAACCTGGCCTTAGCTCACATGGGCACAAAGATGACTGAAGACTGAACAGTGACATGTCTGTAATGTCTCTGTTAAAATACCACCTTACGTCTTTATAAATGTAGAATCAATAAGCCAGAGCTTCACACAGCCTTGCACTCCTCTGTCTGCCTTTCTGCTGTGTCCCATCTTTCTTAGTAGTTGCTAGGATTTTACATGAGAATGACCCCATTTCCATGGGAGCACAATCCTGATCCAACAACCTATTTTAACAAGGACCCAATTTTCAGAAGTGTGATTTAAATACACATGCCACAATCTCAAATTTGGAAACCAAAGATGTTTTTAAAGTCTAGAAATTCATAAAATTACCACTGGCTTGGAGTCTTTCTTTTCCACATCCTTGGGAAAGCAGGAAGCAAAATTTGGTAGGTAAACTGGGTGGTTTTTTATCCAAATATATATTTTTAGTGTTCTGTTTATGAAACAGACACTCCATGACACTGCCATGGTTTGTCCAGTTGGCAACTAGGTCCCACACAGCCCCTCACTCACCTTCCCCTGGCCCTGGTGGGAAGAATTGGAAAGCAAACCTCAAGGGTTACTTTGAGATAAGAACAGTTTTGTAATTGAACTAAAACAAAATATAATAATAATAATAATTAATAATAATGGAAAGGAAAAGAGAAGAATAAAAGACAAGTGATGCATAACACAACTGTTCACCACTCACGGGCCAATACCCAGCCCATCCCTGAGCAGTGACCTGTGTCTCTCAGCCAATTCACCCCAGTTTACACACTGAGCATGACATTCCATGGGCTGGAATATCCCTTTGACCATTTTGGGTCAGCTGGCCCTGGCTATGGTCCCTCCCAGCTTTCTGTGCACCTCCTCACAAGCAGAGCATGGGAAACTGAAAAGTCCTGACTTATGGTAATCACTACTTAGCAACAACTAAAACATCACCATATTACCAACAACATTATTCTCATACTGAATCTAAAACACAGCACAGTACCAGCCACTAAGGAGAAAATTAACTATATTCCAGCTGAAATGAGGATATACTGAAACCTCAGGTTTCCCTGTTACTGCTCCCTCTTAATACATACATTACTGCAACACTTTTTGAGGATTCTGTCTCAAGAATTATACAGAAAGTTCAGAAATACACCTTTTAACTGAATATGTAGAGAAGCCCATGCCCTGCACCTTATCCCTTGACCAGCACACATCACAGGCTATGGCAGCACAAGATACAAAATAAAAAAAATTAAAGAAGTAGTATAAAAATGCAGTGCCGTATATGCAGAAACATTTACTCTCCAGTCTCCACAATTCATATATCCACATTCTCTTTCCTTTCCTCCATCATTCCCAGTCCAGGATCACCTCCATGTCCCTTTCATTTCACCCCCTCCTTCATTTTATGTTTCTTCCATCAAATCCTACATTCTGCCTTTCTCCTCCAAAGCTTCTTGTAAATTTCCTTCCTTTCACAGAAGTAATTTCTTATCAACTGCATTTTAGTCTCTAAGCAAGGATACAAAGTTACAAATAAAAGCAGCATATTTTTATTTCTCTCTTAGAAACTGGAAGCCATCAAAACTAAGCTGATACTAGTTTTCAACACCTGCTCCAAAACCTTAGCCTACAGGTGACAAGTGTAAAACCAATAAAATCAGTTTCCTCATCCGTCTGTAGTTGTTTCTAATAGACTTGCTTTCTGATTTTTAATTCCTTAAATGGCAAAATAAATAGGAACTTCTAATAGCAAATATATTCAATGAAAAAATACCCTATGCACATTTTTTGGTACCAATTGAACAATACTGGCTTAGAAACTAATATAGTTAATATGATGCAACTTCCCTGTGCAAAGATGTTACATCAATATCAAAGTGCTTATTCCTCAATTTTGGATACAACTCCCTGAATAAAATACAGATGTCTGCAGTCTGGGTTCCATGTAAACAGCACCTGTACAAATAGGTGTTAACAAGTCTCCAATTTGCTGACAATAAAAATATTGATGATAATAATAACAAAGTCTAATAAAGACTATTTCTTCACATGCCTTAGGTTTCTAAATGCCCTTTTGTTTGGTAAGGCACCTGTCATCATTCTGTAAAAATGTTGTATTTTGGGTGCATGTAGATCACCACAGAATTTTTTTCTCTTTTTCATCCAAAAATTGCCTTGGCCTACCTCAGTGCCACAGTCAGTTGTACTCCCACTGACAAAGGGAGTTGTGCTAATCCCCAGCCAGACACAATGGCCAGAGCACAGTTCTTGTTGCATTTCAGAACTATTTACTGCCACCTTCACAAAATCAAGGTTATGGTATGTAATGTCACTGTGATTTTCTCTTCAGTTACAGCAATAACAGAATACTGCACACAGTGAACAAAACCTGTCAGATACCTGCCATCAAATATTTATGCTATTAATAAATATAAAAATTGCATTAAAAAAAAATCTTTAAGACTCACTAGAAATTTCCCTGATCAAAATAATAATGCACACAGTCTTAACCACTGTGCAGAAAGTTAATTATTCTGCAGTAAAAGATTATCAGTAGGAACCCCACACCCTGACTGGACTCAACATCAGAAATAGACTGAAGTATCTCTAAAACACTCAACATATAAAAGGACTCCAGCTGGTGCTTGTGTTGCAGGATTTCCCTGGGAATCTTGATTCCAAATTTTCTAAAATGCTCAGTAGGCATTTAAGACCATCATCCAGTTGTTGGTGCAGTTTGAGAAACAAGAAGCAAGGATTCAGACAGAAGTCCAAGTCTGCTGCCAGGGCTGCTTGCTTCAGCAAGGAAGAAAGTTTCCTGCCTCCTGGCCATGGAATTCTCATCCCATTATGATAGGCTGCTTCTCCTCTGAAGAGGCACTTTTCTTTGTGAAAGATCCTCACTGTCACTTTCACAGTTTCTCTGAAATAGAAAGGCCACAAAGTCTCTGTGGTGTAAATGAGATACCATGCTCTTAAACATACTGTCCCAGTATAATCAGTATCATCTACTGACAAGAGCAGAGCTAATAGAGCTCTCACATTTTCACTCCAGAAGGTCACAGGCAGTGCCAGGGTCCCCCACCCTCCATCACAGAGCTGGCCACAGGAGCAGTGAGGTTCCCTGTGACTGCTTGGATCTCAGTCACACCCCATGGTTACTGCCTGGGATCCAGACATCATCTGCAGGCTCCTTGCTGCTGCTTTACACAATAAATGCACTTAGCCCCAGAATCTCCCTGCACAAGATTCCTGTCACAGTAACAGAACATACAGCAGCATTAAAGACACAAATGATGCCATGGTCCCATCTAGTTTCCCTCTCCGAGCCACTGCTCTCCTGTTGGGTTGTTCATTCATATAAGGACAGCAGAAATGACCGCACAGTAAGACTGGTTCTTCTTCCTGTGTGAGGAATGTACCTACCGAACTCTCATCTTGGGTCAGGACCTTCTTCGCCAGCGAGTACGATAAGTGGTTGCACAGAGAAACAACACGGTATGAAAGCTGTGCAGAGAGGGAGGAAAACAATTTGACCATAAATACTCAGTGTAGACATATTCAAACACATTTCATTCATTTACTTCCTATTACAATTTTACACTGAAGATCTATCTTGCCCTCTGATTCCATCAGGCTTGGGAAGCCACATGTGAGAAGGATTAAAGGCTCATTGCCATACCTTCCATCGCCTTCTAGCGTATTGCCTTTTGAAGTTTTCCATGTTAACAACAGATGATTTCCGAACCAAAGCCTGTTGCTTGTCCATAGGCTGGAAGATAAAAGAGTGATTTTATTGTTTGGCTCCCTTTGGTGAATAAAATATGCAAGATACCTCATGTGGAGCTGGCTGAAAGAAAGCCAGGGAAGCTGTGGATTCACACAGGTGAAAGCAGAAGAAAAAGAACTAAATCTATCCCACTCTGGGTATAAACAGATCACAAATAAAATCCTAAAACTAGCAGGTGCTAAGGCTATGCTTTCACTTTGTAAAGTTGCTAAGGTGCTTCTTGTGTATACCTGCCCCATCTCCCTTCCTTCTCTGCATGACATCACTGTAATAAAATGGAACAAAAGGTATCTGTCATGTAGTATTAGTGACAAGGATAATGATATCTGCAAAAATCTCCAGCTTTGTCCTTTAACTATAGCCAGAGTACGAGAGCACAAGGCATTGACACCCTGGCAATAAAATAATTGCAGTATCTAACTACGGAAAAAGAGGAACAAAAAAGAATATAGATCAGGATTCAGATATGTACCTAGTGTCACCCTGAGAATCAAAGCTTCTGATACTGTTTTTCATAGTTTCTAGACACTTTCCCAGGAAAGCAACTATAAACATAGGTGTTTATACACTCCATTAAAGATATGTCTTTTGATGGACATTTCTCACAACCAGAGTGGTTGGGAAGGTGGTAACCTAACTATTCAACCCCTGGTCGTTGTCGAGAATCTATAAATACTGAAGTGACAGAATAAAGTCTTCTTCCTTTATCCCACACTGAGTGGTGTCTGTGTGAATCATTTCATGTCCAACAGTGACATGCCTATCATTTTGGATGTCAACCTGGTGTTAAGGAACAGATGTTCCACAAAGCCTGACACAGTCCTTCAGAAAATGAAGCACATTTCAATTCCAAAAGCACATCAAAATTTGCATAAACCATAAAACCAAATCTGACAGATTGAGAGAAAAAATGGTTCAGAACCAGATCAGGCAAGAGTGAAAAGAGAAAGGCCAGGACTCAGCCCTTCAAGAGTATGGATTTTCAACCATCCCAGCTGTTTTGATCTGCATATGTAGGAGGTGGATAACACAGAAATATTTGTAATGAACTGGACTGGAATGCAACCAAGCCATGCACCTGAAACAGCAAGAGTACCAAAGGAGAATGGAAAACACATCAGTGAGGATTTAAACATCTTTTTCAGAGAAGTAACTTGAAATGGTTGAGACAACAAATTCACTTTTCTCATCAATGCTGTAGGTACGTACATTTTTGCAGGTATCTCAGCAGCACTTCAAGGAGCCAAGCTATCAGCTGGACCCCCTTCTCATTTACATGTACACACCATTTGCATTCAACAGAACTGGTACAGTTAAACATTAAATATCATTTCCTCACGCTGCAAACAGCCAGCAAGCAGAAATCAATCTGAAGTGGAAAAAGTCACTGGCTAAATGTCAGCTGTACAATCTTTGTGAAAAATTTCCCAGTGCCCTTTCAGCAGCAGAACCATCACCAGCTCTAACTCACTTTACTGCAGACTGGCAATAACCACCTCTCCATTTTAAGTACCCTGCAACCCAGTGACCTTGTCATTCACTCAAACATCAGGATCTCTTTCCAAAAGCAGTGTGTGACTAGCCTCAAGGACCAAGTCACAACAACATTACCCTCACCCAAACATGCTCAGGAACAAGAAGGCCTCATTTAATGCTCATTCTCATTGCGCCAGTGTGTTTGTTCAAAAAGGAAATGGATAGGAACAAAGAATATGAGATCTTGGCTGAGGGGAAGCAGACTCGCTTGAGAGTGTTTTCTGCAAATTCTAACTCTCACTAGGCATTATGTTACATCTTAGGAATTAAAGCTCTCTCCCCCTGACAATAAAATCCTGTGTTCAAGTTCTCCTGGACAGCTTTTAATGGGGTATTCCAGCTTAAAGGAACCTGCAGAAGCATTCTGAAACAATAAAAAATGGACACATGCAAAATTCTTAATATTACTTGTCACAGTAGAGCCCAATTCTCCCCAGCCATCAATGCCAGCCTGCCAGGGTCACATCCTGGCTATCCACACTACTTTGAAGCTTTTGAAAATTTTACATATTGTACCATGAACAATGCCACAGAGAGCACATCCAGTTTCCATCCTCCTTCAAGCACAATGATGGGAGCAAAAATACCCCAAGTGAACAACTATTTTCATGACTCTGAATTTGCATCAGCCTCTGCACATCTTTGTGAGGACATGGAAGTAATGTGTCCACTGTAGTGTGCAATAACTGGATGAGAGTATGCTTTTATTTTTTATCTCAAAGTAGGAAACATTATTCTTAATCATGTTAGGAACAACAACAATTCAGTTTATTTAGGTCATTAACTTCTCTGCAAAAGGAGGAGGGAGGAGGGCCAGTGAAAGATAATATATATGTATGTAAATATATATATATATACATATATGTATATACATATATATATGTAAAGTTTCACTCTAGCTGGACTTGAGCTCTTATCTCACTGATTCTTGTAGATGCACAACAGTCACCTTGCAGCAAATACCAACAGAAACTTGGCATCTTTTTCAGTCATTATCAGCCACCAGGGAACAATTGCATCCTGCATAACTAACTATTTATTGTGTTCAAAAATGAAATTGATACATCTGTGCATATTAATACAGTATAACCAAACTAATAAACTAATAAACTACTTATTTGAAATACAAGACAGCAGGCCATGACTTAAAGTTGGGTAAACTTTTCTTTTACTTTTTAAAATCTAAGGAAAAAAATCTTTATATGGAAAACACTAGTCTCAAATGCCACACCATAGATTAAGTTGGTTGTAGCTTTGTAATCTTCTTCACTGTAGAAAAAAAATCAGAGGACTGTGTTATCACTTAGTCACAAATCAACATTTGCACTGCAAAATTACACAGTCATTTGATCATTACAAGCTCCCAATGGTGTCTTTTGAATAGGATTTCTTTGATACAGGACAGGAAACTCAGCTGTTGATTAATCCTTTAGTTTAAAATTCACCTTACCTTTGATGGTAAAAGGGTTCACCCTGCACAACTGGCCTAAACACTAATCCTAACATTCTTCATTGGCAGCCATTTCACAGAGAATTTCCACAGTAATAGCTAAACGTTAAATTACTACAACCATTTGCTTTATTTTACAGATTTAACCTTTGCAAATCTTTGTCTCATAAGGTGTACAGAACTGCCATTAGCAGGGCTACCCAACTCTTTCCTTCAGCCAAGCAAAGATGCTCTAAGGGGATCTTTATTAGTTTCCAGAAATCCAGTTTCTATTAAGTACAGACTGACTTATTCTTTTTTATCACATTAATTACCCAGTAATCTTTAGGGACTGTAATGATGCAGAGTAAAATATAGGCAATACCAAAGGCTTTGGTGTTAGATGTGTCCATACCATTGTGATAATCTTGTTTGTGTAAGTTCAGACACCAAACACAGGAAAAAAAAAAACCAAAAACAACTTCAACACTACAAATCACTGGGAGGGTATAGCTTTGGTCAGTAGCTTGTGCTGTACATCAGAACTTACTTTAATTCTAGGTCATGATTTTGAGTAGAATCTATGCACTGGAACCTTTTTAAAGTGATGTACATTGAAACAAGCAACAAACCCTGCACTTAGCCTGATCTCAGTACTACTGATGGGATTCTGTCACAACAAGATTCAACCCTGCAAGGAATTCTTCACAGCAAGATCTATTTAACAGCTCCATTAGTGATTCATTAATATCTTTGTTGAAAACAGAGTCAAAGTTTCCATTCACACAGGCTTTGTTTTCCAGTTGAAAACTGCTCATTAAATCCTGTATCCACTTGAGTTCCTCAGAAAGTTCCTGTCTGAGGGAGTCATACTGGCTCTGCAGCTCAGCGTATTTCCCACACACGCCTGCAAGACTGGCGCCGACAGCCTCGATATCATCATTCAAATGCCTTTTAAGGGACTCCATTTTACGGTATTCATACTTCAGCTGGGACACCTTGTGCCTCACACTTTCACTCTCTTCTTTATACCAAGCTTCTTTCTCATTATAAATGGAAAGCAGAGCATCCATGTCCTCCTGCAAGGAATCGTGGGATGCAGCCAAGGTGCTGAAACCCTGCTCCACATGGGAAAGGTCCTCTACGACGTGGGCAAAGCGCTCAAAGTTGATGTAGCTATTGTTGGGGGGCATGCTCGAGTGGCACTTTATTGTGTACTCCCTCAGGCGTTTTGTCTTCAGCTGTGTGTTCTCCACCTTCTTGTTTTCCTGGATTTTGGTTTCATCTTTCAGCTGGTGAGTCATCAGACAGAGGAACCAATATTACTGAATGCTTTCAAGACTGCAGACATTCAAAAGCTCTTCACAAAGGATGCAGCCTGGGTTTCCACAATGCTGGGAGATTCTTTGCTCACAAAGATTTTCTTTCATGCATTTGATTAGAAGAAACAAACACCAGACACACAAGCCCAGAACTGAATGTGACAAGTCATGTGCATTCATTCCAATGTGATAAGTGCAAACAACATGGCTGCAACTTATTTTCATGCTAATTTTTAGCAATTAACAGTGTTAAAGCCATCAATATTTGTACAAGGAAAACCAACAACCCTAAAACCACTCCAATTAATGTTTTGTGTGATGCAAAACTAAAACTGAATTTCAAAAATCCTCGTTAGTCATGCTAGCTAATGTATTTTACAATTCACAATTCACAAGCAAGCAATGTTTATGATGAAAAAATACATACAGACACACAAATGTAAGCAAACCAGAACATGGGGTGCAGCAGTTCACTCTTCAGAGAAATTATATTTTCCATATTGATTGCAGTTAACTCTCAATTCAAGGAAGCATTAAAGCAAACACACAGTATATGCCCAAGCAAACAAGCATGGAAAAATGCAAAGCCCAGTCCAATATGAAATACTGTAATGTGCAATAAACATCAGAGCTTTGTTACTCTCTTTTTGAAAGTTATGATAATAAAGGAAATCATTTGCAGAAATCCAAGGATTTTGTCAGACCCAACCGATTTCCTCCCTGTACATTTCTTTGAGTCACACAGCATAACAGAGTACTTAGGGGGCAGTTTTCCATTTAACACACCAGTAAGAGTGAGAATATGATCTCTGCTTTGCTCATGGAAAAAAACATGATCTTTTTTTTTTATTCAGTCTTACCGTTATCCATGGATGAGACAGAGCTTCCTGAATCGTAAGCCGCTTCCTAAAAAACAACACAAAAAAACCCCAAAGACTTGAATGAGAAATACTTGGTACACAAGTCCATTAACCCACACTCCTCCCAGGCTTCCTATCAAGTATTTATCAGGATAATTCCAGGACAAACCCTCAAATTTCAGGGTTAAGTTTCTCCCTGAGGCACAATGCTTGTGTGCAGTTTAGTTACTGTTCTAAACTTCAGTAGGTTACTGTCCTTACTCCACACAACTTTAATTCTTATTTTATCAAAATCAACCTGTACTTTTTTTCACCCTTCCATAAAAAGCAATAATACATTCCTTTGTTTCGTTCATCCAACATGCTTAGAAAATATATTCTTGCTATACACCTTTGATACGACTGCGTCTGAATCAACACTAATTATACCAGAAGTAATCAACAGTAATTATTACAAATTATAATAGTAATTATACACTGTCCTTTGGAACACAGTATTACAGCACTGCAGGAGCTGTTGTTTCCTGAAAGCAACATTTCTTGGAAGAATACTGCAAATCTAATCCAAGTGGATCAAACCTCACTTCCTTTGGCATTGGAGCAGTTGGGGGAACAGCACTTTAAGAACACTGAGAATCAAAGACAGAAACCCAGCATTGCACAGGCACCATGTCTGTACATGGCACAAATACCAACTGCACTGACTTCTCCTTGGAGATGGCCAACCTGTGCAAAACTCTCATCAAACACCTGCTCTACCCCACACTGAGGGGCCTGATAATTTGCAGAAATCTTCACTGAACAGCTCCTTCTCTCTCCTAGCTATTTTATCCCTTAATTAAGCCATTAGAAAGAACCACAACAGTCTGACTTTGCTCCAGAACAAAGAAAGCTACAGGGAAGGAGATGCTACTTCTGTGTGCACTTTATTAAAAGCAAGAAAAACTAAAAACAAAAGACTGTGGTTCCTGTAACCTGGGAACAAAGATGTGCATAGCTGTCACACAAACCCTAGGGGACAGATACAGAGACTTAGAACAACTCCACATCAGTACATGTAGTAATTTTTCTGGCATTGCACCACTGGGGGCATATTCTGGCATGGTATCACCTCCTTGGAGGTAGTTCATAAGAGACTGAAATAGTGGAGTGGCTGTTACCCTGCACTCAAGATTGTGCACACCATTTTCAGCCCTTCAGCTACACTGTGCCAGCTCGACTCAGGTGAGAATTCAGTCCTGAACATGGCATTTAGCTGAGGAGATTTGGTTTCTCTCCTCAGGGTTTCTGGGTGCAGTGATTAACTAGGGGCACAGCAGCATCCTCTTGTCTTGCTCTTGACTGGCAATATACACTGCAAGAAAGACTTTTTTCCTTGTAATGTCACATTTCACCAGGCTTATTTTAGAGACAAATGGGTCTTTCTGAATATCTGCTTACCGTGTATCTTTCACCAGTAGCTTCTGAATAAAGTCTTTTGCCAGGTCACTAGTATTGCCAAAAAATTCTTCATCAAAGTCATAATTCACAGCTGTGATGTTGGCAAGTGTTTCTTGTTTAGTTTCTCCAAGGAAAGGTGATGCACCACTAAGCCTAGATGAGCCAGAAAGAGGAATCAGTTGGAAAATTAAGCAGAAAAAGTCCCCTAATAAAATTACAGTGACTGTGGAATATACTCTTAGGACATTTGTGGCTCTTGTGTTGAAGCAGCTTCTGCCATGAAGGAATAAACAGAGCTAGCTTAGGCTCACTAGAGCTGTGGTTATGAGCCAGACTTGAATTTAAAGTCTCTAGTGCAGCACTAATGCATGCACATAGAGAGAAATGCAGAGCTTCTCCTCTCCTGAGTGTCTCATTTAAGTCATTGCTAATGAAACCAGAAAAAGTTTCAGCTAAGGAGAGTCTCTATCCCTGTGAGCCCACAAAGACTGCCAGGCTGAAGCTTCTATAACATTCAAGCAGATAACCTAGTGTTTCTATAGTTTTTCTTCAGGAAGAAAAAGCTCTGCCCCGACTTCTTTTCTCTGCAAAGCTGCTAATGAGTTCCCTGCACAGGGGGTTCAACCAAGAAACCTTCCTCAGCTGGAAACAAAATACAATATATGATCAGAAGCCAGGCACGTGGTCTTGCCTAAGAGCCAACTCCACTGAAGAGGCAGGGCCATGCTGCTCAGCAAAAGGAATCCACAAGCAAAAGGGCTTTGGCTGAAATAAAATCCAACTGTTTCTGAACAACATAAAATTTCATTCTCTTGGCACCCTGCTCCAACTGCAAGGATATAATGGAGACAGCACCATGATAAAATGTCATTTAGCAATCTTGACTTAAGAAAAAGCTTTTCTCCTGCTTTGTCTATCTCTCAGCAGTGACCATCAACCTTCATCTTTGATGACTCTGCACCTCTGCTCCATAAAACTTGTGTCAAAACAGAATCATCCCAGACCTCTCCTGCCCTGCCTTTCCTCCAGGCTCCTCCTCCCACAACACAAAGGGATGCTGACTTGCAAAAGCCTGCTTTATGGATAATGTTATTTATACCAAGGAGATTGATACCACTCCTTTTTAATAATCTTCTGGGCTATTATTGTGCTTATCCATTATGCCTAGCTTTGATAACATAGTTTCAGGATGTAGCAGGCTCAAAACAGGTCTGCACCAAACTTCAGGGAACTAAACTGAGATTTTGAATACTAAACCATTGCTTACATCATCCCACTCTCAACAGACTTTTTACCTTGTCTGTATTGCCACTACCAGGTTGACTGGGAATCTTGGGAGATAAGCAGGAAGTTAGATGGGACCACCTGAGCGTTTAAGCCCAATCTCCAACTACCACATTTGGTTTTATCCACAGAATAAACACTCAAGTGCATAAACTGCTTCCTCCCCCCTCTACAATCATACAACATCATCAAAGCATCTGACACAGCAAGAGAGCACGAGGGAAGTCCTCCAGTTGTCTTTGATGCAGTAAATTTAATCCCATAAATCCACAGTCTCAATTCTTAAGGGGTTTTACATAGTTCCATTTCTGCTGTTACAAGCAGGCACCTCTCCACAGACCATGGGCTTTGCTCCAAAACTGAAGCTTGGAAACCTGCCCTAGGGCCTTGGTTTCTTTTTCCTTTCCCCAAAGTATGCCATGAAGCAGCTGCAATTCCACCTTCTAGCCCTTTGTTGGATGCCAAAATCAACACTGCTCTATGCTCTGATTTTTTCTTTTTTTTCTCTTTGGGAGTCAGTTTTGAAATCTGTGAAATGTCAAGATTCTCAAATCCTAATATCCAGTCATACCCTGACTCAGTGCCTGTAAACATGTACCAGCAGACCTCAGTAATAAAGGCTTTGCCCTTACAACTGACTGAATCACTCCAGAGTTACTGAATTGAGGACTTGGATGCATTTTGATCTCTACATCTGATGACAGCATCCATTTAATTGCTGCCACGTTTTCTAAAGTAGGTGGCATCATAGACACACCCCACTTATTCAGAAGTGAATCTGAATCTTACTTCTGAGCAAAAGGCTTTAAAATTAGGAGGCAATACGAGTTGAAGGCATGCAAATTTCTGGTCCATAGCTAGACATTTATGGTTTATCATTAATTGACATTTGGTGAGAAGCCAGTGCTAAACCCACTACAACAGCCTATCATGCAAGCTGATCCCTCCCGCCACAAAAAGCGTGCTCTTTTTTTCTGATCCTTTGTAGGAAGGCTTTTTTCTACCTTAATGACCACAGCAGTCATTAGTATCCAAGCAGGTAAAACAGATGTCCTGTGCTGGATGCAGTACAGGACCTGCTCCCTTACTCTGCCCCAACCCAGTATAACAGGAAGGCCTGAGGAGCAGCTGGCTCTGTGCATCACTAATCGCATGCTAAAGTATTCCCACCTGCTTAAGCTCAACTCCTAAGTTTTCCTCTCATCAAAGAGGAACATTCATTTTACAAAATTACAAAGTTCAATGTCCTGGCAAGTACAGTGCAGACCAGAGTGCTGGTAAAAAACAAGGATCTGGACCATATTTTAAATCCCTTTACCTGAGCTTGGGCTCCAACCAATACCCCAAATTTTCTTTGCACTGCAGAAAAGAAGGGAATGTGTTGCACTGAATCTGACTCTTCATTCCCTACCTCTCTTTTACAGCTTTTAGGGTCTAACCCTTCTGCATAGGTCAAAATTTATTTTCCACACTGAAAAGACAATCCTTCCCCTCCTAGCCTCTGTACTTGTCCTGACCTGTGAGCTGTGTAGTGCAAATCCATCTAATACAACAGTCCACCTTCTTCAAGTCTGGCAGCAAATTATTCCTCTGAGTATCACAAGGAACAGCCAAAGCTGAGGGTGTCATTCCCAGCAAGCAGTCTCCACTCCCTGCTCCCCAGGAGTCACAGGATTTCAATGGAAGCAGTTAGGATCAAGGATCACTGACCACTCCTGCAATTCTCATGTCAAACGAGAGGAAAAGCAAGGAGTGCTGTTCCTCTGCTGCATGCATCATCATTGCACAAGCAGTTTCCCAAACTGTCAAGTTCCATCTTAAAACTCTCAACTGCTTGTCCCCAGATGCCCACAGAAACTAATTTCTTTGAGAGCTTCAGCATAGTAATTCCTTCCTTTTATTTATTCATCACCAGTTGACACACTTTACACTTCTAAGGATAATCTGTACTTAAAAAGTATTCTGTGATCTATTTTCACTTTATGCTTCCTGACTATAATGATATCTATCCCCAACCAACCTTTACTAGCTTTAACAAACCCTTTTTCTTCTCCTGTAAGTTGAATTCTCAGTTCCCAAGGTCAACTTCTCTGTTCCTCCTTCAGCTTAAATTCACCTTTTTGAAATGGGTGACCTTACTTATGCATAATAATCTAGACTGCTGCCTTTACAAGCAAATAAAAACTTCCCTGTTTCCATCTGAAATAACCCATCTTGTAAATGGGACTGTTTGACTTTCAATTTCTATGCTCTCACACCAGCAGCTCACAGTCATTCCAGGAGCAATTAATCCTCTTGGCTTTTCCATCCTCTACCATTTGGAATGGATGAGATCCCATAAAATGCAGAAATGCCTACGGTGCAAAGGACTTTTCTGATTTCTGCTCAGAATGCCCCTCATCTTTTACCCTCATTTTAAATTGAAAAGGCTGCAGAATAACCCCTGTCCTTTATACAAACCCTTGCCCACCCCATGTGTGCAGATCCCTAAATGACTGAAAGGAAGAACTGTTCTGTACTAGTGCAACAGAGCTTCAGGAACATTTCAACAGGAGTGAATCTGTTGTACTCACAGTATGTAGGTGATGACTCCTATGCTCCTAAAAAACAAAAGACATTAACTGCAGGGATTCTACATGACCAGTATTCTTTCTAATGTGCAGAATCAATATTAGCTGCAACAGAGGCAAGAGAGCCACTGTGGCTTTAGATAACTGCTAACATCTCTTACAGAATGGGGTTTTGGGGAAAAAATCAATTTTACATATAACATCAAGTAGTGTGGATATTTGAAGTCTCTGCTTATTTCTACTCAGTGGGTACTTACTACAGTGCACACATGAAACACAGAGGAGCAGGATATTTGAGTTGGGGTGACCTCTTTTGCCTGCCTTCCCAGCAGGCAACATTACTCAGATCTCCTCTGCATGAAGGGCTCCTAGAAATAAAGCTGTCACAAGCTCTGCAGGAACATGTTTCCTTCTCAGAGTGCTCCACTGTGTGGACAGTGGCAAATAGTTAACTGTGGAACTGCCATCACTCCAGTTTTCCAATGTAATTTTGCAGAAATTAAATGTTTATCTTTTAATTTAAAAGAATGTATAAAAATGGAATGACAGAACAAAGACTCATTAACTGTATTTAAGTTTTGGGGGGGTTTTTTTGGTTGTTTTTTTAACTTTGTTGCAGTGCAATGATTCTATTAAGAGCAAAAATAGGAAAAAGTAACTGTAGAGTAACAGGAAAAAGAAGTACTAACATTATAAAACTTACCACATGTCTGCAGCTAGTCCAAGTGGTTCATAGTTTACAATTTCTGGAGCTGTAAGAAACATTTAATCAAACAGCAGCAATTGATTAAATTGATTGAAACAACTTCTATCCCTCAATTTTTACCTTTGACAAGATGTCTTGACTTCCTCTGGAATTTGCAATAGAAGACAAAGGAACGTGTCACTCACCTACAAATTCTGGAGTTCCAAAAATGTTTTTAAATTCAACTCCATCTTCTATTTTGTGAGCCAAGCCAAAGTCAATGAGTTTGATGTGTGGAATAGGGATATTCTTGTCTAGAAGCATAATGTTTTCAGGCTAAAAATAACAAAAGATAGATCTATCTTATTAAAATATTAATATCTTGGAAAGTAACAGAATTATCAAGTGCTTTTTTTTCCTTTGCATATACATCACCATAAAACAAGAAACACATATCTGTGCTTAACCATTTACAGTTCTTTTGACAGAGGTAGAAGGCAGCTGAAGCAGGTCAGGTGTTTGCAGACAGAATGCTACTGCCCAGCCCTGAGTGACAACTGCACAGCACAATATTTTTGTTGACAGCAATTTTACTTATCTGTTCTTGGAACTCACACTTCACAATATTTGCCCAGTTGACTCTATACTCTATTGTAAGCCAATGGAAGATGTTTTATTTAAATGTTGAACCTATTCAGGGAAGGAAAAAGTAACTTCTCTATGAGACTAAATTCACATTTGCAACAAGGCCAGGAAAGATCCAGGATTTACCAGCTGAGCAGTCCCAGAAAATGCCAAGAGCTGGGATCAGAGGTCTTAGATCATATATGATAGCAAGCTATTAAAAGAACATGTGAAATTCCTCAAAGCATTGTAAGAAAAAGCTGAAGCTTGAACTGCAAAATCAAAACTAACATGTTTAACCACAGACTTTACTTTTTTACCAGATACAACATATTTCATGAAGTTCTTTCTTCAACTAAATTTCTCAGCCTTAGCTACTCCCATCCATGGCCCGAATTCACAGGTTTCAGAGTAAACTATGGCTTCAAATTATCTCCCATGATGAGCTTTAATGCTTCATCATCTGTCATAACTTAATCATAAGTTCAAGGGCAGCAGTGAGAGACTCTAATTCCCTGCTGGCAGCTGCCTGGCCTTTCCACAGTAGAATCTAACATGGAAGTTGCTCCTGCTAACACATACTCACACACTGGGAAACAGAGCATATGAGTAATTTATTCTCATAGGCATTAAAGCAAGCATGTTTTAGCCTCAGGGTAACAAGTCTAGTTTTCTTTCATGGATCTAGGACATATATGTACACCACAGACACATAATGTAAGCTTCTTTAGAACAGACAGAACAGACTGAAATGGAAAAAGTCACTGTCACTACCTCTTGAAGGACTGTTTTATTCCTTAGGTGGTATAAACCGTTGTAGCTCCACTGTAACCAATGGAGCCCTGTCAAGTGATGAGATAATGATGAACCATCCTCTGTCTAATCAGATCACTGCTTAAAAATACATGTCTAATTTAACACTTCCTGAACTCCACACACAGTCCTTTAAAATCCAAGAGAGTTATTAAGTGAATTCATATTAGGTTATGTGATAGTCACTATCAGTTATGCTTTCTGATTTCCATCTTGCAATTCTTACATCTTTATTGACCACCTGACATTACTGGTATTAAATATTAAAATTAGAAGCTTCAAATCAGCCAAAGCCTAAATCAACATCTTTACCTTTAGATCAAAGTGAGCAATTTTCTTAGAGTGCAGGTAATTCACACCATCCAAAATCTGCTTGATGAATCTGGTTGCTTCTTCTTCACTTAAAGACTCCTTCTGTGCCAGGAAGTCAAAAAGTTCTCCTCCACAAACCCTGCAAAATACATCCTGTTATCTCCTGTACTGTAATCCAGTGTAAAGTAAGTGTAAGCACAGAAAACTAAAGCAGCAAAGAACCTCAGTACAGTTAGAAAAAGTCTACTCCTACAGAAAATCACGAGTTTTGTGTTCTGATCCCAGGTGTGCCCAAACTTCCTTTTGGCTTCAGCTCTCTTCCTTGTAAATTAAGGACTGGCTTTTCCATTGATGCTGCAAGGACCACAAAGGACCAGAACCAGAGTTACATTGTTTGCTGAATCTCCAGACATGCACCTATTTCAAAAAGTCAACTTAACCACTTCAACTGCTATTTTTCAACATTTTTTTTTGTATGAACAAGTTGTAAGAGTCAACAGCTGCTGAAGAATTACTTTTCTTAGTGGTTGCCACCAGAACCTGAGGTAGTAAAATGTGCCAACAGAATCTCTTTTCTTTCCAGAATGACCATCACCCTGTCCTACTACAGATTCTTGCCTGACATAACTAACAGGAAAGGATTTCTTTGGTGCTGAATTTCTCAAGAAGAAAGCAGATTGTAGCAGGCTGGAAGGTACAAAAAACGGTTTTTCCAAATCAAGGAAGTGCTCTTAGTTATTACAAGTTTTCACATCAAAACTGAAATCCATTCCACCCTTATTAGTATATAAGACTTTATTTTAATTTCTGTGCCTTCTACTGAGACTTCCATCGCTATTTTTCTGTTTATCTGAAACAAGATGACCTAAATATTGAATTAGGCATTGCTTGCAGCTATTATTCATTATTATGTTCACATTTATTGTTGCCAGTTCACACTGTCATTAGTATTATTTCTTTATTCTCAGTCAGATTCACTTTTGGGGGAACCCACAAAACAGTTGTTACTCGTGGGGGCTGGTGCACCTGTGCTCAGAGTGCAAGCAAAGGACCTGAGAGATGCTACAGTCACTTTGGAAAACAAGCTCTCAGCCTTGTTGCGCAATGAACTGCCTGTCAAAGCAGTAGGAGGTCAAAATGCTTTGAGTTCCTCAGGTGCTGTGAGTCACAAACAAGGTCAGATCACACTGGGTGCTCCAGGGGTCTTTGGGGAATTGCTTCTCTGACTCCAGGCTCCTACACAACACTGGTGGTGACAACATGGTGATTCCCTACTCTGCCTCGTTCAGAGGAAGCTACTGTCAACAGCTACAAGATCTGCAAGGACAAGTCGGCTGCAAACAAGAACAGCATGTCAAAAGCCACAAAAACATTGGATTTGTGTCTTAGCTTCCCCTGCTGCTCCTGTGGGTGACAACATGCCTTGTTGTTCCAGAGGCTGGACATAGTGACTTGCTCATTGATTACCAGGTATTTTTTTCACACCTCTCACGTAGTTGGAAACTTTTCTAAGCAATGTGAGGAACAACACTTCACCTGGGCAGAAGTCACTTAATGCTTTCATTGTTACAACTAAATGGCTGGCAAATGAAAAACAGACTTATATGACCCAGAAATATGTTGCAACTGCTGTCTTTGGCTGCCACCTTCTTGTTCCTATTAATCTCAGTTATACAACCTGAGACACTATTACTTGATCTCTTGATTTGGTTTTCTAGGTGACACCTACCAAGGGTCTCAGCACTACCATCAGCCTTTCTGGACAGGTTTGGTTGTACCCTGTACAACAGAGAACACTGTCTCCTTTCCATATTGTAGTAGGTTTAGAGGCCTTGGTTCAGCAGTGCAACAGTTAATAGACTACTGTTACAAACCAGTACAGAAATCAGTAAGAAAAACCTGGTAGTTGCTTGGTGAAATCTGCATACAGTGAGCAGGTGAGTCCCATTTATTTAATGATTTTTACTCAGAGTGCACTTAAGCAATCACCTCTGGCAAACACTCCATCCGGTCATCAGGAAGCCAGCTGGACTAGGGTATGTTCTTGTACTTTTCTGGATGTAGGCACACTGTTCTCTCTTCCTCTTCTACCCTGCAAAATCTCCATGGTGATTGTTTCTTAAACTGTCCTCTTTAATCTCCCTGAGGCCAGACCAAAGCCCAGCCCCAGTCCTGCAGAACTCTCACTTCAGGAGAGCTCCCAGGCTGAGCCACTTTGGCAGAGCCCTTTGCTCTGCTCAGGGTGTTTGAGGATACCTTCCTGCTTGGAGGAGACTGGAACTCCCTTCAGAGCAACCTCTTCTGCTACACAAGCAACGTCAGAAAATAGTTCAGCTGCCCAGACTGGAGCTATTTAATTCTCATTCTCTCTTGCTGCCTCCTACACTGGACACTTAAACCAGCTGGGTCAGCTGCTCAGGGCACACCAGGGAATTTGCTCCAATGGCAATGTCACCAACATCCTGGGCAACCAGCTGTGCCCAAGGCACAACTGAAGAAACTGCAGCCTGCAAGAACAGGGATCACAGGATATTTACTTGAGAGCTCCTTGGTGTATTTTCCCTCTTCTCTTTAGTTCATGCTAACATGCAATAAGGCTAGGGAGAGGGCTTTTCTACCTAACTTCAACCACAGTGACTGTATTTCCTGCCCCATACACACTGAAAAATTGCATCATTTTGCATGTAGGGGTGAGGAGGTCCACTTGTCAGCGGGACCTAAATGGTAGTGGTTTTCTCTCTCATATGGTGGCACAAGAGAAAAGAGCTCTTCTTCATTCCCATCCTGCTGCTATTCACCCTCAACAGTCAATTCCTAGTGATTAAAAACCCCCTTTCCTTGCCCTCTTCCCCTTTTCTTCCCTAGCTGATCTAAATGAGGAAAATACGGGAGTAATGAAAATGGCTGTGAATTTTGGAAAAGGCTTAATGGCCTCACATGCATTGAAAGAGATGAAAGCAGGAAGAAAAATGAAACAAGCATTCAGCAGCCACTTGTACTTCCTCCAAGGTTCATGCTCTTAGGCAGACACGAGGTAATCCTTCCCCCAGTAAACTGTTTTCAAGTTATTAAGATTCCCTGGCTCAGTATCAAAGGACCTCAGCTGATGTTAAGGTGCACCTGTATCCCCAGGGCACCTGGATGAGCTGGGGGGCCTGTTTACCACCAACCTCAGTCAGTGAGTGCTCTTGCCAAGATTTTTGAAGCTTGAGAATGCAACAGCTCCATTTATCAGCACCCCTGTGCTCCAGCAGCCTCTGCAGTGCTCTCTGTTTTCTATTCACCTCAGCCATCCCTGCAGGGAAGGGCCCTTACTCACAGCTCCAGGATGAGGACCACGTCTGTCTTGTTCTCGTAGATATCATGCAGCTTGACGATGTTGGCATGCAGGATCTGCTGCAGAATGGTGACCTCGCGCTCGATCTCCTCCCGGCTCACCCCGCGCCGGCTGGCCTGGCTCTGGCGCTTCTTGATGAACTTGGCAGCATATTCCACCCCTGTGCTCTTCTCTCGACACTTCTTCACTATAGCAAACTGGCCACTGCGAGGACAAGGAGACAACAAAAATACTCTTGAGGCTTTTATATGACAGCTTTGCAAATAAGCCAGTCCCATACAAAGCCTGATCCTGCAAGCCCTTAACAGCATCACTGAGCACTACTGAGCTTGTTGGTGGTACAAGAGTGAGGACTGTCAGGACTCTGCAGTCAAAGGCAGTAGGGCTTAACAAGGTAATCTCCTACAGTGTCTGAAATTTAGCAAAGCCAAACAATGACTGATAATAATAAAGGATGATAAAAAGAGTTAAAACCTCTAAAATACAGTTCATGTTTAAATGAGTAAGATCTGCCTCAAAAGGTTCAAGTTACTGCTACTTCACTCAGTAATGCTTAAGACATTCAAGTCTGCAACACACCACTGGAAGTTCTGAAAGAACACATACACACACTAAAATATTTGTTTTAAGAATAGTCTCTAGAGAAGAACTCAAAGGAATGATTTGGAATCTTTGGAAATGCAAAACTGGCCTCCAGTAACTAATTTTCAAATTTAAAAAAAAATGTTTATTCGTATTTATGCATTCATTTGATAATTTGGCTGTAAATATAACTAGAGTAAGTGCAGGTTTCTCACTGCACCTCAAGGACTAAGAATTTCCCAGTGTACCAAATAGTACAGTGGCTGCACTAAGACTAAAAGGCACAAATTTGCAATTTACTAATAAAATTTTCCTCACCATGGCTCCTAATGTAGTCCAACTGCAAAATTAGCACCTTATCTCCTATGAATTGGCAGATTTCAAGTCCCAGAGTATACATTTAGTATCAGCTGCTTCCTTATTCAGGACATTATATCCAGACTCGGAAGGAAAAGACTCATCCCACAGGTAGCCATAACCTTTAGCTACTGTGATTTTATCAGACAGGGTTTCTTTAAAAGAATCACAAACAAATTCATGAAGTGCACCCCCACCCCGTGACTACACTGTATAAGCACTGGCTGATGTTGTTTATAATATTATATCATTCACTGGCTTGGTAAATGAGAAATACAAAAATGCAAGTACAGTTGGCATTTAAATTATGCAGCATGCACAGCAATTATATTCAGCACCTCATTACACGTTGTACTTAGTGCTTCATCAACACAGACATCCAACTGGTGTCTGTCTTAAACATACAAAGGCAAAGAAATGAAAAACTAAGGCTGTCACTTGGTGCTCAATTGCTCTCAAAGGCTCCCACCCTATGGCAGAGACAGCCTCTCATTTCAGAGTTCAAACAAATACCAGGCAGCCTGACATACTTATTTTAGGCTTTCACTTTCATACATATCCTACACCCTTCTCAGGAGAGAGGCAGGAACAGATGGGCCAAGTGTACTTATCCCTTTAGGAATAATCATTCACAAATGGAATCAAGACTGTGGACATTTGTCACATGCTTTAATTGATTCATATTTCTCCTGCTTTATCGTTCCATGCAATCTGTAGAGAAATTCCCACTACAAAATCTCCAGACTTGACTTAAACATTCTACTTAGAGTTTGTTTTGCAGTGTTGAGAGCTGCTTGTGTAAAATGGGTTTCGTGTTTTTCTTGTTTGTATGATCATAAATTTGCAACACATGCATCTTGCTTGGTTCCAACTTCCTGAAGAAACATGATATAAATATTCCTGTGTTTGTTTCCTTCAATCCTCTCTAGGGACAAATTTTGTCAAAGTTCAGGGGAAAATATTTTTTTATGAGTGTTGATTTTGAGAACGAACACAGTCACTTTTGCATTTAGAAATTCCAGTGATACTGTGGATTTTGTACATTTCTGTTTATGCAAAAGCTTACAAAAGTAACAATGACACAGCATAGGAATTCCTGTCTTCTCCTTTGACATAAATAATTGTCCCAGACTATAACTATTACAATACCAATTCCCTTGTAATCTCTTATTGCTCCCCTGCATGTGTGGACACCAACACACACTTATGCTATGAATTATTACAAGCTATCTGTACAGTAACACAATTTAAGAATACCTTAAACACCTTGTGGGGTCCTTAGCTGCGAGTCACAAGAAATTGTGCCACCTACTGAGTCATCAACAGCATCTCCTGAAACTGTTCAATGTTTTTGGAAAGCTCCCAATCCCGCAGTGACTATCAATGTGGCCCTTATCAGCTCCTCCTGGGACTGGAGGTGCAGAGTCAGCAGTGATAGAGCATGAGCCCAGCAGTTCTGCCAAGTTCCTGATAGCCTGGCAAGTTTTTTGTGTAATCTGAAGCTCAAGAATAAAATGCAAATTTTATTCCCTGCTTATCAGAACTAGCTTTTGGATTGAGTATCAGTGCTTGGAGAGGCAATGAGCAGAGTGCAGAGAGACAGGGAAGGTCACAGCTGACTCATGCTCAGCAGGAATAGCTGATCTGATAAGCTGTTCCTCTCGCCATGTGCAGCCACAGCAGGGCAGAGGTAATGTGCATGAGGAAGGTTAGCACACTGCACCTGTGTGTGTAAAGGTCCAAACCAACCTAGATATGGACTGAGAGTAATAGACCTAGGAGCACATGAGTTGTAAGAGGAGAGCAGTATTATGGCCAAATAGTTAAATTACTTTTCTCCTTCCCTATGTATCAAACAGATGGAAACAATGGTAGCATTTCATTGAAGATTTTAGGAAATTATCTCCAAGGTCAAATCTGCAAAGGGTTGCTGAAACTCCCATTTCACTGCTCAGCTATTACACCAGGTCTTCACCCTGGTTCAAACTGCTGGTATAGAGTGTTAACAAGGATTAATAGATGTTACCTGAGATAAATTAAGCTTGACCATCAGACAAGTACCTGTGAGTTCAGTTCTGCATTAGATGTTAACAGCCTGTCCAGTGCTTTATCACTGTTAGAATTTGAGCTGCACTATGTTTGTTTCATGTGCACTTTGACTCACAAGTAATATTTTTCATTTTAAAAGTATGGAATTAATACTATACAGAGTATATTTTCTCAGCTGTTGAAACTTCCATCTGCTTTCTAGTGCAATGCAAAATGGAAAAAAAAGTTTCATTTTTACAGAAATGGTAAAACAAAGATTGGGATTAATATGCAATGTCTTTCTCCTGAGATTAATATTCAGTGTTTAAATACATTACAAAATTTGAGCTTTGTGAGCACAGCCACACAGGTCTTTCATCCCTAATTACACTCTCAAAGCCCAACATGGACTAAGGAGAAACACTGAGATCATTTCCATTATCAAGGTGGATGCTGATGATAAGGAATGGGTGACTTTATTACAAAGTAAGGCCGAGGCCAGCTCTTCTCTGTTACTGTAGGTAGAGAAACTTTGTTATTAGGAAAAAAACATACAAAACTTTTCATCTTCTCTGTACTTTCTGAAACAAATATTTTATTTTGGAAACAGGGTAGCATTGAAAACTAGTAGGGAAACCTGATAGAGGAATTAAAAAGAAAAAAAATCAAGAACAGTGACTGTATCAGATAGCTGATAACAACCGCAGTGATTGTGACCAAGTACCAGATGCCAAAACTGTTTCAGCAGAAGATTCACATACACGAAACATGACTTAGAAGATTTGGAACAAGAAATATTAACAGAAGTGCTGGTTTTGAGGACCTGGGTAGTCCTCAGGAATTAAATTAATTTTGCATCAAACACAAAGACCTGTTCTGTGTGTGTTGTAAGATAAAATAATCCAAAGTTATTCTTCAAAATTTAAAGAACTAATTCAAAGTGCAAACTATTCAAAGAACAGAGTTAAAGTTCACGTCTGAGAAAGCACAGTACTGAGCAATTTCTACAGTTAGAAAAAAACATTCCTGGTATGAAGATATTGTGTGGTGTAATTATTAAGGGTAACTTTCCCAGCTGCAACCACAGCCCTCTGTTTAGCAGGGAGAATCCAACTAGCTGGGCACCATGACTTTTGTATCCTAGATTTCCAGGTTCCTGCCCTACAAGGAATACCTGGGTTCTCTGCTTTTTGTTTCCACTACATAAACAAACACCTAGTTACACTGTCAGAACTTGTGCCAGGCTCCAAGGTCCCATGGTCCACTGGTAAAATGCTGCATTTGCTGTCCATTAAAGTTTCACCCAGAAAATGGGGATTCTCCTCTCCCAGAGTTGATCCTCCACACACAAGCAGAGAGGAAACAAGAACTTGTAGCTGGAGATAGGGAACTACAGGAGGCATAACAAGCCACCGAGGAAAGATTAGCTCGGCTTTAACCATGAAACCACAGATCAGGTCATCAGGGCCTGAGAAACTGGAGGCTTAATTATGCCCAAATTAATCAACAGAAATCAGTGATTATTTTCTCCCTGAAGGTGTTGACTGGCCCAACAGATGAGGGATGAGCATAGAGCCCAGTTACTGAGACAGGCAAGAAACTGGAGTGGCAGGTGGTAAGGCTGGCCCACACAGTGGAGGAAGGCAGAGCCCCTTCCCTACAGTGAAAAGACAACAGTGAAGGAAAGGGGGAGACTTCCATGCCCAGAAATCTCACTCTAAGGTTTGTCTGTTTTTCTCTGTTAAGTGTGAGCCCTTGCATGATGCAGGGCTGAACTGCAGGAGCAGGCCACTGGGCCAGGATATCAGTGCCAGGAACACACCACTCTGCAGGAATACACTTTCTCAATGGGCACTGTCACAAAACACTCTGGGAAAAGCT
The DNA here is from genome assembly GCF_001522545.3 of Parus major. Lineage (NCBI taxonomy): Eukaryota > Metazoa > Chordata > Aves > Passeriformes > Paridae > Parus > Parus major. Next base: position 3,416,059 of record NC_031779.1, on the reverse strand, counting down.
CCATGACACTTCCTACCCTCAGCCCCAGCTTGACACATAACAGTGACACTGCCCATAAGTCACAAATGTCATCAGCTCTCACAGCCTGGCTGGCACCACATTTAGGTAATAGATTAATGACTCTAATCCTTTTATAAATCACACTGCACATCTCAAATTCCAGTACCTACCACCATTATCAGTGTTTGCTAGTACAGCTGGAAAGGGCTCCTGCACATTCACACAACACTTTTTGTTCAGCAAGCCACAACTACCCAACACACAACTAAACAACAATTGAAATATTATATTAAAGGCTTTCCAGTGAACTTTATTGCTGTCACTTTCCTGGAAACTATATCCCTAGCTCAGCAGGGCAGTTCTTATTTCTCAGGACCTACTCTGCCCTTGATTTAAGACTTTTCATTCTTGGTGTCTCCAGCCATCACTTCCCTTGCCACAAGAACCAGCAATTATTCGTATTTGACCTGCTGCCTATTCCCCAGAAGAAAAGTAAGTCTTCACTTATTATTATTATTCACTTATTATTATTAGTATTTCCACTGATTTGGCATGCTATTAACATCCCTGCAAATAGCTTAGGCCAGGACCCTCCTCAAAACAGCCTGAATTGTTAAAGCTGTATTATTTCTTTATAATGTTGAAACTTGCTAGATTCACTTTAGATAGTCCTCTTTTTAAGCTTCCTTTCAGCTATGGCTAGAGAACCTCAGTCCCCACAGAAAGTGACTGATACTATCTTGAGGAAAGCAATTATGTATGTGTATTTGAAGTAATGCACACATTCAGCATAGGCCATGCTAAGCTTCCCAAACAGAGCTGTTATAATGAACAAGGCCATCAGCAAGTTGTCTCTAATGCCATATGCCTGACAGATTGCTCCCTTTGTGTACCCTTTGGAGAAATTGAGCAACAGAGGTTGGTATAAGATTAATATTTGAAAGACTGATGGAATGTTGGAGCTAAACAGCTGGTCAGGGCACACAGCTTCAGCCATGGAAAACCTGCCCCCTTCTCTGCAAAACGCCTTCTCTCACAGCCCTGCCTTGGCACACGAGACAACTGCATGGGCAGCCCCCTGCCAGCTGCTTCCAGCTCTGCAGGGACTCCGAGGATGATGAGGCTGGGCTGTGCCAGCCCACACTCTCCATGTGCAGAGTTTGACACAGCTGGAGCTGGGGAGCTTAGCTGTGGTCACCCTCAATGCAGCACAAACAGGAAGTGCCTCCTTTCATCACCAAACCAGAGAGTTCAGCCTCTGCAGCCCGTGGTGAGAGCATCCTTTCCTGAGTGCTGCACAAAGACTTTCAGATAAACAGGTGCTAGATAAACAGATCAACAGCTAGAACAAGCACTAGGCCTATGTTAACAACTAGTTTTGTTCATAAGAAGTGACAAATTCAGAGAGGAGGACAAGAACAGGACAGATTTGTCACAGATGTTGTGTGAAAACATTTGTTTTTTGACTTCTGATGCCAGAATGATAATAAGTGAATCCTCTAACCTACCTCTACCTGTCAGTAAGTAAAAGCTTGCTGCAAACTGAACTAATGAAAGGCATCTACAGATTCTAAGGGCATTGGTCAGCATTGGAAAAGATCAGGCACTGCAATCTGTCCAGCATGTTAACTTCCTTCAACCAAAGCAAGATACCATTTGTCACTGGCCCTTATCACTAGGTACTGCTCAGAGATAAAGAGCTGTGAGGACCCAGTTGACACTGCACATTTAACACACAAAACTTGAAAGTGAAAACACACTGACAGTGTGACATTATACATGCAGCCTGGAGAGGAGGAGGGCTGCTCTGACCACACAAACCTTGACCAGCCTCTCAGGCTGATTCAAGCAGCAATGGCCAGCCTTTGCCAGATTGTTTCAGCTACACTTCTCCTTTCAAAATCCCCAGTATCCATCAGCTTGGAGAATGATGTTCATCAACTCCAAAGATACCCAAAACCAATTTAGAAACTGAAGTAAAAATAAACTACTCAGTCTCTAGCTTCTCATTTTAGTTTGGCTGTTTAACCTAGGGCCTCCTAAGTTAAAAACCACACCTCTTACACCCCACATACACACACTGAATTTTTTTTACTGCTCACTGTTGTCAGGTTTTCACTGTAAGACTGATACTCTCTACTAGTACTAGGCAATACTTAAGAGTAAGCAGTTATAGGAAATTTAATAGTTATGGCCTTCCTGAGAGGGAAGGGAATGGAAAACAAACAAACCAACCTCAACCCCTCTCCCTTTAAAAGAAGTCTTCTCAATAACTCTAAAGATGCAAGAGCTGAAAGTGGGAAAAAAAAATCAGCAGGGACACAGCACCAACTGAAGTGTTTTAATAGAACTAATTACTGGCCCTTAAAAAGGGGTGATGGCACATACACACTCATTTATCATTTATCAAAAACAACTGCCAGACATTGGGAATGAAGCCAACCTCTGTACAGCCCTAATTTATTTATTTGCATATAAAGATGAAAGCATTAGAGGGTTGGACACTGAATGGAAACCAGCCATCCTCACCCAGAGCACTGTATGTTGCTCATTAACTGGGAGTCCTGGGGTATCCAGTCCACAAACCCAGCAGTGTTTAAGCAGGTGCTCATGGTTAAGCACAGTAACAGTTGGTAATTACACACCTGTGGATAAACCTTTATACATTAAAAGCTGTATACAAGCATTAACTAGTCCAGCTGAAGATTTGAGAGGTAAAGCCTTTCAGGAATACATGCACCTTTTTTTTGCAGGCACAAATGAACATATGATGTCAGTGCTTAGAGCTAGCTGAGAACAACAGTGCTGTGGAGTGCTGCTCAAAACAACAGAACAAGTAAAAGTGCTGCGTCTGTGGTGACAGCACCACAAGCTCCTGCTTCCCAGCTGGCTCAGAGAATGGGCACCAGAACTGAAGTCTAAAGCACAGACACAGGTGACACTGATATACAAAATATAATGCAAACATACCTTTTGTTGTCCTAGTTGCAAGTAAAGGAACAGGAAAAACAGTTAGCATATTTAATCTAAAGAAAAAAACCCAAAAACTACCAAAAAATCCCATCCAAAGTGCAGTCTTTGTCAAGGTGTGTGTTTTATTGCTATATATTGTAACTGGCTATCATGCAGAAGGAAGAAGCAAACATCCCCATGTGTCAGCCTTTAGAATCATGTGGTGTCACCAGTATGACCTTACCTTCCCAGCTCTTCCTCAATTTCATAAACATCCTCCACCTTCTGTTGCTTGAAGAGAGCCATACTTGGTCTTTCATTGATGCTCAAGGATGATGCAACTAGGATATTAATGAAGAATGACATTCATTACATCTTGCAAGGGCTAAGTCTCTGTAACACTACATTGAGACATATTGTTATTCTCACACATCTGTACACCCAACAGCATATCTTGTCAATGTAATGTGCTTTGCTTTGTGAATCCACTACACTGCTTCCTTCAGATGCACTGGGGACTTCCAAGTTCTACACCTCTATACAGCTCCTGCATATTTTTAAATTGCAGTCATTGGCATCTGACTGGTCCATTTTGTAAAGCATATTTCACAAGCAAACAAAGCTATGTTTTGATCCTTTAGAAATAAGTTCAATTCAGTGTTGCAAGAAGATTCAGCAGACCCATAAAACAGGACTAAATATCCAAGAGCAATTGCAGTATTCCTGTCAAACTGAAAGGCATACAAATTGAAGATTTTTCTCCAGCAAAAGCAGGTAATGTAAGCAGAAAATACACTGTAAAAATCTAACAATTCCTCAATACACACCCAAGCTGCCATCATTCACTCACCTCAGAAAAAAGATTGGTTGCTTTGTTTGCCCCAACCCTTTTTACAAACCATTGTCTTCTAATACATGGGTGGCATGTTGAGTGTCAATTCCTTTCCAAACACGCTCCTTCTATTACTTCAAAGGAACAGAAAGTCTCCTAGTACTTCTACATAAATATATATGGTTAGCAAAACCAACATTAGGAGAAAAAATTCTTGACTGCTTTATGTCAAGCAGAAGGGCGACTACATCAACACTTAGAGCCACAGCTGCACCACTGTCAGATGATGAGGAGTATTTCAGTTATACATCAGAACTGTGACAGTAAGTTAAAGCTCCCACAAAGGATCCATCCCATCCAAGCCCAGAGCCTTGCTTTAAAAGGCTGAGGACAAAGCTGTTGCACAGTGTTCAGACCCCTAGTGGTACCCTCTGATGCACTGGTGTTTCCCATGACTTACCACTTCATGTTATCCTATCCTGCCTTCCACAGATCTCTCTCCCTGGCTTTCACTCAACAATCACACTTAGCAAATGCCCAAAATAGATCAAACTCTTGATGACCCAAAGCAACTGCCATTGGCACAACACAAGGGGGTAAGCCAGCAAAAGATAACCTTCACACACTTAAAACTCATCTGAAATAGAAGTTCTCCTCACATAATCACCTTTTATTGCTGTATCCAACTCTCCTTAACATAGGCCAAATACCATAAGGCAGCAAAGTACTGCTTATCCTGTGTGAATGGTTTTACTACAGACATGAAACAAAGCTGTAGCAAACCCAGAAATAGGATACAGGCTCTGAGATGGCAGTTTCAGGCACTAGAAACTTTCAGGCACTAGAAACATGTCCTGCCTCATCTCTTAACATTCTTCCTAAACTCTGCCTGACCACAAAATAGGATCATATTTACCCTAAGAAATCACAGTTTCCAGTATATATTTTTACACACATACTTAATATCAGTACAATCCCTGGAAAAAGACATTATTATTGCAGTACAGAAGGGCCCTTTTTAGTGCAGCTTGTCTTGCATCAATCTACAGAAACCCACTCTTCTGCAGAAAGTGACAGAATCCCTCTCAAGAGGAGTTGTATTTCTCCCCTGTAATGAAGTTTTCCCTGCACAGGTAAGTTATTAGCCTGTCATTAACAAATTATGTGATAATCACTGACTGGTTTATACATGTCAAACCCATGATAAATATCCACCCACCAGTGAACAAGAGCAGAATACAGAAATCAGAGGAGAACAAAACTGTTGGAGCACTTCCCTTGCCAACAGCCTTGCATTTTTTTTGCTTAGTGTTTCTTCTGTCCTAAGGAAACCAGTTTCAAGTGACTGAGGTAACAGCTGAATAATCTGACTTTCTCAAATACACCTGACATAAACTGAATCATTAAACTCTTTGCCAAACTGCACATTTGTTGAATGAATGCATCATTCCCTTGGCACGCTTTTATATTACAAAACATTAGTTACACTAAACCAAAATCTCAAACCCATTAGAACAGACCAAAGTAAAAACTTCCCGTATTAACTGTTTTATAATACTGAAAAATAACCATAATCAATTCAGAATCAAAACCAGACTGTTTTATATTAATGATCTGGAAAGAAAACCCCAAAACCCCAAACCCATTAAACAAAGTTACATTGTCTTCTAGTTTTGGTGTTTTATACTAAATAGATTTTTATAAGCATTAAAGTATTTTCTTCTTTCACTTTCATTCCTTTTTTCACCTTTCTTTCTTTTTTCTTCTATCCCACAAAAGACTAAGCAATTCCAACAGCAAAGAAACCCCCAAACAACCCAAGTGGGTTTTACCCTCTGCTTTCAAACAAGTGTAGCACCGTTTAAAATTCTATTAATTTCAGCAAACTCTTACTTTCACTGAAACATTTTCCTATCAGAAAACAAATATATTTCTGCCAGGAAATTGAGTCAACAATAACTAGCTGTAATACAGGTATTTTTACTTTCTTTACTTTTAATATACTTTCAATTACTACTACTACTGCACAAAACACACCCAGCATCTTTGCAATTCAGCCCCATTATAGAATCACTGCTCCTACCACTAACTCTCAAGAGCTCCCTTTCTGACCTCCCAAATTTACTCTGCAGTGGTGTGGCGAATAACCCCAGACTGTATTTCCAAGCCTCCACTTCAAGCATATGTACCAACCACATTGGCACTGCAGCTAATTGCAGCTGCCAGCCAAGGGCAGGGATCCCAAAGGCCGGCATGCCTGAGCGATGAGCTGGGTGGGAGCACAGCCTGGACACTCGGGGCACAGGGGAAGCCCGCAATGCAAGGAACGCTGGCATGGAACGGGCACAACCCTGCTCCCCGTCCCTCAGGCGCCTTCAAGGATTAGTGCTGCATATAACTCACATCACTGCCCCAAAGTCAAAGGAGACCTCGCCTCAGCGATCTGTGTTTCTCATACAAGCAATTGAAAGGCACAGGAAAGGCTGAAACAAACTGGTATTTCAGAAAAGAGTCAGAACTGAGCATTTCCCTCACACACTAGGCAGGTGAGCATTGCGATTTTGGTCTTTTTGCAGCTGGTGTAAATCAGCACTTTGGCTGATCAGCCAAAGCAGGAGCAATCGCCACAGATTTCCACCCTCTAATTCACATCTTCCTTCTTGACTGTTCTCCACAAGGATGCAGGCCAGGCCAAACCCATCCCCTCCTCCGTGTTGTGCTGCTCCAGGACACCCGGCTCATCGGCCAGAGGAACAGGTGCAAAGAAAGCCAATTGAAGTTGTTTGAGGGGAAAGGCAGGAAGAAACTTGCAGATGAATGATGGAAGTTGCACAGCATTCGCTGAATACCAACAGCAAACTGAGCCTGAACCCTGGACCAGCCGTCCCCGATGGCCTCGGACAGGAACAGCACCTGAGCGAGCGGTGTGTGACACCAACAGGGGCACCCGTGGAACCGCTGCATGGCCCGGGCCCTGTGGGACCTGCTCGGGGATAAAGCTGCCCGTGGCGGGGATGTTGTGGGGAGCTGCCTTTCCCCCCGGCTGGCGGCTGCGGGCACTCACAGAGCCAGTGCAGACACCGTGAGGAGGCCAGAGGTTCGTACCCCGGCAGCCCCGCGGCAGGGACCGGCCGCAGGCCCCGGAGCTGCCCGGCCAGAGGGGCTGCACAGCCGCAACACCTCAGCCCCTGAACCGCGGCACGGGCAGGACACGGAGCGGGAGCGCCATGAGGGCGACTCAGGGCAAGTGACGGACCCAGAGGAACACGGACAGGGGAAGCTGCGGAGGCGCTGCCAGCTGAGGGGACTGAGGGGGCTTACCGCGTCCGCCGGGCTCCCTGGCGCGCAGGGTCGGGCCGGAGCGGGCGGGGGCTGAGGGCGGAGGGGCCCGGCCGGCTGAGGGAGGGGCCTGGCTCCACGCTCCGCCCAGGGCAGCCCCGTGAGGAGCGGGTGGGCGGTGCCGGGCTGGCCGCAGGGGCACCGGGGCAGTCCCCCCGGCCTCAGCAATCCTGTCTGGAGCCGATACAGCCTCCGGGACACCCGGCACCACCCGGGCTGTGCCAGCCCTGCACTGTCCCTGATGGGATGCAGATGCCTCAAACTGGGCCAGGTCAAAGCCTTCCAGACCAACACAGCTCACCCAGGCTGACTGGGAAACATCTCAGATGTAGAATCCCATTTCCTTGCTTTAGTAGATACAGGATACGTGGAGGCAATACCAAGAAAATAGGACTGAGGAGGCAAATCCAATTGAGAGGCACTTAAGTGGTATAAGCTTTGTTTCTGTATTCTATGCAAGCTGAAACACAAACCCAGATTGGTTACTGCGTGGTCTGAAACTCGCTGCTACCCAGTGAAATTGCCCATTGTTTCAAGAGACCACTGTGATAAAGAATAGCACAGGCTCCCAGACCTCACTGTGCAGCTCCAGCTGCCTTCACATGCACGGCTCTAACAAACCTCTGCCATCCTGCTTCCCAAGCTGCCACAGCCCCAGAGCTGGCTTCCAACAATGGCATCCTTCATCTGTTCACTCTCCTATCATAATGACATCCCCAAAACCTGCAAAACTAGATTTTCTCTGGCTTTATTTGGCACACAGTAACTGCAGTAAACACTCTTAGGAGTTCTTACATTTCTTTGAGGCAGGTTAATATCCATCATTTGCTAATGAGAAATGATGTAGGGTTGTTCACACCTTCAAAATAAATTGCCTTCATTTCCAAACCTCTATATGATTAATGTAACACAATGGCAAATTATCATACACAAATAAGCAGGATGTTTTCCTGTGCAGTAAAGTGTGAAGATAGATAAATTTAAGAGTGATTTTGTTTTAGGCAAGTACCTAAAGGCAGTGGTTTTTATTACCACAGTTAAAAAGAAACTTGGCTTGTCCCAAGTCAAGAGGACTGAACTGTGCCCTTGATTGCTGGCCCTGGGAGTGGTGTCCACAGCCTATGAGTTCCACCCAGCTCTTCCAAGTCCAAAAGGAAAGTGGCTGCATCTGATACTACACAGGGTGGAGAACAGGAAACAGGAGCAATAGTAAATAGTTCAAATGGCAGTAGAAGCATTCAGAACTCTCTCAAAGGGAAATAAAGATATTTAATTTCTCACCTTTAGTTTTACAGTGGGATATGATCACGTGGAAGTCACAGCAATCATACTACAAAATTCTCAGAGCAAAGGGAACATGAGGAAGGCCACTGCTTTTGTTTGCTCCCAGCTGCAAGGAAGGGAACAAAACACCCTGAGAGACTACAACTGTTTTTGAAATTGGGTCAAGCTCTCCCTAGACCTGTGTTTTGTTATTTTGTAGTGTATTTAATTTACAAATGGTTTGTTCCATTCCCCCTTATATTGTTAAGTTGTACATTCCTACCTTGACATCTGTTTTCCCCTAGACCTACCCCTATATCCAGAAAGTTTGTCGCTGATGAACACAATGTATTGAGGATTCTTCAGATAATCTGACACACACATCTGCTTCGTGAGGCAAAGAAAGCCTTTATTTCAGGGTTTTCTCAACCCTTATAAAGATTCTCCCACCAGGTTACCCTGATTGGTAGAAGGAACAACACCCCCTTTGGTCCCATTGGTGGGACCAGAGAAAACTCACCAAGAACATCTGTTCAGTATTGTTTGGAGAAATATAATCTATTTACAATAACACAATCCTGGAGAGAAAACTGTCCCCAGGAACTTTTCCCCTGGGAACAGATGAGCCCCTGACAGGCTGAAACTCTCTCAGGCTCAGAAAACCTGTCACAAAAGTTCCCTGTTCCTCCTCCCACTACCTGTCAATTCCCCTTTATACCAGCTCCTTGGACCAGAAAGTTTCTTGTCAATCCCCCTTTTTGTACCCATCCCTACTTTGGAAATCCCCTAATCTTTGCTGCCCTATTGGTTTCTTTAAATTGTTCCCTCTTCTTGTGCTCCCCTATATGTTGGTGGACTGTATATCCCACCCTGGGATCTTCCCCTCTGTACTCCTTATTGTTTGGAAATTGTACTCTCCCTTTGAGACCCCCCCCTATTTAAACCCCTGCACAGCTGTGTTTATTGTCTTTCATTCCTGGACCCTACAGAAGAATAAACCCTTTCTGGAACCTATACAGAAGACCTCTCCCTCGTCTTTACCTCCACCTCTGGCACTCAAACTATTCCTGTGCTGTAGAGCCTCTGACCTAGCTAAGCTGCACCTGGAGTTTTTACTCCTGAGAGCAGCCCACTCTGTGGTGTGGTGAGCTAGCAGGCTGAGTCTGGCACCACCTCATGGACCCAGAATAACCTCACTTTGAGTAAAGGTTTCCAAGAGCAGCAAAGGTAGATTGAATCCCACCCCTGCTGCCACGTCCATAGGGCTTGTAAGCTCAAATACAGGTTCTGCCTAATTAGGATGTTGTTCTTTCATGGTTCTGTTATTCACCCTTGAAACACTAACTCAAGACTTCTTTGTAACATCTTTGGATGAGGGTAAAAGCCTTTATTTACATACAGGACAAGAACAGAAAAATCAAACCTGAGCAGTGTTTCAAGTGGGCAGCACCAGGCAAACACTGCAGCCATACATTTACAAGCTTCCTTTAGAAGTGACAAAGTAGGAAACTCACACCTTATGTTCCAAATGGGGAGTTCCAGGATTAAAAACCAGAAAAACAACACCTGCAGTTCATAAAACAGGCAAATAACTTATTCCACAGTTTAATCAATAATCACAGTGCCTGAAGACATCACTGATTCTATTCATCAGCTCAAACTTGACATCTCAGGGACAACTCCCTACACAACCTAGCTGGTTTATACACACCAAAGGTACATAACATTTGAGAGACAAAGGCAGGATGCAGCTGCTCAAGACTGAGGGAATCTTAGTTGGCCAAAGACATCTTAATTTACCAGGAATATTCCAGCATTGAATGTTTTAATTACTGGAGGTATATATTTTTAATAACTGTGGTTTTTAAAATCACATTCAGTATGTGAAAAACAGAGTTCACTCTTTAGAATTTTTAATTTTATAAAGGATGAAATAATCCAGTGCTGGGGTGCTTTTGGCAAATGGCCAAAGATCACAGAGGTAGCTTAAAATCCTGTTCTCTATATATGGTTACATTGCTGGGGTTACATGCATATTCATTAGCTTATACATTATCCAAACCTTCCTTTGAGTTTTTGATGCTCTAGGAACTCTCGTTTGGTTTTAAGCTCTGACTTGTCTGCAGGACATTCTGTAAATTAGTTCCATATATTTTATTTTTCCCGTAGTCTTATCCTGTTGGTTCACCATCCCTGATAGAACCGATAGTAGATAAATCCTTCCCAGCTGCTTATGCTCTGTTTCTTGTCACTATTGCCTTATTATTACTTTACACTATTGTCTGAATTTGCTACATAGAAATATTTTAGCCTCTCTTTTAACATTTTGCTAAGGCCTATAATATATTTATTATACTACTATTCGTATGAACTATACAATGCATACATAAACTGACAGACTATATAAAGCAGTTAAAAGTAAGTATAAGTTGTACTATATCAAAATACTTGTGATGGAAAATGCTAACCTATGAATGTGGAAGCCAACACTATTTTATCATTTATACCAAGTATATGGTCCTGCATTTTGCTTTCTAGTCTCATGCTCTGAAAAGCTGTCACTACAGGTGGGTATCCTTGAACTGTGGACAAATGTAGCTTTTCCAGCAGATCATCACAGTGCAAATACCACTCTGCTAACTACTGATTTAACCTTCTACCTTATTTTCTAGGGGGGAAGTTTCCAAGGCAGAGCACACCCTTCCTTTGCATTATCTGAGGGAACATATTTCATGTGTGGGAATTCTTAATGCTTCAGCACTACATGGATTCTGCTTTCTGTTGAGGTTAGGGAGCTGCAGATAAGGAAGCTATGCTTAGCACTTCTGAAAATCCCAAAGAAGGAACACCTGATACCTTGTAATACCAGCAGATTCAGTGTGTTCTCTGCATCTCTGAGGCACACAGAGCATAGACTCTGCAGGTATTTGGTCTTGGTTCAGAGTATGCCAGCTGTGTTTATCCTAAGTTATGCATTTCTTAGGAACCAGGTTTTTAACATACATCAGCCACACTCACACCCTTATTGCAATCCCATTGAGAGCAGATGCTTCAAGCTTAGTTCCAAGGAGCAAATGGGAGTCTCAGCTGTTCTTTACAGGCCCCAGCAGCTGTACAACCTACTCAAGCTAAGCATGCCAAGTATCCAAGTGAGGACATTGCTCTCCATGCACTCTCTTCCCAGAATTTTCTGTTTATTTCTCTGACTATAAACTTTCAGTAAACAGGACACGAGGTCTTTAGGCCATAGTTGTGTTCTGCCTCAACTGATGATCTCTATCCTGTTTTGCAACCCCTTTGAACAGATTTCCAGCTGTGCCAATATCTACTCCTATAACAGCTTGTCATTCTGTAGCAGAGACAGAGGACAAGAACTGTGCACTATTCACCTCTGCTATGAAAGACATGCTTGGATATGCAATTACAGTCATGTCCTAACTCTTATTTTTTCCTCCCTTACATTAAGCTATTAAGTTACGTAGCTGAAGAAGCTGAGGTATTCAAACCTCTTTAAGGGAATCAATTCCAAAATGCAAAATTCATACCTGAAAGACAGATATTGAGACTTGATTTCCAAATTAATTGAGTTTGGTTAAATTTTCAAAACAGCTGAAATTATTTATTTTACTACAAAAGACTGTCAGAACATCAGTACCAAGCCTCCTAAAGAAGTTTTTGGGGTGTCAGGAGGTATTATACAAATATGTTTCCCAGAAAGTGTGTGAACTCCGAAAATTCCTGTGAATGCTCATGCAAATTTTGTCTCATTTCTTCCTCTTCTCCCAAAGATAAAGGATATCAATGACAAGCTTACCCAGCCAGCATCACCTGCACGCAACATGTCTATGGTTCACATCTTCATGCTTCAAAGCCAAATTTACATGTATGTTCCTTTATAGAGATTCTCTCAGACTCCATTATCAGCCAAAAATACAAGCTCTACCACTGGCTTGTTCTGATGACACCTGCAGATATTTCCATCTATTACAGGGGGGAAAAAAAGGAAGAAAAAGAGCAATATATAAAGCAATAAACAATTTATTTTTTCTTTACATCAATCTTTGTGAAGATAGTATCACTTTTGCTTGTGATTCAAATTTCTTGTACCGCATATTGCTGATTTTTAACATGGCACTTAAGGGAACAGTCACTTAAACAGCTACACAATTTCATTAAATTAATCAATTTTCCGTTTCTCAGTTATGTGCCTGAACATACAACTCTGTCAAATTTAAGACCATTCATTCATGTTTGATGTTTTTTAAGGAAGAAAAAAAAAATCTTTCCTTTTTGCTGAAATATTATGTTTATAAACACTGAGGGAAAGGGGAGAATCTCTCACAGAAGACACTGAAGAGAACAACAGAAAAATCATTTTTATTGATTACACAGGTGGTAAAAAGAACACCAAACAATGTGATAACACTGGATGATAACACTACCTGTACACATGTACAGGTCAAGCTGAAATACTGTGCAGTTCTAATAACTAGAGGCATAGTGCACCAATTTTTTGCCTATTTAATAGAAGATATAGACCCTGTAATGAAAAGTTTCACTGGGAAGCTATGCACACATGAATAGAGAGAGAGGAATATTCTGCATGATGCAACTTAGTGGTCTGGGTTATATCACATATTCTGGGAACCACATATGGGGAACTCTTTGCATGTTACATGCAAGGCCTTGAAGTTAAATTACCATTTTGGCAGTTGTTGTGTGCATGAACAGGTCAATTGCCCCCTGTCTGGCTGGCATGAATGGTAAACCTCATGCACCACTTCAGAAGTTCACTCACAAACTCTTGGGCTCCATGCAGTTCAGCTTTGGCAGACAACTGAGGCACAGTGTATTTTGGCCTGGTTTCATCAGGATTAAATACTGCCTGTGTATCCTGCATGTCTCTAATGAGTTACTGCTCTCCAAGGTAACCAGATTCAAGCACCCCCAGAAAACTTAAGTCACACAACGACATTTGCAACAGCAAGCAAGGCAAGTTCCCCTGATGTTATTTCCTGCTATATGCATCTTATTTTTGTTCCACAGAGACTTCTAGTGGCCAAAGGTGAGAAGCCTCTGCAATTTTTTGACCTTTTAGCTCTCACTAAACCAGTAACAAGACTTAACAAAATGAAGCCAACAGCTTGCTGGAAACTTGAGCATAACAGCATAAACTCATTTCATATCTGCAAGCTGTCAAAATACCTGGAGACAACACAACTTCCACAGGGTTCCTAACATTCATGGGTAACAGTCACACTGTGGCAGAAGAAACAGAGTTACTTAATTTTACTGTACAACCGGAAACAACTTAATAGAATGAAACACAGCAACACATGCACACACAAGCTGATCCATCAGCAAAACTCTAACAAAAATGGTCCTGTAATATTGCAGGTCTTGTTTTGTCAGCTACAGAACTTCCTGAACCATTGCCTTAAAGTTAGCTTTATCTTCACAACCCAAACACTTGGATGGAATCAGTCTGAAAACACCTCCTGAAGTCATAGGATTAGCTCATAGTGAAGACTCAAAGCCAAACAAAAACAGATTGTAGGAATAGGGTAAGTACAACAATCTAAATTCTTCACCTTACTATTTCACTTGTGTTCACTGAAAGGAAGATCTTCACCTTAAAAAAGAACTCATTTAACACTTTACAACAATATCAAAACAAACATACAAACAAAAAGCCTACATTACATATTGACTTAGAGACCAGCTCTTTCAAAACCAAGACAGCATAACTAGAAAATTAGAAAACTTGGTCCCATTTTTGTATTCAAATACTGATTGTAAGTAAAAAAAGAATACAGTACATGCAGTAATATCAAAACCCTGCCCTCCAGTACACAACCAAAAGTAACTAGGGAATTAGAAAAAATCCCCACTACTGCTTACCACAGACAAACGTAGGGGACATTTTTGAAGACTAATAGTGTATAAATTAATATGATCACACCATCAGTTCCTCATTGGCAAAGATTTGCTGGCTAGGTAAAAATTATGTGTCATACAGGAAGCATAAATTTTGTATCAAAATTAGTCCTCTAAGTTACAACTTCATCATTGATCAAATAGTTCCCTTCCATATAAACTAACTTACAATATGCTTACTTGGAGAAGGCTGCAACTGTTATCTAAAATAAAACTTTTTAAAAAGTGCTGTGAAACAGAAGCAGGATTTCTCTCTGTACACACTTAAGTTGACTAAAATGATTACACAATTACACCCAATAAAGTACTACTATTTCTGAAAAGCAAAACACATAAAATACAAGCTTGACGCACTTCACTCTTCCCAATGATTAGTTTTGTTTTTTTGCCAATTAATCACTTCCCCAAATAGAAATACTTTGCTAGTATTTGAATTCTAGTTTTATCATGACACATTACAGTCAATCCAACATTCTGAAGATCCAACAGTTCAAGAAAAAATATTGCAAAAGTCCAGACAATAGCCAGCAAGAAAGAAAGCCTCCTCCTCCCCAGAACCATTTATGAGCACTACTAGTCACCAATTTCAACAGCAGAAATAGCACATTTCAACAGCCTAGATGTTGTTCCTTACAGCTGTCTTGCAGGAAGTACATCCAACACTCACAGTAAGGCTGAGCACATTAGGAGAATATTGCATTTTTCTGTTGGAAAAGGATCTTCAGTTCCTGTGTGCACATTGTGACCTTTAGATTCCTTTGACTGATTGGTAAATATTTGTATTATGAACCCAGTCCCTACCACTATTGTACAACAGTTCCACAATCATGCAGAAAGAACACTGTATTTCTTCTTAAATTAGCTCTTAAAGCATGGTACTCCTGTGACAAGCTCCTTTATTCCATAGTATCTGGAGTTTGGTTGTGACCTTTTTAAACCATTGCAATAAAAAAAGTGAATACAAATAAAATTGATTGAATAGAGTTTGATCTATAAGCCCCTTTGCATTAATGAGAATCTTTATCAACACAGCTGCTCTGAAAAGTAGAAATTATGTTTGCTATCACTGTTTCAGTACACACTCAACAGTCAGTGACAAAAATAGGTACTTAGGTACTTATTTTACCTTTAGAGCACATATATTCAAGTGTTCTGTTTGGTGACCCATTGCATGACACTTCAGGAAAAGACAAAGGAATCTTCCTCCCATGCTTTTCTGGTTAGTGACCTCAAGAATGGCTAGATTGAGCTAACCTGAATCCAAGAAATATGATGTCCTCTCACATTGAGCCTGCACTACGAAAAACATGATTACATCAAAAAAACTGTAAAATCAGAATGGCAATGAATGTAACAGAGTATGGACATTTCTTACTGTTTCACATTTAGGCATTAATGGTGCACTGTGAGAAAACAACTGTCAATTCAGCTAAAAGACTAAACTGAGACAGATATTAAGTGCTCTACAAATGACTCCATGAACATAAATGTAAACAGAATTATTTGGCCTCCATACAAAGTGGTATTTCTGAAAGTCCTGGGATTTGAAAATCTGTCCTGCATATTTCCAAATGCAATGAGTTTACATTCTGTTTGACAGGATTAATAAAGTGTTTTGGAGGTTGTCTCACTTTGGTCATGATCCCAAGGAGCAGTTTATATCAAGCAGTTTCAGCTGTCCTCCTCATCATCACTAATAAGGTCTCTTTTCTCTACGCAGGTCTCTCTCTCGCGCAGGAAGTCCTCGCGAATGGCTTCCAGCTCCGTCAGCTCCAGGCGCACTTTCTCCAGGTGATACGCCCTGCGGTTCCTGATCTGGCGTAGTGGGAAAGGATTCAGGTCTCCAAAAGCAATAGCAGTCAGTTTCCTGCAAGATTACACAATGGTAGAAGACAATAATTCATATTTGGTGGGCTTTTAAATCAGTTTTAAACTTCATCCATATTGACTTCTATCATATGTCACATATCTCTGGTCTCTTTCACACTTGATAGGTCTCAGATATTATCAATATTTCAAGAAATTTCTATAAAGCATTCAGGCTTAAGGTTATTTCAAGTGATAAAGTGTAATCAAATGCTCAAGAGTTTCCCCAAGCCACCTTGAAATGCTGAGCAGGAGACATAAGCTTGGCTATCAGAGCTTCCTTGGCTGCACTGAATGCTCAGTACATCCAGTTACCCCTTACAGATTTGATAACTTCCTCCACAGAACCCTCTGCAGCTCCTTCAATCCCAAGCCACTCAGCCCTCCAGTTAATCAAGATAACCTGACAATTAAGAGACCAGATAAAGCCAGGGACAACACAAATGTGGACAAGGATAAAGCAGAACACCAACACAGTGAGAATATTCTGGGGTTCTGCTACCTGCAGCACAGAGACCTCTGGGCCAGTGTCAAGCCAAACTTGCCAGGGCACAATTGCACCACAGAGGATCCAGCCCCCCTCCAGAGTCACACTGCATCATATCCTCCTGCAGTCCCAGCAAACCCAGCAACTGGTCAGTCTAATCAGTCCAAAAAGACTGCATCCAACTACATCATTATTGCTGATCTACACCCAAAAACATCTCATTGTTTACTAAGGAAAAAGGGGAACTGGAATATTTAATTTATTCTATTTGAATTATCAGAAATAAATATTAAGAAAACTTCTTTGGACAGTTTATTTAATGGTAGGTTTGTATTTTTGAGTGATCAAGGAATGATTTCCTGCTATTTCTACACAGAACATATTCCAGCAGCTTCTCTACCTGCACACAACATGCCATGGCTCTGTAAAAAAACCCAGCTATGACATCCTGTAACTAGAATATAATTATGCATGTGTCTGTAGAGACCTTTCTCTTATTACAGAGTTTGAACTTAAACTCCGTGCAGAATGATTTTAACCCATTCAGAACATCCATGAATTCTAATCTAATAAATATTTCTGAATTTTCCCTCTACAACAGGATCATTTTTTGTCCATATCAAGAAAGAACTCATTCTACATGCTTTGGTACTGCTCAAATGATGATGATATAAAACTGGTACAAACAGCAGAATAAGAAATCAAACAGTTTGAATCATGTCCTGTCAGTCCTAGAAGGCAAATCCATATTCCCTAGGTGGCACTGCTCTGCTTCCACTCTTAAAACCCCAAAAGGCAGGGACTTACAGATCAGCACAGAGCATATCTGTATTCCAAGCATCTTTGATGTACTTAATTCTGCCCTCACCTGAACTCCCCATTTCCCAATGATCCCTCATTAGTTCATTTTGTTACCACCAAATTCAGCAATTTTAGAAATCTTTAAAACAGGTTATTTCAGCACCAGAAAGTTTAGACAGGAGAATCAAGATATTGTTTCCATAAGTGGAAAAAGAATGGAAAGCCTAATCTTCACCTCTGATTAATTATCAAAATTTTGTTTGAATTGGGTAAGGAAAAAAAAAATTGATTTTTTTCTCTCTGCATCAATCCCAGCAATCCCTTTCAAGCACAAGATTATTCAGCCTTAACTTCTCTCCAGTTGAAACTGAAACACTGTAAGTAAAAATAATAAAGCTCTTGCAGCAAGAGTCAAAGTCTAGGCCTAAATTGATGCGGAGTTTATTACACTAAAAAGAAACATCTCACATTTCAATATACAATTTTGCTCTAAATTGAAAATCAGCGAGCTTCAAAAGACGTGCAAAACATTTTCAGACATTAAACCAATCCCAATATGACTTTTCTTTTTAAGATTAACCTGCTGCTCTACAGTCTTGAAACCAGGAATCTAAGAACACTAGACCCTAATTTACCAACTGTAAGTCCTACACAAAGACTGAAGACCAGAAAAGTATCTAATTTGTATTTATTCTCTGCTTCCAAGTTTATCTTAAAATCAGCTGGAACGATGTGGCAGGAGCCTGTGCATTAACCATGCATAAGGGATCTAAGTCGTGGGGGACACAGCTCACATCTTTAATGCTTGAGCCAGGATGTACTTTTATTTATCATAAAATATTTTACTAACAAGTTACATCTGTAATGCAGAGGAAAAACTTCACCTATGGTTAAAATTCAGATGTGTTGCTACCATGATACAACACCTAAACAAGGTAATCTCATTCACACACAAAAATTACTATTTAAGCCTACATCACTTCTGATTTGTCTCTGCTAGATAAAAGTCCTATGACAAATCCTAGCAGTTGGCTGCATCTCTAGTTGCTTTATGTCTGAATTAGGATCTAGATGAAAACAACCCCAAAGCCACAAGACAGACTCCCATGGCCCACTAAAAGTCCTTCAGTGCCACTCCAGTGTGAGTTACCCACCTGGCATCAAGGATGGTGCGTGTGAAATAGCGAAGGTACTTGAAAATAGACATTGAATCTTGCAGTTTTAAGATTTCCTCTTCTTTGTATTTAAATAGTGCCAGGGCAAATCGGAATATTACCTGATAAAAACACATACAATATTTAGTGCTTTGTAGGTACAGAGTACACTGAGTCTCATTATCATCTTTTTAAACTCCCAGCAAGAGTTCCTCATGCACAGGCTGCACTTGAGCCCTCTCATCACTTCTCCCTCTATCTACCTTCCCTGCTCCAGCCCCTATTTCCAAAAGCTGGAAGTGTTTTGAATGGTTATTTATGCACAGTTCTTCCCTTGTTTTTTTTTCCTACCAATCATTTTAACTGACAGGAGTTTTGCAAACAACCTTTGCAGGTTAAACCCTGCACTCGGTAACACCACAGAACTTTGTTATCAGGTAACAAATGAACAAATCAGCCCATTCAGTTCACCTTTGGTCCCTCATAGAGGAAGGAGTCCCAGATTTTGAAAAGGATGTCACTAACAACACTGTCCACAAAAACCACAAGAAACCAGTTGAAAGTGATGAGAGTATAATCAACTTTATATTGTTCAAAATGAGCATGTAGTCGTGGAAGCTTTTCACTCAATAAATCCTTAAACACTCGCTGATCAACCTAAAGAGATGACAAATAGAGTGTTATCGCTCAAATTTTCCAGCACATCATTTAGAGCAAGGCTGTTACCAATCTATAAGTGCAAGTTTTTCCAGAAGTAACCAGGAAACCCAGGAATGTCTAGTTCACACTTCCAAGCTAGATCCACCCAAAGCACACACAGCTACCCCACTGCACATTTCCCTTGTCTGCTTCTAAACCCAGCCCCAGTCTCACAGGGCTCCTCACACTCAGGGGGACTGTTTCTAGTACTGGTCACCAGTGCTGCACTGGTGCAAGAGCACAGGAGCAGAGAACATGCTGGGCAAACACTTGGCTGTTGAAGGCAGCCTGGACCAGAGCATCACCTGGAAGCAGGAATGCTACAGTGACTACTGCCCATAGCACTGCAAATGCATTCTCACCCTGCCCTCCCCCAGAGTCCAGCACCACCATGCCCCCAGATGTGAGGAAAAGAATGATAACACAGCTCAGGGTTGGGAAGCTATCAATTACACATCTAGATGTGTATAAGAGACAGGAGTCCAGCACCACCATGCCCCCAGATGTGAGGAAAAGAATGATAACACAGCTCAGGGTTGGGAAGCTATCAATGAAAAGAGGGGTTAAGGACTGCAGCTCCAAGCAGGACAACTGAACAACTATCTCACTGTTAAAGACCTTGTCCAAACAAGAGTCCTGGTGCCTGGAACCCACGCCTGTCAATTCCACTCCCATCCCCTTCCAAGGAGCCCTATCAGACAGTTGCAGAGGAAAGCTTTTGACTGGCTGCAGTTTACATGACAAGGCTTTATCCCAGCAGAGCACATACCTGGGATCCCAGCAGTGTCTTAGTATAATAATCACGGGGCATGAAAACTTCCACTATTGTTACTAGACACCAAAAAGCATCTTCCTGTTCCAAGTACAGAAGTGCAATTGCTACCAACCTAAAAACAGGGTTTATTTGGAGGAAAAGATTATTATAGTATCAGAAATAAATATAAAGAAACATTAGAGTAAAATATTTGTTTCTGTTCAGCAGAGATAAATATATTAACAGAGCACTGAACAGCAAAACTTAATGAAGTTTAAGATGGGGCAAAGCCATGCCTTCTCAGCCACACCAACTATTTTTATTCAGAAGACAGAAAAAGGCAAAAACATGCTCTAAAAATTTCTTTAAGTGTTGGTGTTTCCAATTTTAAGAGCTCTCTCACACAGAGTCTAGTATAGAAAGGAGATGTTTATTCTAAGGGTGTTATGTGGAAGTTCCCACATCACTACTACTGCTACTACCACCACCTCACCACATCTACTACATTACTCACTGCTTCTGTTCTACTGCTTCTTCAGTGCTATTTCAAATGACAAACCTGGTCTTAGTTCAAAAGCCTATTCTGGTACATAAAATAGTGCACAAATGGACATCTATAGCATTACATCATGGGGACGAGACAGGGTGTTAGACCAACACATTTGCTTCAAGTAGCACCTTCTTTTACTACAGATCTCCAAGTAGCAAAGTTATTCTGGCAAAGGGCAACTGCAATGAATCAGAATTCACAAGAATAACACAAGAATCCCCTTAAATTCTGTAATTCTGATTGAAGACTTCAGTGAAAAATGCTGAAATTTATTGCCTTAACAATACAAAAAAAGCCTTCAAGCATTTTTTTTATGCTTGTTTTAAAAGAAGAAAATTTATTATCCAGGACAACTGCTTTTTTCATTGGTTTAAAAAATGTGATAGTTATTTGTTTATTATAAATTATGAGCATACAACCCATAAGGCAAACTGCTGTTCAAAACTCTGTTGCTATACATGTGATTTGAAAGGCTGAGTTATTACTCAAGATTGGCAAAATCTTACCTGTTGAGCCCTTGGCAATATCCTATATCAGGATTTCTCCAGGAAAATGCCAGCAGCACATTTCGCAGCTTCTGGATCCCTTCAGATGTTGGGGAGGAGTAATGTTTGTTGTTTGGCAAAGTCCTCAAGAGATCCAACTCAATCTGTTTAGATGCAGGATTTGGTTTTTCCAAAGCCTTTTGAAGCAAGGTTTGGAAGTAGCCAGGAATGGCACTGTCCTTGAATTTTTTAACATGGAGATTGACACACCATTTCCACATCTTGGAACGGTGTTCATGTGGAATTCCAGACCGAATAAGGTTCTTCAGTTCCACACAGCATATCATCTCTCTATTCATTGTGCTTGCAAAATAGTTTTCCCATTTCACTCCTGTGGAGATTTCTCGATTTTCACTGAGTGAAAGTGATCTCAAGTCCAAAGCTCGTGATTTTGCTACTAGTTTCTCCTCATCATCATCCTCAGGGACGGTCTGAAAACCATATATATCATATTCACTGAAATGGAGAGGAAGAAAAAAGGTTTTAAAAACATGTTCAGTAGCCCTGAAGCTCTCAAGTTCCCACCATAAAGTTACTTCAAAGCCACTCTCCATAGCTCTCAAGTTCTTCTTATTAAACATTTTTCTGAAGTATATTCTTCATTTAAAAATTACTTGTACAATTCCATATACAAATGACTTGGTGCCCATGTTCTTGTATATATTACTACACAAATTAAGCAATTTATTTAACAACATGGTTGAGTTGAAATGCACCCATCTCCTGTTAGCTCACCTTCAGTAGCTGTACAGCAATACCTTCATCTAAAGTTTGATACTGTATCTCAATTAATGAATAAATGTGTCAGTGAAACTCCCCAGTGTGACCTTTCCCAAGACTCCCTGGAAGCCACACTCTCAACAGAGACTGTCACTGCTGGGGCCAAAGCCCCCCTGATAGTCCCCACTTGACTCCTCCACACCCCACACTCACAGCCCGGCCAGGTTTCCTCACAGCTCTCCACCCCAGGCTTCCCTTGGCAGAGTCTCAGTCTCCACAAAATAATTTATTCAAGGTGCACACCCAGCCCAGGCTGGTTCCACAAAACATCCTCAACAAAGGAACCCCATGACTTTTATCCCCTCACAGTCCAGGCCTTCCAAGTCATGCTCCTCCCTCCTGAGTCCTTGCTGTGTCTCCCAGTGCCCCTCACCTGGCTGCTGCCACCAGGCCTTGTGGTTCTTGTTATGTAAAGAATTGGCAATTCATGGCCCCTTATCTTCCAGATGAGACCACCCAGATATGTGGGATATTCACTCAATCTGCATCTCAACCTGCACCAGATGTATTCCCCAACACAATGTGAAGGGAAATACAATAAATAACCCAAACCTGCAAATATATCCTCACTGTCTATTTTCCAGTGTTACAATAGAGCCCACTGGCCAAGACACACATACATTTAATTTAATAGGACCAAACTACCTGACCAGGTGGGGTTTGAAAAATGCTTGTTCTGGTTGTTCACTAGATTCTACTTTCAAGGCATCTTCCAGTAACTGTGTGATGACCTCACGAGCAGGACTTTGATCCTCAGAACAAACAGGAGTTTTCATTTCTTGAAGCAAGATCAAGTATTTACTTTCAATCTGGCAGAGTTTGGCTTCTAAGCTGGTATACTGCAGAAAACAATGTATTATATAAATCTTCAGACACTTACTTTGTACTACATTTCTTTTAAAATCTGGCTCAACGCTATTTTATTGATTTATGCTGCTTAAAAACATCTAGGTCAAGAACAGCCAGCTTAACTTTCCCATTTTTTTTTAACACCAGGAAACATAAAGCAGCATAGAAGACCAGATGTTTTCTACCACAAGTGTTTTTGCATATGGAAAATCTGAGAAAACCTTATCACTGCATTGTATGAAATACCATAAAATAACAAAATGGTTGCATTGTAGCATGTCTGTGCATGTTTGAACAAGAACAACTTAAGTGGCATATGAGTTAGGTAATAGCATGTAAGAATTGTAAACACATACCTCTGTGCCAAAAATACAGCATTTAAGCCTGGCCACTGAGTCCATGGCTTCCAAAAAAAACACAAGCAAAGCCTACCAAACCACAGCTACAGGTATCTAACCTTAATTACAGATGAGTACATTTCCCCTAACCCCAAGCACTGGAAATCTTTACAGTTTACCTGCAACATCTCTACAATCAAATTCACCCAAACAGAAATTACATTCACCATACCATAGTCATCCTTTGTGCTCATGAGAAAGCTCTACTCAGTGACCTATCAAACCCTTACACATCCTGTCAATGGCTTCTAAAAAAAATCATTATAGCCTAAATTTTGAGGAAACAAATGTTTTCAGACATGTACATACCTTTGTTCATAAGTTATCAAAATGTTCCACCAGGTCACACAATTTTAAAAGCAATTACTTCTTTCAAGAATCCATTCAAAAAGATTGGTCTATAAGGACTGAGAGGACATTTTTTTTTAAGCTATCATATTTAATACATTTAAATTGTTCCATTTACTGGGTAGATTTACAGCTAAAGTATGGAAAACTGCTTTAGACATTGCCAAGTGAGAACATGCTGACCTTTGCCTGCCACTCTCTCTCTCTTGCTTCTGCATTTCTTCGTAGAGCAGAAAGTTCCAAAATCTCCTTATTTAAAAATTTATTCTGGGTCTTATAACCCTGAAGATTGTCCTGTTGACAAAAAACAAACAAACAAAACAAATAAAGTGGATTATGCCTGTCAGTCAAAGATCACCTTGAGACAGAAACAGCAGCTACTAATAGGACTTACAATTAAAAATATCAGGCTCAAATTAAATATTATTTTTGGACTTCATGTAAAGGAAACACACATGCCAAGCAGGAGCACAGGGTGGTGCTGTGCTTCACCTGCATCCCTCCCAGTATTCCACTGCTGAGGAAGGCAGGTGGCTGCTGTCAGAAGAAAGGCAGAGAGAACAGGCACGTGCAGGCTGAGCCCACTCCAGAGGCCACAGCAACACAAAAAAGGGAGGATGAATGCTCCTTGGGTTTTCACTACCCTCACCAGCCCTCATTACAAGTACAAGTTTCGTGTCTGCCTCCATATAGAAAGATAAATCCTTAGCAATGAACTTCCCTGCCTAATCCACTCAGACCCTGGCTACAAACACTGTCTCTGAAAGATGAGCCTGGTAGGGCACAGGTATCCTCCCAGCAGCCACAGGACTCTCACACTCCTCAGCACCTACAAGCTCTGTCTGCTTTCTGCCAAGACCACTGACTTCTAGTTTCAACTTTATTTTTTAAAATTTACCAGGCTCACATGTAAGAAAATGTTATATATATTTACATATATTTTAAGCAACTTATTTATATTCCAAATACTTTGGAATGTTAATCAATTTGAAATACAATATTTACCCAAAGGCAAGAAAGCCTGTTTAGAGCAAAGTGGATAATTTCCATTAAGAACTTGTGACACATTCAGAGGTATGTTAAAGAATAAAAATAAAGCATCAGTAGCAGCTGTAGCTGCTTTAGTAAAACGGATTCTTATACTCCTCCCTCTTGTTTTGTTTCCTCAGAGCTTCCCTTCGTTTTTTCACATGCTCATATTTTCATATTGCCTCACTTTTGATATTTAAAATAATAAAAAACAAACCAAGCTGTTTGTTTTCCTCCATGCTTATATCTTCCTCTTACCCTTAATCCTTCCTGCTCCTTTGATTATTTCTCACATCCCATCTGTTCCACACCAATGATTAATTTACTGAAACTATAGGACCCCATACTAGAGATGGCCCAAAGGAAGGAAGATCTGGTTGGATTGTCACATAACATCCCAAAGTGGAGGTTCCAAGCTGAGAAAGCCTCCAATGATGAGTGTACTGGGGACTGCTGTAGTGATCTCAAACAGTACAGCAGACTAAGAAGGATTTTTACAGCAAGAAGAGATTCCCCTATGCATCAAGACAAAGACAGTACTCTTACTTTTAGTCTGTCCAGTTCCTGTAGTTCCTTATTAATACTGGTGGCTGTGGGGGAGTTTATTGCTCCACTTTGAGAGGATGTGCTGTCCTCACATTCACTGAGTTGACGAGAGAGTTTCATGATGACTTCATCTTTAGCTTGAATAGTTTCCATCAGCATTCCCAGCTGTTCATTGAGTTCTCCAACCTTACACTTCAGACTCTTGACTTCCTGCTGGAGACTATCTTTTTCCAGATTTAACTTTTCAAGCTGATTGTTGAGGCCCAAAATCTGGTCATCTTTTTGGTGCAACAGCTCTAATGTATCTTTGGGAACCCCCTCACAAAGGTGGCTTGTGAAGTATTTATCATATTGGGAAGATCGGACTGTTTGCTGCAGAAGTCGAACAAGTTCCTGAGTAATAAAAAAGAACAGCAAAAAAACCTGATAAAATTTTAAGTTCAAAAATTTTGTAGTTTAGAGATCATGCATCAAGAAAAATAGTTTTTGGAAAGGGTTGAGACCTCATGCTGGTGTTTAAAGAAAAAAGGAAATGCTTTACAACATGATTCCTAGCAGGCTAACACCTTACAATGACTGGCCTACATAGACTGCTTCAGTGTCCTTCACTGAGCTAAGAATCCTGCCTGAAATGGCTACAACAGGTTAAGGAAAAGGAGGGGACAGCTGAGGCCCTGCAGTTACTTGGAAGCTGAAAAAAAGCCTGGCTTGCAAGCAGTCCTGTTGTAGGATGAATAGGAAGAGGCTTAAGCCCAAAAAGTCAACAGGAAAACGTTACAGAATGGAAAAAGCAAAGGTAACTAAGAGCTCTAACGGATGCAGAAAAAATAAAAGGAGGTAAAAAATAAACACTGCTTTGCCAAAAAGGAAGTCTTTGAAAGGCTGTTTAGAAAATCTTGCCACACAAATGACTACCTAAGACACCCTTTTTCTTTTTTTCCTTATTATTAAAACAGAAGCAGCTGTGAATGGAGTGTTGCACTAGACCGATGAGATTTCTCACAGCAGCAGGCTCAGAAGCTCCAAGGTACTCCTAGGAAACATAATGTCTAAAATAAATACAAATATGGGGCTCAGACTTATTTGGTTTCCCTTTAATCACCTCACACAAAGGAAAATACATAGCTGAAGCAGCTCCATGTAAGATCTAAAACATTTTTCTTCTTAAAATGAGTAGAAGTTATTTTTGATCAAACCAAGGTATTGAATAAATTGGAGTTATGAGGGCACATAAGCATGACCACCATGTGAGTGCAGTCTACATACACACATTATGGTTAGGCCTATCTTACAAAACCCCTCCCAAGGAGAGAAAGTCCATTTCCCACCCACTGAACTAGCACTGAAAGAATCAAAAGACAAACAAAGAGAATCTGAAAGATGTTCCTCAAATATTTTATGTACATATAGAAAAAGAAGCTATGACTGTCAGCCAGGATCCTGGTAGTCACCAAACAAGTTAACTTCAGAGAATAAAGAAGAAAGAGAATAAGATGGAAATTTTATTCAGGCTTATCTTCAGCAGATGTAAAAGATGGTCCCTCTTGTTTAAAGACTTCTTGTAGTCAAAGGTTTGGTTAGAACCATCATTTTATAACAACCAACTAAGTCTTAATGTAGTGAGATGGCCAGAAAGGTTAAACTCACAATCACTTCCAGACTCATTTGCTTTTGTGCACTTTGCCTGAAGGTTTAATTACCTTTTGGCTCAAAAGATCTTTCTTTAGCTTCTCCAACTCTTCCTGCTGGCTTTGATACTTCAGTTGCAGTTCAGAGACCAGTCTGTTCCCATTGCCAGAACACCAGTCTGTTAGGGAAGAGTCACTGCTGTTGCGGTTTTTGCTTGATGCAATCATATCTTTCAACGGGCGCCTTGCTTTGTGTGGAACACGGCCAAAATCAAATGGAAAAGCTGAACTAGTCAGTCCTGCATAAAACAATTTCTTCTAGTTCGGTTCACTTAGTAAAAAGGCATGTCAAAGCAATCATATTTCCTTTAAAAATATACTCATTAACATTAGACTTCGAGCAGTTTTCCAACCACTCAATACAATAGTGTTAAACATGCCTCATTTTCCAAGTGGCTTCCTTTGGTGGGGAAAACAAAAAGCTCCAAATCTTCTCCCCTCCCAGATAAAAGATTTGGTTCATAAATTATCACTTTTCACATAAGACATGAAAAGAATTTTACAATTCATTACAGAAAATAAAAGGTACCCCTAACTATGGTGAAGTAAATTTCACGTCAAATAATCAGAGCAAAACCATCTCTGATAGCACAGCCTACTGCTCCTGTAAGTGGATTCAATGTAAGGCTTCACCTCCATGAACAGGATCTTTTCTAACAGATTAAATCACTTGCATGTCACCTAAAGTGCTCTTAAAGAGATGTAAAAACATCTTGACAAGTTTATTCCAGACACTGGTCAAATCTGAGAACCAGTCCAAATACACACATGAGCTATTGCTTCATGTCCATCCCTGCTTCTACCCCCTTTCAGAAGCAAGCCAATGTAACAGGTACACAGAGTCTAAAGACACAGAGCCTAAAGACAATTCTGCTCCAGTGGGTGACACTCAAGTGAGTAATTACAAACATCAGCATTTCCCTTTGCCTTGTTACTTTGCAACTGATGTGACAAACCGAACCAGTAGCACGCTCAGGAAATCCAAAACAGTGGATAACAAGGCTTTGTCTTTATTCTCTTGTATTTGAATGGCAGGGGACCCCAAACACATCGTAAGGAATTGATGTTTTAAAAAATAGTTTACAGAGCTGTGGATGTGGTTTGTGAAGAAAAAGATAAGCTTCTGCTTATTACCCAGAGACAGACATAACACAGTGCTCTATGCTAAACAAGGTAAGGCATATGATTCCCTTCCTTCCTCCACTTCTACCTTTATTTCCTTCTGCCAGATGTTTCCTCTTTTCTTCCAGAGCCATTGAGTCCTCCAGGTCTTTTGGGGTTGGATCCAGCAGTTCCCACTCCTCAGTGGTATAAAATACACTCTTGCGATTTTCATTACTTCCTTTTCTTAAGGAGGACATGGAATTTCTATGAAAAAGGCAGCAGGAAAAAGTGACAAATAATTTCTCCATTTTGCATTCTTTTCATAAGGGGCTTTTCACAGTTCAAACAGTGCAAACTAAAAATAAGCTAAAAACAGAGACAAAACCAATACCAAATCAAAGCTCAAATAAAATAAGGCATATGCTACCAAGTAGCACTTGCAATCAACAGTGCTAAATATCAAGAACAAAAGAATTATTTTGCTTTAATGCCATGGTCTTTTGCATCCCCGTTTTAGCCTTGTTTTTGCAGCAGGCAAGTACAAAACAAAGTTAGGATTTACAAGCAGCATCTCTTTATTGATCAGTTGTAGTTTAGAATTTTAGGGTAACTGCCAAGCATTAAACTAAACACATGCAGTCAAAACACATGTATGTTATAGTTCCTTATTGGGGATTAATGGAAAACTTGGGATCATCCAAGAGACCTGCTGCAGCTGAAATGCTGATGACAAGACTCCTTTGCAGTTTTTCTTTTCTACCGTGGAACATGGCCAACTATCTGCAAGAACATTTCAGGGGCATCCCCTTAATTCCAGCCAGATAATTCTCAAGGAGCACAACACATTTCCCAGCAGGATGAGATTACCTCACCCAGCTCCCCCACAACCATCACACACTCAGGAATAATGTCCACTCTTACATCCATGAGTATTAACATAGCTCAGTATTGCAAAGCCTTTCTTCAACTGCACAAGGACATTCCAAATCAACCTGTATGAATCAGTTTAATCTTTTAGATGTAAAACTGGAAATATATTTAGTATCTCAGCATTTTCCACACAGTCTATGCAAGCTTACAAAGATGTTTTCACTCAATCATCCACATCCTCTCTTCAAAACTTAAACAGAAAATAATCCATATTACACTTTCAAGATCATTTGAAAATCCAAGCTTGATGTGGTGCTGGAGTCCTGGCTAGCTCTCACCACAGCAACATGCCAAAAGTAGGGAGCAGCTCCTGACCTGAGGGTTAAGAGCTGAACCTCAGAGCTGCTGCTCTACAGCACTTTTGGTGTCAGCACAAGGACGAGGTGAAGGATGAGAGGGAGGCTCTTGGCATGGATTCTATGGACCAATTTACCCCATAAAGGAGTCAGGGACCAAAGAGTGCTGAACAGGGGTGTACCAGGGCTTTTATAAGGGGGAGTTAAAGGGGGTGGATACAAAAATCCAACCAATAGAAAACCTGTGAGGGAGGAGTGAATGGAGGAGATTACAATGAGGGAACAATGGGGAAAAGGGGGAAGGTTACATGGGCCAAAGGGGGTATCAGCATCAGGGGATTTCCAGAGGGGAGGTACCGCAAGGGGTTGGGCTAACAAGGGATTGACAAGGAAGGATCCAGAACAAGGGGCAGGGTTTACAATGATGGCTAGGGAAGGCACTGGAATGCAGGGTGGAGATTACAGTGATTGAGAGGTAAAGGGGAGGAACATAACTTGAGAACAACCCAATTTGGGGAAATGGAAAATATGAGGGGGGGGAATCAGAACAGACCATTTATATAACAGAATCCAAAACAACAAAACACACCACAACACAAGCCAGTCTTTCAACTTCGCAAGAGATTTAACATTTTATCAACATGAACTCTAAGCAATCATTCAGCAATGCACAGCTTTTATAATCTGATGAACTGATAAACATTTACAATTTAAAAATAATCCTAATGGTTATTAATAAAACTATTTCACCAATCAATTTACAAGCTTGGCAAAGTCTCATTTATGCTACAGATTTAATTCTTTACAAGCTTGGCAAAGACTCATTTATGCTACAGATTTAATTCTCTTCCAGAAAGAACCACAATTCCTGTTGGGGCAAGAAGCCTAATTTCTTTGTTCAGATGTTCCACACAAATTAAGGAGATCAAATTGGGCAATGATGGATGTATTTCCTGATGGATTGAGCACCCAATATCAGTGAGTGTCTCAGGAAATGTCACCTGGCATCTCTGCATCTCTTCTCCAAATGGTGGCTGATCTCTTACCAGGCAACCCCAAACTGCCTGTTCTGCACTCACTCAGCCTCATCATTTAAAATCCTGGACAGCACCTTCTAAAGCTTGAAAAAACCATGAAGAACAAGTCAAGTGACTTCCAGAAAACCTTTAAAGAACTGCTGTTAGGCCCATGAAAAATCATAGCTGATTCTGAGTTTTGTAACTCAGGTTTGTTCAGGGCACTTAAGTAGAATTCCTTCATTACTTTCTATTAAATTAAAATAAGATGAAAGATTAAATAGATAAATTTGAAAACAGTATTTATTTTCCTAAGTACAATCGGACAACCTACACAAGAGCCAATCATATGATTTAATGAGTGTCTATTTCTAAAAGTTTGGGGTTTAAGTCTTATTTTATGGTTACATAAAATGGAGGTTACTGGAATTCAGTATGTTTCCAGATCTATATTCTGTATAAATAAGTAGCTGAGAGCATGAAAATGAAAAAAAATTTTTTTTTAAAAAAAATCAAGCCTAAATGTGTGTATATATCAAATAGTATTTGAAAGTGCAAATACAGCTATTACAGGAATAATAATCTCTGTCAGACACAGTGTAAATTTGTTCAGGAGACTGGACAAGGCTTTGAGACATCTACATACCTTAATACAAATAAATAAATATAAAACAAAAATGTGCTTGCAGCAAGAGAGGAAACTCTGCAGTTTTAGACACAGTTTGATCCTTCCTCTAACACTGGAGCTGTAATCACACTCCAGTAAGACACTGGATAGGGCACACATATTCCAAAGGCTGTCAGATCACCCCCCTGTCCCAAATGGCACAGAAGTGCTGGAGAAGGGAGGGAAACAACCACAACAATAGGGAAAAAAACCCCACAACCAGGAAAAGAGTCAAAACCAACATCTGGTAACCTCTCAGATCTCTGTGCTAAACCAGAAAGCTTTAAAAGGGATCTGTTTAACTTGGCACTGCTGATGAAAATGAACATTTTCCTCCCAGCTCACAAAGGATGTGGTCTGGTTAACCAAAGCTGCAGCTCTGTTTTGTAAGCTGTTCTGTACTAGTATTGTAACATGCTTTAAGCAGAAGTGGAAAATCCATCTATGTGGGCAAAGCAAAGCAAAAAACTCTTTAGAAAGAAATGCAACAGGAGAGCTGAAAACCAACGGGACTGCTTTCCTTAAAGCAATTAATACTAAAAAGTAAATTAATTATGAGTGAGGGGTTTTGATGATGTTCACAAGGGATCTGCCACATTTTTGCTCTGAAATTCAAGTTTGATCCACTTCAAATCTGTGCCCTGTGCTTTCAATTCTTTTAAGAAGAAAACAAAACATAAGGATTTATACTGGTTTGATTTTCATCACTGAAAATGGTTCCTATGCACTGAGTACTGTGACTGCTATAATGCTGGGAATTGGCAGCTCCATGAAAAAGCTGAGAATACAACTCAGCCTCAACAATTGCTGGGGTTCAGAGAGCAAAGCCATCACTGAAAGTGCTGTACAAGACTTGAGTCTCCCTTTCAGGTATCAGTAATGCTATGCAATAACATTCCCTTAGACCTTCAAACAGTAAACAGAGTAAAGAAACAGTTTACTTGAAGAGATACAATACAACCAATAAATCCACCCCATCATTCTAAGAAGATCCACAGACTAGATAATGATGTAGGAAATAGCCTTGACCAGGAAACTGCCAGTTGTGCATGGTAACTCTTTCTCCCAGGTTCACAACTTACTTGATCTCAGTACTCCATTGTTTAAGTGAGAAATTGATGGCACTTGCTTGGACTGGTGCAGGCTGGGAAGCTGCTTGCTCCCCCACCAGATCTGTAGGAGAAGTTTCCACAGCTAGAATATTTCTGGCTCTCTCTGCTGAAGCATTTTGACTTAGGATACTCAAATCTATATTAAAAGAAAAAAAGAAAAAAAAAATTAAAAAAAGAAAAAAAGAAGAAAAGGTAGAAAGAAAAAAGTAAGCATAACCTTCAATAAGTAAAAGAATACTGGCTATTATGTAGCTATATATACAGTCATATACTAAGTCTGCTAGTGACATTGTTCAGGTTTTACTTTAAATTGCAACATAACTTTATAAAACATTCAGTTCAAATGAACCTTAAAAACAGCAAACTTCTTAGTGAGGTCTCACTACAGCCACATACTTTTGATAACAGACAGAACCCATGTGATGCTCACAAAGCATTATTTTGTGAGTAATTTGCAAAATAGCCCATCAGAACTAGGTCCAGAAGAGTGTCACAAAAATGCTGACGCAGCTTTCAAGGTGTGCTTCATCCTGTAAGTTACCCATCCTAAAAGTGATACTGATGCTGAAGTCAGTGAGCTTTACAAACCAAAGGCAGTCCAATGCCAGTCCAGGCTGGGCACTGCCAGATCCAAGAATGCTGGCACAGCTCTGCAGGACACTGGACATGTCCTGCACCAGTGAGGATTCCTGAATGCAGCTCCTCCTCAACCCATCCCAGCCAACTCTCCTGTGCACTGGAGCAAGTGGGGGGCCCATGGCCAGGCCATGCAGAGCTGCAGCACAGCCCTGCACAGCCCAACAAACCCCATGGGCTCCCAAAGGCTCCAGGAACCAGTCCAGCCCTGAGCCACAGCTCACAATGGCCAGAGGAGCCAAGCTGACCCAGCCATCCAGCCAGGGCTCCAATACACCACCCTGGCAAGCACAGACTGCACAACCTGCAATGGCTGTGCTACCTCAGTGTTTCCATTAGTCTGGAGAGCTGCTTTCTCCTTCCAGCAGGCAGAGGGAGTAAAAAATCCAGAATACAGTATGAAGAGCAAAACTTTAGTTTTACAGTATGAATAGCAAAAACTACAGAGAAGCATAGAGCAGTTTACAGCCTTCTACAAACCCTCTGAAAAGGCAAGTTAAACAAACCCAAATGCAATTTTCAGATTCTTCTTGATATAATTAAGAAAGTACAGGAGTGGATTCAAGATTTTTTGACAACACTCTCAGACTTGATTCAACATTAATATTAGAAAGCAACATATTGGATGGGCTCTGACTTAAATAAACCCTAGGAAATTATGATGCCCTCTTTTAGCACTGATGAGTCTTTCAGCCTTTGCTCTGACATTTGCTTGGCACCAGCAGCAGGACCATCTTTAAGCAAACTGTACCCTCAAATTACTCAGCAGAAGGTTACTTTTATCAAGTATCAAAGATTAGAAGTAGAAAGAACATTCTGTGATAAAGAATATGAAGTATTAAAGAGCACTGATACTAGGAATCTCTCAAACCCTTGAAAATTGTATCTGACACAGAAATGTATCATGTCATGTTTCAAACAGAGGTACAAGTTACACTGCCTTGATTTTTATGAACAGATGCTTCAGGGTCTTATCAGCCAAAGGGAATTCCAAGTTCTTTTGCACTGTGGCTGTCTGAACTGAACACATTTCAGCTAAAATGGCTTAGATAAAACTAAACCTGGGATCATATTTACTGTCTAATGAAGATGAAGATAGTAAGTAGGTTTTATCTACAAAATAATAATTAAAAACCAAACCAAACCAAACCCCCCCCCAAAAAAAAAACCCCAAAACCCAAACATCCCAAAAGGAAAAAAACCCCAACCCACAACACATAGACCAAAAACTTATGGATACTCAAAGCCAAGATGGAATACTAACATTCTGCCTTTACCCTTACAGCTTGTTGCATTTTCTACTTGTCTGATTCTGCAGTGTCCTTTTAGAGGATGGCCCAGGTAAAGGAATTGCTCAAGAGCTGAATTCCCAACAAATGCATTTCCCCTCCCAGACATGCCAATTGTCTGAATGTGGCACCCTGCAGTTGCTCACTGGACATCTTCCCCTGCCCACACCAGCCAGGAGCTTGGTTAGAGGCATGGACTGCACAGCACAACAAATGAATGTGGATGCTCATGCAGCATCCAAGTAAAAAAAAATAAAAATTAAAAAAATCTGGTTTTGGAACTTATTTCAAAACACAACAGTCTTATAAATGCATGGCACTGCATGTTTTATTAATGCAAATTAAGAACCAAAATTATAGAAATTACATTAACATTCAATATATTTCAAGAAAAAATAATAATCCCACATCCTATAAAGAATAAATAATTTATTTGACTTTCATGGTAGTAAGGCACAACAAATCCTACAGTGTAGTTTTTGTTAATATTAACTTTCTCATGTCCCACTATGAAAAATACTTTGAAGTATTTTTCACTACATTGAATGTTCTTAAAAACCTTTCAAGGCTGATCCACAAAGCAGTATCTAGCTCCATGTATGCCCCAGGTAGTCCAGATTTCAGGACTGGGAGGGCAGAGAATAGGGGAGGACAGGGAAGGCTGCAGTAAGCAGTTCTGGGTTTGGACAGAAGAGAGACTACTTCCTCATTTAAAACATTAGTGATAGCATCTGTACTCAGCACTAGCAAAATAAATCAATTTCTGTGCTGTGGTATGAAGCACATCATTGCATGCATATTCACTTCATCAAAAAAAGAAAACAAGCCACAAGACATATCTTAGTCATCAACATGAAACCAGAGCCTTACAGAATCCTGTAACTCTAGAAGAAACTCTTGAAGTACTTGATTTAAAAGAAGGAACGAGCATCAATCATTCTGGCTATTTGCATTTCCTCCAAAAGGAATCCCTACTTAAGTACTTCAGTTGGCAATAGGAGTCATCACTGTGATTTGTCCTAGAAAATGAGATACTGCAGATGCAAATTCTCCAAATTCTACATAATGCAGTTTAACTGCAGGCTGCCCCTGAAAGGGATGGGCCTATTCAGCCCATGCATTTATGTTGACATTCCTTGTCCTGGATATAACAACAATAGTAATTTAAATTAAAAAATAAAAACAAAAAATTAATCCCATGAAGAGGTTCAGCTGGTTCATCCAGAAAGTCTCCAAAGACTCACAGAAAAATACCAGATCAGTGATGAAATGACTGGATGTCATGCAAAACAGGCATAAGGGAACAGCACCTGCACACACTGCAGTGACAGAGGTTCATTTGACATTTTACCCAAGCTCTGAGGGAAACAGCACAAACAAGAACAGATTCTTGTGGTCAAGTTATATATTAGAGTTGATGTGATCAAACACTGCTGCCAAGAGGGCAAGCCTGTCTGCTGCTTTACTCTGCCTTCCTGTATTCAGTCGCTGTGCCTTGTTCCCTCCTGTCCACCAGCTGTGCAATCACCTGATTGCACACTGAACACATTCCACTCATCAATCTAGCAGAAATTAAAAACTCCTCATTTCTAGCCAACATTTGAACTCAATCTACTCAGCACAGGGTCAGTCAAACACAACAAAAAAAGGGAGTCTGTGCAGCGGAGAACAAAAAGCTGAAGGCAGAAAGACAAAGGGCTGAAAGAGCCAAAGCCTGTTCCCTTTTGCAACACTTAGGTTTTTTCCCACCAATACTTGTGCTCTGGAGCACGTTGTTTGACAAGCAGCTACCCAGACTGGCTGCTGCCAAGAAAGGGGTTGTGAACTATCCCACTTGGCATTCCCAGCAATTCTCTTGGGCTAATTCTGCCACTCACCTGTCCCTACAGTAAACCACTTCTGTAAACTACACTGGCCAAAAAACTGATCTGGAGAAGAGGCTGATTGCTGCTGCCTGCAGACCCTACACATGTTGAGTCCAGCTGTGTTGAGCAAGTAGCCACAAGCAGTACATTCTCTCAAAGGAGTGCAGCAAACTGGGTTAGGGGACAACACTGCAACAGGACCTGAACCTCAGGATGGGACAAGGTGTGACAAGAACAGCTCAACACCACTGGGTTTACAGTGGGAGCAAAGTAGAATCAACCAAATGTCATCTGTTGATGACACATGTCTGACCTCAAGACTATGCTTAAACCCAGGAGAGCCAAACTAATGCCTAACTTGGCACAGAACTGGATTTTACTCTGTCTTGCTCGTGGAGAAAAGAAAACAGCAAGGAATCCATTTCTGCAGGGACTGAGGAATAAAACAATTTGTAAGTGCCTGTGCAATGTAACAAAAAAATGCAGCATAATTCTGTTTAATGCAGAGACATTTTTATAACTCTGACACTAGTGCAGAGTTTTGTTTTCCTTGCCTAAAGGCATTTCTGAGACTGAATTTCAGTTTGTAACATCAGTGCAGACTGTCTTCCAGTTTTGAACGGCAGGGCATTTTTATCACAGTCAGATCCACCACACCTTACCTTTTCAGGAACAAAGTATGGTCGTTCAGAATGCAAAATATACCTGTTCCCATTAATTTTTTAAGATATTGCAGCCACTAAAAGACAACTTACCTAATCTAAGCTTAATGAAACCTAGTCATAAGACTACTCAATTTTACTTCATTTCTAAAAATCTGTTTTTCATGAAATCAACAGATTTTGTAGAGGATATGAAATCACATTTAAAATTACATTTATGTTAAATAATCGTAGAATATGCAAAGTTTACATAGGGTTACTTGAAAAACAGATGTAAAAAGCTCTCTTAACACTAAGTAAAGTTCTCTAACCTAGTGAAACACCTTGTATTCATTAACTGACACTGAAAAGAACCATGCCTTCTGTTTTCATTCAAGTCTCCAACGTACCAGGGTTGTCTTTGGCAACAAGACCTTTGGAAAAGTCACTGGGTGTGGGGGAAGTCCGGCTGTCCCGTTTTGCTGCATCCAGGTTGTTGCAGTATTCCCACCTCTTCTGCTGCAGCTCCTGAAGCCAGTAGGTCATGTCCTGCCGAGTCGCAGCCTGCAGGACATGGAAGCAGAGCACTGTGAGATCTCTACATGAACACAGTAATTCCAAGTGCAATAATAAACCCAACACAGATAATCAGCAGATCACCAAGGTATCATCACTCTAAAATCAGTCTGATTTAAAAGAAATAACCGTAATGCACCAGGTACACCTCTTGCTCACATGCACATCCATGATTCTCATGCCAGAATTTTTCATTAGAAGTAGTCTTACTTCTAATGAAACCTTTTCTTCAGGTTTACACTCAAATTTTAGAAAATACAGCAGCATCTTATATTTTACATACAAAGCACTGTTTGACTATATAACTACAAATCTATATTATGGGAAAAAATTCCATACATACTCAGAAAGATTCCCATTTTCTTTTAACTTGCTTTCTTACCAGCAGAAACCAACAAATGAATAATGCATTGCGATGCCTCATACTTTAATAACTACATCTACATAAGATCCCATGAGCCAACTAGCTTCTATAGAAAAATCATATTTAAAACAACAAAAAAACCAAAATCCAACATTAATGCCTAACCTACAAGACTACAGTCAAAAATATGAATGGGCAGTGAGGAAGAATTTAAACACAACTTGAATCAGAGCTGTAAGTCATTTCAAAGCATGTCAAATAACAATGTACAAATACAAGAAAAGACAAGTAAAGCTGTATGACATTGCAGGTGCTCTCATGGAAGACTTATTGTTATTTCAACATACATCCTCAGCTGCCAGTCTAGGACAAACACCTGACCTGGTAACGTGGACTGTTCAGGAACAAAAGAAATAACACTGATGAGAAGACACTCCCCTAACTCCTTTGGCTTGTTAGTACATGGAGTACTCATCTTTTGGCCAGCCTTTCTCCTACCTTCTCCCAAAGTGCATGATAACATTAGCTTGGAAAAGATGACTATGTTTGTTCTTTAAAGACAACCTAATGTCAAACAGTTTTCTGTTCTGTTTCTCACAACTTAAGACGGCACCTGTGCAAGGCACAGCTGCAAAAGAATGGAAAGCAAAACCAACACGCATTTCCTTACAAAAACATACAGTAAGTGCTGCATAAAGCTCAACAATGGCACAGAATTGTCTTCATTTCTCACATGAGAACACTTCTGGTCTAGCAAAATGGGAGATTCATTGGCCATTATATTTTAGTCCCAACAACAGCTAATGACAAGAAGAAGCACAAAGAGCACAGCAAATAAAAACTGATGCTTCCCCAGGGTGCTCTCTCTGGCTCAGCAATTTGCAATCTCAGTTTAGCAATGAGATCATTTTTTATTTTACCTTTTGGCTATTTGTACCCCTAATAAGCTTTAACATCCATGACACCCCACAGCAAATAGCTCCAAAGCACCATTCAGCACCAACAAGATTAAGCAGAAAACCTCAGTTATTCCTGGAGCTGCTGCTCCAGCTCCTTTCAATACATTATGCACATGGTAGGTACAAGATATATAAACCAAATAAACATTCATAAATCAAACAGTGAAACAAACAAGTGATACATGAGAACACTGCAAAGTCAGTTTGTAAGAAAGAGATGTAATCAAGATACTTCTAATCTGAAACGGAAATCAGCTTCATATATTCTTTCTTGCTTACTCACAGGAAACCAGAGAAAACCATTTCCCTCATAAAAAAATACATGGGGTAAAGAATAGTTTAGAATTCTGGGACATGTCAACCCCCACAGCTTGGGAATGACCACCAGAGGAGCAGGTTTTTAAGTCTAGAGACTACAGTCACG
The DNA here is from genome assembly GCF_001522545.3 of Parus major. NCBI lineage: Eukaryota > Metazoa > Chordata > Aves > Passeriformes > Paridae > Parus > Parus major. The sequence continues at coordinate 3,377,363 of NC_031779.1, read as the reverse complement.
TCTTGCCAGGAGTAAATGTCCCCCCTTCTATTCCTAGCACTAAAGTACTCCTTTAGAGCTTTAGCCAGTGGCAAGTCTTCACTTCTGGTAAATTTGAGAGCTGATACTTCCTTTAGAGAAACTTGCACACAGGCCATGTAAAGCAATGTTTTATTGTGCTTCAACAGAAAATCACCAAGAATTCAAAAGGCTTCCACCAACAGAGGATACAATACTTACATGGTTGTCTTTGCTACCAGAACACAGCTAATGAGGCAATCCACCTGCAGTCAATCTAAGTTATACCTACAATTAACTTCTTCCCATGACTTCTTGAACTTAATGAACCTTTCTCACAATTTGTCCTGTTACCATCTCACCAACCACCTTCAGAGAACAGCGAATCGATTTTATTGGAGTTGCTCCTTGCTGCTTTTCAACTCCCAGCTGCAGTTGTTCTCTGCTAAGCTGCACAGCCTCAGCTCCCAGGCAACATTTTTGTTACACACAGGGCCAGGCAGTGCCCATCCTTCAGCAGAAAGTGGCAAGGCAAAGCAGTACAAGGTTCTCATGCCCCTGCTTTAAGTAATCTAACCAAGAATTACTGAGTGTCCATCCTCCTGCTGCTCCCTGCCTTCCTTCCCTCCCATACACAGTCCTCCTCTTCTGGAGTCTTCCTCTTTCTTTGAACAGTTTTGGCTGTGTTTATTAGAGGCATCTCAGTTACTTATAACTAAAAGAATACACAAAAATCTCTATTAAAATTAGTTTTGTTTAAGCAAAATTAATCATTCAAGCTGTTGTTTGAAATAGGTTGTTTAAAACAAAACAAAACAAAATAAAATAAAAACAAGAACCACATACAGAATATTTAAGTCTTCTCCTAATCATAAAGAGCATAAATTTGGAAATGTATTTTTTAATTCACTTTATCTGTCAAAGAAAGGAGCACTTCCATGTTTGCCCCATTTCTCGTGCCTTTTCCAAGTATTTGGCTACTGCCCACCATGAGAGTCAAAACATTTAATTAGGCAGAGCAGCAATCAATACCACAAAAAATTCTTACAGCTACTAAAGTATTGCTAAGGTGCTTTCTTACTGCAGAGCCACGTCGTCACATTTTAATGGATGCATTTCTGTGAGAAGAAAAACTACCATGAATGTCACCCAAACTGATGAGAAATAAGGAATTACTCCAAGTGTACTGCTGCAAACTCACAGGCAACAGTAGGAGCAAAAGATGCTCTTAAGTGAAGAGTCATACAGTACCATATAGTTTTCAACTTAAACAATGGAAAATTACTATAATTTAATTTAAAATATTCCCCTATATTCTCCCACTAAAAATGGTGTAGAACTGTCACACCCTCTGATGCAGACAGGACACAAACAGAAGAATTATTTGAGGAAAACATCCATCCACTGCCATCCTCTATCTGGACTCACTGCTGGAACATATATACCAACATTAAACATTCAATGTCTGAAAAAATGGAACAAGCAGACCTCGTATTTTGAGAAATCTCATGAAAAGCCTTGCTACATTCCTGAACACAGACAAACTCTCCCTCAAGTTACTTTGTAAAAAGGGAACATCACCAGAAAGTTTGCATTTCTTAAGATTTACTATTCCTGCTATGCTCAAACAGCAAATTTGGAGCCAGATGGCTTCTTCTGGAGGGCAGCCCAACTTTTAATTAAAGCACTACAACCACTAACCAACAAAGTTTACAGCAAAAAGCATGGGCTCAGACAACAAACCACCCTGAGTGCTGAGCTCCCTCCTATGCTGTGTCAGGCCTTGTGGCAAAATGTTCAAGCTCAACATCACTGATCGCTGCTGCATCCTTTGAGATCACTGACAAATTACAGCAATTGTTCTTAAGCCACTCTCAGTTCAGCAAGTTTGGAGTCCAGTACTTTCAAGCATCAGGGCCCTGAAATCTGCAGTGTCTGGAATGTTTACATGTGGCCAATAGCCCAGAAAATTTATTTTCTTTCACAACTCTGTGCAATTTCTGTTCCCTTCCCAATTCACCACTGTTGACAGAGAAGTTACCCACACAAGTGACCAGACACAGTCCAGAATCACTGGCCAGAGTTCCTTTCTTTCTGAAGCAAGCAAAATGTATCACTATAAGACACTGTTTTAAAAATAAATGAGAAATGCAGCCTTTGTTCATTTATATATATTCATAATGTTAATTATTTCCCCCCTTAATGCAAGGCCTTGGTGTGCAAACATGGCCAAATGTTCATTTGACTGTATTAGCAGCATTCTGTGTTATAGCATGTATTTGCAGGATCAGTATTTGCATACCTTTCCATGAAAATATTCTCAAATATAATTTATCCATAATTCAAGAAGTACACAATTTTCTGTGCCCTTTTACCTAAAGGGATGATATCTGTTATATATATTTAAATGGAAAAGATTTTCACACACTTGGCTTCTTCTGCTCTATTGTACTTATTGGAAATGTACAGAAAAAACACAATCACACAAGTGGCAGGTTGGTTATGTAGAGTTCTAAAATATGAACACTTTGCTTTATTTGTTGTAAAGGCAAATAAATTGACTGTAAAATATATTTTTTTAACAAAATTCTTATCTGGGAAACAAAGCTAGGGTATATCACAGAGTTCTCAACTCCCATTACCTGACAAAAGGCTGAGCAATCCACATGATGGAATCATTACACTAACAAGAAACTGAGGCATTATAAGAAATAATGCATTCCTCAACAGCATCATCATTTCAATCTGAAATTCCAGCAGCTTATTTTTTATTGCTCTTCTCAGTCTATTACACTGAATGGGAAAGGCCAGATCACAAGATGTGGAAATTTTGAACAAGCAGCAAATTGAGGAAAAGAAAGCATGTGAGTAACAGGCAGAAGAATACATGGACTTGATTTTATTCCTTGTGCTCTGTGTGTAATGTTCTCCTGATAGACTACATCACATTTGTTTTTAACACAGGCTGGATTAGAGGGGGAGGGAGAGGGGTTGGGTTGTTTGGGTTTTTTTCGTTTACCATCTTGAATTAATTTGCAATCCTACATATACCTAAGTTAGCTGAAGGATTTTAAAGGCCTTAGAGAACTACCATGTTGGATAGAAGAAAATTAATTTCAGCTGCAAAAACCTTATTCCTTGGTGAATGACATGGCCACAAAATGCCAGTTGGTCCTGCAATATCCCCTAAGATTTTCATTAACTCCTTTCTTACTATAAAATACACCTACAACATAACAGCATTTTTATGGACAATCACTTGGCTGCTTTAGGGCATCACAACACAAAATTATCTTTTTCTGCTAATTGCAGAAATTAATTTGACTTAACTTCCACCGTTTCTCAATCCCCAAAAGGGAAACAAGAAGAAAGTTCCAATCTATGCAGGTTCTTTCCTAGAGACTACCAGAAAAAAATTAACACAAAATATGGGCAGAGTAGTAACATCACAGACCAAAAGATACCAATGAAAGTATGAAAAAGAAGCCCCCCATGTCTTACATTTGTTTATCAGTGTTGAGTATGATTTGTGTCTTTGTGATTGCAGAAGACACCCAAGGCTGCTGCCAAAGTTCTGACAGACTATTTATCATACAAGTGGCAGACAGCATTTCACACTGTAACCCTCACAAATCCTGTGTTTCTCAATAAAGCCCTCCTATACAAAAAGCACCCTCAACACAAAATTCTTCTGAAGATTTCCTTGTAAAATCACAAACACCCTCAAACTATTGAGAAGCAAAGCTCAAACCAAGTCTGCAGTTTTAATGTCCATAACACAAACACTTGGCTATAAAGGCAGGTTCACTGAAAGCAGTAAAATCTTTTACAGCTATACAGAAGCAGTTTTTATATGTGATTGTATGCAACTGATTACACTGCTTTTATCTAAGCAAATATCATTAAAATTATTACTGTATTAGTTTTCTAGGTAAATAAATGTCTTATTCTCCAGTAAAGCATGTTAACTGTGTTTTGACATTTATACTCATCAAAACAGAACGCTGAAGAGCTTGATACAATCATACTCCACAGTCCCAGCAGGTATTATGACTGCTCAAATCTCCACTGCTAAGTGTGCAAAAGGTATTTTCCAGTATTCAATAGGAAATCTACTGTTTAACACTTAATGGATCATGTTCTAAGACTAAGAATGTTGCTCAGAAAGTACACAGTTCAGTGAAAAGTTGCATTCTGTGCAGAAGAACGTTCCTTGAAGGACACAAATCTGCCTTAACAGAATTCAAAAGTAATGGATACTCAGAATAATTTATTTCTTCTTTACTGAGTCAAAATAGTTTCCCTGTTTGTTTGTGGTTTTTTTTTTTTTTCTAGGTATGACAATAGAGGAAAGATATGTTAAATAGTCAAAACATTTACCTCTCGTCCTACGAAAATCTGAGTCCTTGAACGGAATGCGATAAGCAGCGCCTGCTACTACGAGGAAACAATTCTCCCTCCTCTTCCTTCCTCCCAAAGCAGCCTAGACACAGAATCCTGCCACGCATCATCTTTTCAAAATAAATACTCCAAAACTGAAAGCCGACCACTCCTTCCAAACTTCCAAAACTCCAACCCATCAGATTTCTGTGGAAATCTTTTTTCTGCCCAGACGATTCCAAAGAACCCGCTCAGCCCGCGTTCAGTAGAAGTATTTCCTCCCCCAGAGAGGAGCACTGTAAACACGAAATCGTAAAGGAAAAAGACGCAACTTACAGACACCGCGGTACTGCCGACCTCCGCGGCGTTTGCGAAACAGAACCTTCCTTCCTACACAAGCGCGCAGGGACGCGGCGGAGGAGCCCCGCTGGCCAGGCCGGTACCGAGGGAGGAGTGCAAGGACAGCACCGGGGATGGGGACGGGGCCCGGACAGGAGCGGCGATGGGGATGAGGATGAGGATGGGGATGAGGTCCCGCCCGGCCCGGGCCTACCTTGAGAACGGTGACGGCGCCCCCGGGGCCATGCACCTCGAAGGCGGCGGGCTCGTCCCCCGCGGCGGCCGCGCCGGCCTCGGGCTGGTGGTAGCTGAAGCAGGCGGAGGCGATGTCCAGGTGCCCGAGGGGCAGCGGCTCCTGCGGCCCCTTGAAGTAGTAGAGGTAGCAGCGGCGGGGGTCGAACACAAACCAGCGGCTGCGGAAGCCGCGCAGGGGCCCCTTGCCCGACAGCTTCTGCAGGTACCCGCAGAGCTTGGGAGCGCCGGGGCCGGCCTGCTCCCCGGCCGGACCCTCCTCCCCCTCCGAGCCCGCCGCCGGCATCGCCTCGCCCGCCGCGGACGCAGCCCCGCACAGGGAGCGAGGGCGGCTCGGTCCGGGCCCGCCGCCTCTCGGGACTTGTAGTGCGAGCCCGCCCTGCGTGCCCGGGCACCGCCGGCACCGCGCCCGCCCAGCGCGGCCCCCGAGCGCGGCTCTGCCGCCGCCGCTGGCAGCCCCGGCCCGCCTCGGGCGCGGCCCTGCCCCAGGAAATCGGCCTCTGCTGACGTGGGAAGGCCCTGCCTCGCTCCGCACGTCCCGTCCCGTGCTCTCGTGCTCCGGGACTCCAGAACTTCTCTGACCGAATCAAATACAGTTTTCCAAATCGCACGTTGGCCTATGATCAAGTTAAAACCCTTCTCTTGTTTCCCGTTCCGAGCCGTATCCCCCTGTCCAGTATCGCAGCAGCAGCCGAAGGAGTGGGAAAAATATATGGAAAATGCAGGCGCATCAGTGGGTAAAAAGCTGTATTTTACAGGGATAAGGCTTGTGAATGGCTACAGACCAAACTCCATTTTTTTTTCACTGAAATGTCTAGCACGTTTTGGGCTCTAGGGAACTTCTGGTGTTAATAATAAGGAATTTCTAAAATAGGAAACTTGACTGTGAAGACACCGGGCTACCACAGGGAGGCATTCGTAACTTCATTTCTCCGCGTAACATATTTGGAACATAGTATATGCGTGTTTCCTTTAAACGTGCCTAAAGCTTTGGTACTAATGTAGAAAACAGTCTGATGTGGTAAATTCATCCAAAAATGGGATGAGACTGTTCCATGTTAAATGACATACAGCCATTCATTTTCACCCTTAAATACAGCCAGGAAGGTTTGTTGTCAAAATTATTGTTGAAGCTGGTATGCACTATGGTGTTTTTGTTAATATAATGTTATTTATGAAATAGCATCTGACTGAATTTTGACAGTTTGGAAGTTCCAGTTACCCAGAAATCCTAGATTTTCCAGAGCTTCTCTGTCTTCATTTCTAAATGCCTTAATGAATTTCTCATTAAAAAGTAACTGTCTCATCAGCCAGAAAATGCTTTCATTCTCTGGTAAAGTGTATAAAGGATATAAAGCACCTGAATATTTGGTATGGTTGTCCACAGGTTCTACTTGGATGTTGGCACGTGGAACTGCAGCATTCTTCAAGTCCTCCCCTGTGGCTGTCACCTCTGGACAAGGAATGTGCCAAGTGAGAAGATAACCAGTGTTCTGCCAGCAGGAAAACATGCATTATTATAGAAAATGAGGTGTGAAAGTTACCTCCCCAGTCAACTCACATGACATAAGTGGGATCCACTGAAAGATTACACATTGCAAATTAAGGCTAGATATTCTTTTAGGATTATTTTAGTAAATGTGGACAGTAAGAAGGGTTGATCCTGCTTTAATAACAGGTCAATAATGTTCCTTCCATATATACTGCTCAGTCTCTTCTTCCCCAAATACTAAGTATTCATTATGCTCTTTGTTGGCAAGTATCATTTGCAGGAGCATGACTTACACAGGGGATACACTGATTCTCTTTAGAAGCTGCTGCTTTCTTATCTTAGTAATTTAGACAAGCTGAAGTGACCCAGCACTTATCCTTGATCTGTTACATTCATCAGTGTAGTAAAGTGTGGCCTTGTTCTCTGTGTGCTGAGCGCCCATGACTCCTGCTGGCTATCAGTGATTATATCCTGCAGCAAATCAAAGAATCGCAGGATCCCAAATCCTCAAAACTTTTGCTTTCAGTATGTCTCTTTTTTAGTTTTCTGTTTAGCTTCCTTACTACACTCATAGCAGGAGAATCCCCTAATTTCCCAGCTGATTTGTGTAAGCTTATTGGGAAATAAGTTCCTTATTTTATTTATGCCCTTTTTTTCCAAAGAGATCCAGATGTGGACTGGCAAATGACAGCAACTTATCTCTAAGTTGTTTTGGTGAATATAAATGAAAACATAACTTTTACCTGCTTTTTCCTTCCATCTTTTCATGTCCAGGATGCAGAGATGATCTTCTGTTGCTAAAAATGTCTAGAAAACAAACAAAAATAGCGTATCACAAGATTTGCCTCCTGCCCAGAGACCAGAGTCAGTGAAGCTTTTGGTGTGCACATAACTCCTAAGCATAATGCAACAGGCAAGCCAATGTTACAAAGTGAGACAGTTGTTATACTCCCAAAGGACTAGAAAGCTTGTCAAACATGAAAGTAATTGAAATTCCCTTTTATTCTGGTGTGGTTTTCTCTCCTAAAATGTAACTAGTATTTTTGTTCTAGCACTTTTGGCTGACAAGGCAAATAACTCTGCATAAAAAATAAAAATGTGTTTACTCACAAAAAGTAGTTGGAGTATTCCAGAAGCACATGTAGCTATTTCTACTCTCTTCATTTGCTTTCACTTACCATGTGCATTGAAAGAAGCATCAGGCCAAAATTTCATTCAGTGGTACTAGCATTTGAATATATATATATATTTTTTGTTTAAACAAATTCTTTTTAGCAGCTCATTATGCTCATAGATAAAAGTTGCAAACCAGACAAATTGCAAATCCCTGCTATGCATCACAGAGAATTATAAATCACAGCTGACAAAAACCCCCCAAACTTCTATTGTAAGCTAAGAAAAATCATTAAAGAAAGGATATAATTTTTTTCATAAGTTCAAAAAAGAAAAAAACAGAAAATACAGGCATCCAGTAATATTACTCCAGTGTCACCATTATCAGAAACATATAAAAGAGGGATAGTCTTAAATATAAAGGAAATCCCATTCACAAAAATGAAATCACCTGTGAATCTTGATTTAAAATTATTGTTGGGATTGTCTTTTCCTCTTACTGCTACAATGGCCTTCTAAGATAAAAAAGTTGAGAAATTGGTCTCAGCAGTTTTGGAGGTGATTGAAGATCCTGCTTGGGGGCAGAATAAATCATTAAACATCCAGGGAAATACCCCTGACTTTCTTTCCTTTGGCATACCCTTCATTTCCCCCTTTTTTAGTGAAATATAAAAAGAATTAAAGGCCACAAAGAATCACATTTGTAGATTATTGAATCAGACATCAATTAAATAATTCCACCTGCTTTATATCTTAGCTAAATAGCATAAGAAAAGGTAGAAGGTTTTGTAGGGTTCCAAATTCAGGTCACTGACTCAAGCTTCCTGTGTTTCATCAGAATTCATAACCTCCTCAGTTTCATTTTACCAAATCAAGGTTTTTGCAAGGCTCTTCTCAGATAACAGGCTCAATTCTCCCTGCATTGTTATTCTCCAGAATACAACAGAGGAACTGCAGAAACACTGAGTGTTCTACCCCATCTCTGCTGAGGATACAAATAAGAGTGAATCTTCAAAGGGCACACTGGTATTTTCAAACTGATATAACAAATCTGCTGGTTTCTTCCCAGAAGGAGTTTGGTCAAAATATGAAGATATTGTTTAAAGTATATCCTCTGGCTTTACCAGAATTTGTTCTGTCAAATGCTTACTCATAATGCCAAGGGCAGTGGCATTACTGGGAAGTCTGCAGCCTCTTTTGTATACACAATGTCCTCATTTCAAGCAAGCAAATAAGAGGTAATGTTAGCTGAGTTCTGTACAATTTACAGGAAATATAAATAGAGTGTGAACTCTGATGCCTGTGTTCTTTATGAGAACTCCAGTGTTCTTTGTTTAGTGTAGTAAAGCCTAGACTTTCAAACAAAATTTGTCAGATACAGATGAAATTGCAAAGAATGTTTTTTTTTTGCATTTTCCAGTACTCTCAGATTAGCTATTCCTGCTTTAATAAGCTCTTCAAAATAAAAGGGACATACTAGAGGTAATTACAGTTCCTCTACAGTTCCTTATCTGTCATACAAAGTTGTAATGTTTTCTTCCATTTTACATATTGTCTCATAAATAATGAGACAGTAAAAATACTTGCAGTAAATCTGTTTTCCATCTCTGTCTGCATATTAGTATTTCTTCAGAAACAGAATCATTTATTATCTGCAGGTTTTGATTTTTTGTTTATGCATTCCATGCTCAAAAAAAGCAAAATATTATTTAAGGACCTCTTCTGAATCCTGCCTACTGTGGTGAGTAGGAGTTCTGTGGAGATCTGGCACCCAAGGATTTCTGCCTACTACAGAATTATCACAGTGACAAAAAACTCCTCTAAGCCAATCAGGCCGAGTGTATGGCATTAATAACCCACTGTTTAACTTGGTGAGTTTCTTGGAATGAAAATACATCAAAACACATTCACATCTCTGGACATCAATTATTCCCTCTGCTTTTTCAGTTAGAGATAACTGGAAATGGAAAAAATGCTGAGAATTAGTCACATGTGAATAAGTCATTCCACTAGGAATATTTGCAAACAAATTCTGCAGAAAGCCAAATTTTAAAGACTTGTAGTAAGAGGGATTTGTGAATGCACATTCTAATGCAACTGTCATTATGAGGATGTATGAAATTACTATAGGGAATTTTTCTTTACTTCCTTATCATATTTGATTCTAACATTAGAAAAACAATAGTCATTAAAATGGCCATAAAAGAGATGAAACATTTTAAACATATGAAAGGCCTCACTGAATTTCCTGGAATTGAATTTATTTTAGTAAATATACACATCAATTAACTTATTTGTTTAGGCAGAACAGTAACAGTCTTTCAGTTTCAGACTTCTTCTAGAGGGAATTCTTTCTGAATCTACAGCTTTTTGTATGCAGAACTTTTTATCTGTACAAAGGAAAAAAAAAAATCATTTTCAGAAAACCCAAAATACCATTTTGGTTGAAATACCTGTATTCTTTTTCCTCTCAGGGCCTACTAGTCCACAATGACAGTGGTGACAGCACCAAACCAGACAAAGTTGAAGAAGAGTTTGGACCACACTCTCAAGCTCCTAGAGTGACTCTTGGCATATCCTGTGCAGGGCCAAGAGCTGGACTAAATGGTCCTGAGGGGTCTGTTCAGCCCCTTCTGTGATTCGCTGATTCTATAAGCAGATATCTAAGTAGGAGATTGTTTCATTTCAGCTGGGATGGGGGAAAATCTGGTAAATATCAATTTATTTCTAAGTGCCATTGAAGTAACTCTGAATATTAGATTGCTAATAAAAAGTTATTAATGATCAGCATGAATTCACTATCTGTGAAGTGCTGCCTCCAGGATGATGTGAGGAGCAGCCCATTACCATAACAACCAAGGGAATGAGAGGCCTATGAAAAAGCTGGATCTGACTTCTGGACAGATTAATACTTTCCCAGACTAAAATATAAACCATATCCCTCAAGTCAACAGAGCCCCTTGTACCTGATTGCCCAGATCTCTACATGAGAGACCAGGTCAAAGTCTTCAATTACCACCCCTTCAACCAGCAGCTATCAATTCCCAGAGTTTGTCAGTCAGTGTGCAGAGCACAGGGCAAGCTTGATCCCTACTGAATTGCCCAAACTGTGATTAGGCCCACAGCAATGTGTTGTCTTGCTCCTGGCAGTCTGCCACATCCACTGACTTCAGTGGAGAAAAGTTACAGTTAGAAAGGAGGAGGCTGGCCTGGTGCCTACAACCCTCTTCAATAGAGTTAAACCACTCGGCCCTAAATTTGCAGGCACATCCAGCCCCGAGCTGCCTGTGCAGGAACTGGAGAGCAGGATACACATGGTGCCTTGTGCTGCAGGGCTTGTGAGCAGGCAACCAGCACCATGGAGCTTGTACCTGCAGAATGGGTACAGTGGCCATCAGGGCTTTGTGCATGAAAACATCTGGCTCTGAGCAGTTCCTTACTGGGAAAGAGCAGAGGGAAGGACTCACCTGCATTGCAACTGCAGAGCACCCAAGGCTGGCACACCTGGGCTCCTCACTGCCCTTGCCAATATGAGGCAGAAAGGGCAGTGGGGAATTTCATTTGGAGTTCAGATTGTAAAATGTCTTACAGACAAAAATGACAGAACTTAATATTTAAGTAAAGACGCTGTTATCTGAAATGCTGATGCTCTTTCAATTCTACCAAGAACAGTCTCCTCTATTTCCCTGCCAAAGAGAATGTGATAGTCAGTCAGTGACACTAACATCTCTACAAGACACCCAAAACTACAAAATGTCAGACAAAAGAGAACAACTGAACAACTGTTCATGTGTTCTGTACTTCTGTCTCAGACACACATCTTCCTAAGGACATGAACAATTATAATTTTATTATATTTAATGTCTTCCTCATCAAATTTCACTCCATTATCTGTCCCAGACGAGGTGTATTGTGCAATAACATTATAAACTCTTCTTAATCTTGCTGTTATTTCAGCCCAAACTGATTTACTGGGGATTCTGAGAGCATAATATTTTCCATCCACAACAAAAACTCTATGTTATATTATTATTTTAGAATATAATCTTGACCTATTCAAGTGTCTAGAATATGAGTTTTTGCAGTTTCAGCAAGAAAATCCCTTTTTAATTTTTAATGTACATGTCAATTTTCAGGGAGTTTTTTATTAAAACTCATTTTTATTGATATCCTGTTGAGAAATACAAAACTTTCTCTGTAATTATTTACAGTTTCAAAATCAGTAATTAACCCAGTTTCATGTTTTTGTTTGTGGCATCATAGATTCTGTAGAGTATTCTGTATTTCAGGGACATTTAAACTGTTAAATGAAGTTATGAAGTTATGACTTCCTGTGGTAGTATGGTGTCATCTTGTGAGGTTTTATTATAAGTGCCTCTAGCAAGCACGAGGAGATAAAAATTAGCTCTGGGGAGACAAGGAAAGTAGACTATTCCTCTGTGACTGCAAGAAATTGCAAGAGAATCCAACAGTGAGCCTGTTGACAAAGAGGAGCGTGTGGTTATAGGTTAAGAAAAGAGCATTCAGCATTTTAAGATTACATTAAAAGGTCATGAGAGGGCACAAAGAACTGCAGCAAAACCTCAAGTACTTTCCCCAACACAGATCCAATTACAGACATGAGTTATTTCCACTGAAGTCAGCAGTTACTGGAGATTAATGTGGAAGTAATGCAAATCAGATTTCAGGCCTGCAGGCTGTTGCAAATCTTGGTTTACACTATTTCCTTAAAACAATGATCAATTAAAATAACCAAGTTATTTTTTTACTTTTTAATACTGTTTTATTGACTTTCAGAACTCTTTTTTTGTCCCCAAGATGCTTTAGCTATATATAAATGAGAGATCACACACACAGCTGTTTTGATAGAGTGTCTAGGATTGCAATGCAAGATGTAACCAGAAGTGTGTATTCTATTAGCAGCTGTTAAAACCAGGTGGGGCAGTGTTGTTTATCTCTTCCACAACCCATTCTCCCTCCAGGTAGAAACCTTCTGCTAAGGGGCCATTGAGTCTCACTGCATGACTGATAAAATTCCAGCATCCCATTGGGAGATGCTCCACCCAGGGGGAGGAACCAAGCATTCCTACCTGGATATAATTGACACCTGGAACAGGTGCCTTTCTCCACTGGATTCCCAGGGGAGATGCCAGACCTATCTGCACCACCACTGGACCTTCAGAGAAAAACTTCACCCTTCTGCAGGATTACTGCCTCAACAGAACCACATCTGTCACTCCAGAAGGATTACTACCAACACCCTGACCAGCAGTGTGTCATGTTGTATTCTGTCTCTGTTAGGGGGTTGCTTTTTTTTGTTGGTGCTGGTTTTTGTTTGTTTGTTTGATTTTGGTTTTTCTTGGTCTTCTTTTTTTGTACTACTGCATTTTTAACTTCTTTCTTCTTTAGTAAAGAACTGTTATTCCTTTTCCCATATCATGTCTGAGAGCACCTTGATTTCTAGATTATGATATTTTGAAGGGGACGGGGGTGGTTTACATTTTTATTTATTTCAAGGGAGGTTTGTGTCTTCCTTAGCAGACATCTCTCTTTTTCAAACCAAGACATAGAGGCTTTAGGTAATGATTTTAATTTTTCTTTGTCAAGTTTTGAAGGAATACAGTAATGTCTGTTTATATTAAACACTTTTCTGCAAATCAAAATGTATGTCCTCTTCTTTTTGGGCCAAATCCAAAACAGTTTTAAAACTAAACCTCTTATTGTTTATTTCCACATGGCCTGATAGTTCTTTTAGAGTAATGCTGGTTGAAGAAACACTTGCTGGAGAATCTTTTAGATTGTGTCAGTAATACAATTTCCAAAGGCCAGTATGTTTGGTATCTCGTGACAGGATTAAATTTGCATCACACTGAACTACTCACTCAACAGGCTTGCTGTAAGAAAACTGCCAGTAGAAAGACATCCAGCTACAGACAACTGTGGAAGCACAAGTACTGCAAAGCTCTTCAGAAATCTATCCCTCACCTTTGCCATCAGGTGCTGGAAATACTCACCCACCACTAGGCAGTGCTGAAGGATTGAATGCACGGTTCTCTCTAAAACACCAGGGGCACACAGTGCTGCTCTGGTTTTTGTTACGGAACATGAAAGTAAGTCAGAAAAATAAAGGTGGTTAGGACAGCTGCACACATTTATATCTGCAGGATTTTGCAAAAACTTGTCTCTATGGACAAGAATATTTCTCCACAATGTGCTTCTAATTTCTTTTTCTCTGTTTCTCAGCTCAGATGGATGACTCCAAGGTCAAACATCTGGCTGCAAGCTCAAGGGTCTCCTGAGGGCTTTGTAACATGTAGGTCAGGGAGGGCCCAGGGAAACAGCACACTGAGCACATCCCAGGCCACTCGTCCTTGAAGAGGGGAGTATGATATAACCCAAGAATGACACAGTGTCAGGAAAACAGGAATTTTAGCGAATAACAATCTTAACACACAGAAGAATGTGATGCCAAGAGGAACTGACCTGCATCATCAGCACTGGGTCCTTTTTGTTTGGATAATCTGATCCTGAATCTTGCAACCTGGTATTTTAACAATACATCCTAATCATATCCTCCTACACACCTCACGAGGCTTCCAAGATGAAATGTCTCTCTTGAAATAAATTTGTAAAAAATTAGGCAGGTACTTCAATTAATAGGCAGGAACTTTAACATAATCTCTCTTAATGCCAGTCTTGCAAATAGTTTGAATCAGCCAATATACTTAACTTAATCTGCTCAAAATCAAAACCAGGCTTGAATCTTTGTATTCAATCAGAACTGAATATGAGGATTAATTTCTGTTAATTTTAACTTTGGTAAGGGAATTCACATTTTAATTCCTTTATCTAAACAGAAATCAGTAGGAGGAAGCATTAAAATGCTATAAGCATCATTGAACATGATAACTCTAAGATATCTATTAAAAATACATGTTATTACTAACATACAAGTGTCATTTTCTCTGTGCAATCTTAGACACATCTGTCCTGTGTAGCTGTATACCTTGAATATCCAAAATTTCCACTGAAACTTTTCATGTACACACATACAGCTAGAGAAATACTTCTTTTTTCATAATGTGTAAATCTGAACAGCAAGCTACCCTGCAAGCTCACCACACAGAAGAGTTTCTGAGGTAGATAAGCATCACCATCCCTACAGAAATGATAAACAGGTTAGGTTCTCTACTTTAACAGTTTTCTATATAACACATTTCATCTTTTGAAAGATTTAACTTTATAGTACTTGGAATAATGATCAGAAAGGAAATTAGTATGTGGTCAACCTAAAAATTCTCAAAGCACAACAGAAGGCTTCAAAAGTTTTAATTGTGATGACTTTGATACAGAAGCCATGTAAATGACAGAGCCCTTCTATTAACTGTTAGAACAGTAATTAATATACATATGATTGTCTTCAGGCCCCAGTACTTAAACAATACTGGAAGTAAAAAAAAAAACAAACCCAAAAAGGTCTAGCTGATTTCCAGCTGGAGGGGAAAGAAGAACATAGAACTGCATTTATGCATTTTATGGGAGAGATTGCATAGCTTGTTTAGAAAGAAAATATCTTTTCATGTCCTTAATAGTAGATCTGTGCTTCTTCAAATTCTTCAGGAGTTACAGGTGACCATGTTCCTCCATTCAACATTATCAGCCCATAGAATGAGTAAAATGCAGGAGCCCCTTTGAGAATAAAGACACAGTTTTAACATTTATCTTGAGAAGAAATTAATCATATATGCAGTTATCATATATAAAAGGCAAATATTTCAAGTTTTATAAGGACACAACAATCCATGAAATATTGGTTGAAGGTAAGCACCAAAGCCAGCAGCTGCCATTTCAGTGGCTGAAAGGCAAACCTGGGCTGTGGTTGTCTTCAACCCTGGGAGCTTGATCTTGAGTGCAGTTCTTTCACCTCAGGTATTTTCTAGGCAAGATCCCAACTGTACACAGTGATAGAGGCATCTCATTATTTAAGGCCCGTGCTTTCTTTCAAATACTCTTGGAAAACACACCAAAGCTAATATTTCTCTTCTCTCAATATTTAACTTTTAAGAACAATATTAAATATTCATAAATATAAAAACTATGTGGAAATACCTTTAATAATATTCTGATTATGACTGTTAAAAAAAGGGGGGAAAAAAAGAAAAACCACAATCCAACAATCAACCATCTTTGCCAGAGAGCATGGCCAGCAGTGAAGATAAAAATGTGTCTGTTCCAAATATCCTGTAGATCACATGATGCTTCTGTCTCTTTGTGGACCAGAATTATTTCAGTACTTTCTGCTGAGTTCTAAGAAGCTCTCATTAGAGGACAAAAGCCCCTGGAGTGCCTGAAATTCAGACAGGCTGGACTGGCAGAAACATCTTCAGATTCTTATGTGGAAAGTACTGAAAAAGAAAGAAAAAGGTTAAGACATACAACACATTTGTCACTATGCCAAAAAATTTCCTTAAAGTACAAGAAGGAAGGTGCTGTGTAAAAAAAAAAAAAAATACTTTCTACTTTCAGGCTTTGAGATGATTTAAATCTCATGGGAGAAAATTCCATATCCTGAAACTGTTAGCTCAGGGGCCAAGCTCAATACCAGATTAAAGCAAGTGTAAATTACCCAATTTATTGGATGTAGAGCAGAGCTAAGTGTGTCTCAATGGTACTTTTGCTGTGGTACAGCATTTGGGTCCTAACCAAGACAAGTCAGGCAGGTAAGGTTGTTTCTCTTGTTGGGCCAAAGAGATCCTGGTTGTTATTCTCTCTTTGTTCTTTAATACAGGCAGGCAGCATGGCTTACAACTGCCACCAGGCTTTAGAAGAGCACCTGAGCATCTCAGCAGGACAGGGAGTGACCATTTAAAGAGGCTGTGCTGAAACCTCACTGTCTATAGGCAGCAATCTGTTAAATGTCATGACAATATCAACTTTCTTTCATGACTGACTGAAATAAGGAGAGATTATTATGTGGTTTTGTATGTAAATTCTGTAATTTTGTTGCCTAAACTGAAAGAAAACCTTTTTGTTCTTTTTGGAACATTTGAGAGGCTGCAAACTTTCTGGATGCACACTCTTTGGATTTTTTTTTTACCAAAAGAATACTCTATCTTAATTACAGCTATTAGATTTGAATGAGAAACTCACTAAATGCAGCTTGTAGTATGTATTTGGAGGAGATAAAGTTTCATATTCACCATGGTCCCTAGGAACTTTAGGAGTTTATTCAGTCTGGGTGACAGTAAAAGATATGGTGTATAGCAGCCTGGCACACCAGCCTAAGCACTGTGAGAGAAGGCAGACAGTGATGCAATTAGTTTACTGGCACTAAGGTTTTTTAAATAAAGGAGTTACAAATATCTTGTTCACAATTTAAGAAATGCCTAGAGACTATATAAATACAAGCTCTTAAAAATTTAACTCCCACGCAGTTAATATCTAGGAGCTAAAAATCCATCACATTGTATGTGAAAACACTTAAAGCATGATTCCCCAAAAAAATCCATCCAAATCTACCTAACCAGAAATCTGTTTATTAGAAAAAAAAAGTTCTATTTTTATCTATTTTTATAGTAGAGTGTTATTTTGCCCTTTGGAGATGCAGCTTTTTACTAAGAAGCAGCTGATTATTGCCTTCCACTGTTTCTTTGCTAAGCATCTCTTGCCAATTAGTCACTAGCTCTAATATTAGTTCTCAAGAACTAATAAATCTCCCTGTTGGGACAGTCTTAGGAGATGCACATTCCCTAAAAGTGAGCTTCCTTTACTTCAGCATTTGGTAGGACTGGGGTCACAACATCAACTGGTGGCTGGGCAAAGGCCCACAACAGTTTCAGAAATCTTTTATTTCCAATATTTAATGTGTTGTTTCCCTTCTGGCAGCTCCCAGGTATTACTAATGTCATATTCCTCTCAAACCCCATTACATATTGTTACAGCACACTTCACCCTCAGGCATTCAAATAAGCCGAAACTTCCAGGATGATTTATAAAATAATTTCCTGTGGAAAATGTAACCAGTCTTGTAGAACAGAACACTTAGCTAGTGCCAGCTCAATCTGCCAATGCTTCCATTAAACTACAAGCAGCTTCTTAATGATAACAATTTTGAGTGAAATAAAACCACTGAGATCAAATTTTCTGAACTAGTAACTGTCATTATCATTTTACATTTTAGTCCAGCTTCTGGGATAACAGCCAACTGCATAGATCTTCCCTGGTTAATGGTTAACAATGTTTTCTTCTAGTCTGAAAATAATTCCTCAATGACAGCAATGCAAATCAAGCAACAGACTTTACTGCATCTTCATTTGCCTGACAGCAGCACAAAGCTGGTAAAGGCTGTCTGTAGATTAAACCTATACAGGGTCATTAAGTAAAGGTTTGAGAAAGGAGTGATGAGATAAGGATAATCAATCAACATAGAGTGGATGAACTTCAGCTCATAGCAGATCTAAGTCTGGATCATGGTGCCAAAGTTAATGCCTGCTGTGTATGTTAAGTAGGCGTGATAATGTGACAGCTTAAAAAAACCCCAACATGTGTAAAAAATGTGCTTCAAAACCTGAGTGCATATTGCTATAAGAATCTGGCCATCAAAGGTTTTCCACAGAGTAAAAAAGGTATTCCTCCTCAGTAACTTCAAATCTCATGTTGATGATAATGATAATTTACGGCTGATGAAAGTTCTCAATGTTTGTCAGAAGTTGGGTGAGTACTGGTCCCATGTTAGAGAGCAGAGAGGAAAAATGTTCTATAGTCATGGTTGCAGCTAGCCTGTAGCTGCCAAATAAATTTGCCCATATTGGATGCCCAAACTCAACCAGCCTAGAAGCAAAACAAGTCCCTGGATAAGGCAGGGATGGGCCAGATTCAAACCCAAGCAGGGACCTCAGCCAATCATATTCAATCCAAAAAGCAGACATATCCCTGGTCAAGGAACTGGGTGGTGCTAAAATCTCAACCAATCAGTTGTCTAGACCTGGGAGTTTTGAATGCACTATATAATAAAGTTCTGAACAATAAAACACCAACCAACAACCAATAATGCAGTATTCTTTTGGCTTCATACAGATCAGTGACTAAAGCAATGGCAGAGCCAGGGGAAAAACTTCTTGGAATCCTACATTTGTCCCTTTTATAATATGAAGAGGTAGCTTTGGTGGGGAGAAAAGGAAACAAACAGAGTAAGAAATCCTTTACTTAAGATAAAAATCATCTGGGGTCTTGCAAGTTATTCAGCACTTTCAGAAGGCTTTCATACCAGGTGTGCCAGTATGGTATTCTGGGATCAGATATTTGGAAATATTGAATGCCTGTGGTTTCACAGAAAAAATCCCTGCAAACTGCAGTTACCCAGCATCTCCAGTTGCTCACTGGCAATCATTTGCAATGTGGTTATTGCTTTGGTTCCTCGGTGTGCCATTTTCACAGTTGCTGAGCAGCTGGAAATGTAAATCATTAGATTCTTGGGCTTCCTTGAATTTAAATTCTGGAATGCATTCAACTAGGCATAAGAAGTGGAGATATGCAATAATAAATGTCATTGTGACTGTCATTGGACATTGATGGGTTGATATTTCTTCCACATGTCTGCTTAAGGTTTCAAATGGACAATTTCTTTTAGGTGAAAGCATGTTTTTGTATCTTTTTGCAATAGTAAGAAGCTAGTTCAGTTTACCACTGGCATATAGGGTTGGTGATCTGCTATTTAGACACTTCCTGTGCTTTGCATGCTCTGTATTAGATTATCCAGTGAAGCTGCACAGCCCTGCCTGCCCTTTGGCTGCACACAGCCCAAGGCTATCATTTAAGACAACCATTACACTGAAGACTCAGAAGAAAATGAGAGGCCAGGAATAGAGCTGGAGATTAATTCACAAAGAGGTAAGAAAGCATTGTTTCAGTAAATGAATAGGTAATCTGTCCTAGACTGTTATGGCACAATTGAATTTAATGAACAGGAACTGGGGTTTTTGTGGTGAGAGATCACCTACAGGAATTGCATTCTTGTCCCATGTCAAAGTCTGTCACTGCTAGCAGGCACTGGCTCCTGCCAGAGTGCTTGTTTAGGTTCAGCCCCAGTCAGACTTTGGTTAATCTATTGTGGCATTAAACATCAATGAATCCCATTCCAAAAGTCAAATCCCTCTTTAGAATGCAATATTTACAGAACTTTAAAAATTAGAATAAGTTCCTCAGAACAGGAAGTTCAGTATTAACAAATGTGTTGGTCTGTGATGCAGTGCATACAGGAAAACTAGAACTAACAATGTCCTAAAAAAATAAGACACCTTTACAGACAAAATGAACAGTAAACCACAGGAAGGCAGAGGTATCAAATCTTCCATGTGAATCGGCTTGGATAAAAGTAGCCTCATGACCCTGTCACTTTCTTTTCCTGCAGCTGTTAACTCAGATTAAAACAGAAACCAAACTAGAGATCCTACACATTCTCAACTCTGAGACCTTTTTCCATTACACTCTCATTTTCCAATATGACTTCAAAGATACATGTTGCTGAACCATGAGAAACATCAGATTCTTCAGAGGATTCTAATATTTTCTTTATATATATTTCCAGCTAAGAAATTATTTTCTTTGTACTGTTACCCCCACAGAGGCTCCTATTATATAGAAACTGCCTGATCAGAGAGCCTAAAACAGTGTTTTGGTTAGGAGGTGGAAGGAGACCCTTCTTGATATCATCAGGAGCCTGAGGACTTCAGAGATGAATCCCATAAACCAGCTAAACTCCTGAACCTGAAAGGAGAAGGAAGTTATGAGTCCTCTGGAAGGCAGGGATGCCAAACATCTACCTCAAATATGCACATTGCCATCTTAAACATGGAGATATCTTGTCACAGACATGGATCCAAGTGCATGTTTAAACTGAGCAACTGGACGCTCAGTTTTCCAATACTTGGTAGCCTTGTCCTTTGATTTTATTGGTACTTTCCACATTCTCTTACCTAATCTATAAAATACATCTCACTTCATCTCACTTTTTACTCATCATTTTGCCCTGCTGAATATCCAGTACTCAGTGATTTTCACTCATTTCCTCATCTTCCCAGAACATCACCAAACTGGAAAAGAAAAATAATTGTGACTGTCATTCCAGTGGCTACACTGACAAACATTCCTCTCTGCAACTTTCTCAGGAAATGACTGGACTACACAGCATCCTCAGCTTGGAATTCACAGTCAGCAGTTTGCAAGGCTCTACAACACAGCAGTAAAGTCAGTCATGGCACAGGAAACTCCTGAAAGTGCAGCTTCTGCTGAATCTTCATTTCTGCCTTCAATTCTTCACATTTGATCACTGTTCTCTACCAGACTTTTAGGAGCAGCACAGCCTTTTGATTGATTAAAAGAAACTCTACCTGACCCCAGCAGTTTCTACATGGATAGAAAAAATATAAAGAAAATGTTTTCTTAGCTGGAAATATCTGTAAACAAAATATTAGAATACCTACTGAGCTAAGCCTCACCATAATGATGATATATGTCTTGTTCTAAAGGGGTTTCCATTGATACACTTGATTAGTCAAGGAATACCTGAAATGTATAAAAGACATTCACATTGACTGTCTCCTCTCCAGAAGGTGATGTTTCTCAAGGTTCACAGAAATGATGTGCTCCTCCTTTATTGTTGAATCCCTTTAACATCTTTCCTCAGCAGTTTCATTTGTGAAATAAATACTATTCTGTGTTCTGCAGGACAATTTATAGTTCTTCAGAAAACACTTTCATTTCTCAGCAGAGATCAATGTGTTTCCATCTATATTTGTAACATGTATATAATATTTACACAATTCATATGCAGACAGCTGGAATCCTTGTTATAGGCTTAAGAAAAACATGAATTTGAGCTGATAATTGATCAAAATATTTTCCTGAACTGCACTAAGAGGGGTGGAGGGGCAGGAAAGGTGATAATTAGAAGTCATTGAGCTCTTAGTCTTAACTTAGGAAAGAACTGGAATATGCCCCAGAAGACTAAACTGAGTTAGGTAAGAAGTCATCCCCTAGTCAGTTCTCTAGTAAAATACTTATGTCTGACACTTCTTGTATGAGATTGTACAATGATAGCCTAAAAAAATATCTGCAAATATGCAGGAGACTCTCTTTTTCTTAAAATAATACCTGAGAAAGTCCGGTGCCTTGGAAATCATGTTTTCAAAATCTGCAAATCCTAATTTCCCATCACCATCCATGTCAGCTTCTTCTATCACTTTCTCACAAACCAGAGTGATTTCCTCTGCTGTCAGCTCTTCCCGGGTCAGCTTATTGAGGGTTTTTTCCAAGTCTGCTTTACAAATGAAGTTATCTGTGTTAAAATCTAAACAATAGAAGAACCAAAGATCACCAAGTGTCCCACTCATTTACTCCAAGCACAAAAAGCACACCAGAGCCCCTCCATACAGTACCATAGATCTTGAAGGCATAGATTGCTTTAAGCTCTCGGGGAGCCATTTCACTGAGCACGGAGAACATATCCACAAAGTCATTGAAGCTCAGGCTCCCCTCTCCATCTTCTGAGAAAGACTCCACAATCCTTTCTTTGAAGGGATTCTCCTGTGAGACATATATAGATTGTTATTTGGAAGATGAAAAAACCTGCAGACTCCCTGATAATGACTATTTAATTGCATAGTTGGCTCTTTAAATACATTTTTTTATTTTTTTTTCCCAAAAATACAAGAAAACCCTTATATTTGTATGGTTTGGCAGGAAGTTTCAGCAGTCCTTGCTGCTGCATAGTACCACTTCTGGCCTTTTATTTTCACTGATACATGTCAATGTCCAGTCTTTGGTTGGACTGACTAAAAATTCCAGAGATTTAAATGAAATTTAATCTCCACAGGAGATGATCCTGAAATAATTTCTAACACCTTAGAATAAGACAATATTCTAAAACCATAAACTCACAAGCAAGCATAAGAAAGCCTGCTTTATTACTGTGAAATCCAAAACAAATGTTTTTACAGTAAAAACCCATTATCCTTCTCAGGTCTATACAAAACCTCAACAATAATTTGTAGCTGTATTGATAAAACTTGGAAAATCAATTCAATTTAGTTGAATATGAACAGAACACAAACATCACTTGGGCTGTGAGCAGCATCTCATTTTACTACAGATTTTATCTGAAGATACTGATTAACATACTGATCCATAAATACATACAGCTGTGGTGGTGGTATATCAAGTTCACTAGTTTTAATATGCATGCACCATTTTGTTTGACTTTTAAAGAAGCCATACTGTGAAAGCTCAGAAGTTCAATCATATATCCATTTTTCTCCCCCCTGTAAATTTAATTAGCTAACAGGTATTCATAAACCATCTAATTATTTTAAAAGAAATTTCAGAAAAATTTGGGAGACAAATTACCAAAAAATTTTATTTTTCAGTTTACTTGAATTCTTTCTTGATAATTCACACATAGAACAAGAGTATCTATAGATTACATTTTTGGCATGACTGTGGAGACTAAAGGCCAAAAACAAGGCTGTTTTTATGGACAGGTGAAGTAGGGACCACAGAACCTTAGGCTCAAATGACAGCCCATTAAAGTAGTCAATACTAAATACAAATTCTTCTGCAGGGTTTGATGACTGAAGGAATCCACAATAGAGAACAGGCCTACAGATTGCAAAGGATAGGAGATTGACAAGTTCACTCTTCGATGAAGACAAAACCAGGCCACATAAAACCAAATTAAATAGAATAGAATAGAGGGACTCCTGAAAATAAAAAGCAGTCTCAAAAAGCAGCAGGGTCACATCACTCCAGAGCCTGAGAATGAAAAATAACACCCCAGACCCAGCCAGATGGCTGAGGGAACCTCACTGTTAAAGGATATGTAGTGATCACTTGTGTCTCATGAATGATGTGTAGGTACAGCAGGTGTGCATCTGTGGGCACTGCTCAGGTTAAAGTATCTCACTTAAATGCCTGGAAATATTTGTGGAATACACATTTATCTGGTTCTGGGATTTACCTGTGGTAATACACATATACCTGTTGGTGGGATATGCATGCACAGACATGCAGGGAAGAACAATTTGTTCTATTTTTTCAAACTGCCAGTTTATAAATAAGCCAAAATAAGATCTATTTGGGCTGAAGTATATTAAAAGGCCCACTTTCCTCCTAAAAGCACACAAAAAATTGCTGTATTTCATGTTTAATAATTAAGAATGTCAAACATCACAATGGACATCAAAACATGTTAGAAATCTATTTTTCATTTCTAAAATGCTGTATAGCTTTCTTTGGAACAAACCTGATCAGAAGTAAGTGTCATGGTAACAGCAGTAAACTGACATCTTAGAGGCAGCATTGGGTAACAAACCAGGAGCACACAGATGCAAATATCCCTGTCAGCAGTGAATATCAAGCTCAGGACTTCATGCTTTAGAAAGGCTGGGGCAGGATCTCACTGACTCAATAAACATATGGCAGCTGCATAAGATGAGTTATTTATTTGGCATGTCAGAGATCTTGAAAATACAGATAAATTAAGAATTAATTAAATGAACCTAAGCATACTTCTTAAGTAACTCTTTGCCAAATGGATCTCTAAAACCAAAATGAAAAATAAAATCTTTCCTCATATTGATTTCTTTCCTTTAACTTTCTCATATTATGTGTCTCCAGGCAGTATATCTGTGGCTTACACAATGGAAAGTATTAGGTTACCTTCACAGATACTTTTCACATCCTTCCTGTAATTTCATTACCTCTACTCTTAAGAGCACAGATTAGGGCTCCATCATATTTAAAGGAAGAGCCATGGGGGAAGGGAGTGAAGGGGAAAATGATATTGTTCTTTCCTAGATTGCTTTCCCATAAGCACTAATTGTTGAAAAAAGATTCCTTTTAAAACTAGAAACTTACACTTGTGTTAAAAAGCTTTTTTTGTACTCTCATTGTTATAGACACATATTATATTATTGGGTTTCCACAAATAATAAAATGAATGTTTTATATATATATATAATGTTGGAAAACTTTGCTGTATTAATGTAGTTTCTTTTATTTCTGTTATTGATAAAACTTAAAAATAGTGGTGTAATACATATATATATATTTTAAGCTGTAGCATGGTATTAAAATAAAGATTGCTTTTGTTCATATATGAATGAGAATGAAAAGATAGAACCCCCACCTTGCATTCTTAGATTATTTTACCCAGATGATGACAGCAGTGACTGGAGCTCCAAGGGAGGAATTTATTGAA
The DNA here is from genome assembly GCF_001522545.3 of Parus major. Taxonomy (NCBI): domain Eukaryota; kingdom Metazoa; phylum Chordata; class Aves; order Passeriformes; family Paridae; genus Parus; species Parus major. The sequence continues at coordinate 3,352,536 of NC_031779.1, read as the reverse complement.
CCTCTCTTATCAGGGACTGTAAGACTCAATGGAGCCAAGAAGATTGATTGACTGGGGAGGGGGAGTTGAAGCTAAACAAAGGAACATCTAAAACTTAAGAGGAATGTTTGAGTCATGCATAAGCATTTATGAATATGCAAGAGATTGGTGTTTTTAAGGGACAATCCTTTGTTAGTAAGGCATGCTCTTGGTTGAATGCTCAGGCACCTGGAAGTATTTCTTTATTTTGCCTTATTTCTGTCTCCTAATTGTCTTTTTATTAAACTTTTTAAATGTTATTTTAAAAAATGTGAACCTCATTTTCACACTCATGATAAAAATGAGAGGGGGGACAGAAACAATAAAGAACTGCTACAACTGAAAAACAACTCTGCTGTTTTGCAGATTGATGTTGTTCCTGTAGTGGCTCAAGAGAATCCTAAATGTGCAATCCATCTTTGTATGGAACACTTATTTCACTCAGATAACTGTGTTTCTATTCATTTTTAAATCTCTCACAGCATCTATTCCAACATACAGACCTATAACAGCTTACAATAAAACACAACCATTAGTTTTCTAACAAACTGTTAGAGGGTTTATTCCTGGCATTGCAGTTTAATCACCTGTTATATTCCTCTGACCTCTAGTTTCCATCCCATACTCTAGGAAAGCACTCTGGTGGCCTTTTGACTTATCTGTTTTGTAGTTTGAGGAATTCATTTCAAGGATCCAATCCTATTCCCACAAGCTGACTGCATTTTGGAAATAAGAGGTTGTAAGTGAAGTTCAAAGATAGGTGAAGGTGATTAAGGTGAAGGTACTGGAGAGTCATTACAAAATGCTCCTTAATTTTAATATCCACAGAAACACAATGATGATTTTCCCTTTTGTATTTGAGCAAAAGCCCCCACTGACTTTAGAGAATATATTTAAAAGCACAAAGCAGTCTATTTTGCAGGAGTTATTCCAAAACAAACAAACAAACAAAAAAAAAACCATGAAAAAAACCCTACCCCCCATTGAAAAAAAATTTGCTGTCAGACAAACGTTAATATAAAAGTGGCTAAATTGTTCATTACCAAAGCTCCATTGGAAACACTGGTGCTTCTGAAGGGAAGCATAATAAGTGCAACAGCAAATTTTCCCTGGAGCAGAAAAAAGCAAGTTTCTTTGCAGGGCTTTCTTTCTTCATTTTCTTCTTCCTCAAAATCAATAACTTGGGTTTTATGTGTCTAAGATTATATTAACATCATCAAACTTCTCTGCTGTGCCTGCAGGGTACCATTTAAGGTAAATTGATGAGTTTGTGTTTTAATAGAAAAGACCATTTTGTTCTGTCAGAAAGTAAAGTTCAGCAATGACTCTTTACTAAAGTCACAACAGCTAAAAAAACAAAGATTCAGGCTGTATACAGAATTGCTTAAATATTCCAGAACCTACCAGTACTTCAGGGGAAGATAAGACATTGTGACCAGAACCAATTCCTGACTGTGCCGGGGAAGTGCACAGACAATGCTGCAGGGGAGGTGCAGGCAAGGGTTCAAGGCAAAGAAAACAGCCCTCGCTTATGATACTTGGAGTACACATACACACAGCAGAGATGCTCAGATAAAGAGACTTCAGAGAAGCAAGGAGAGTGATCTGAAGGGAGTAAAACATCCCATCATAACTAGAAACAACTAACAGAATGCAGCAAAGATGCTGAGATGAGCTGGAGGCAAAGATCAGCCAGAGCAGGGCTGGGACTTGGGAAGATCACCCTGTTCTCTGAGGTGTTACTGGCCCTTAGATGGAAAGCTTTGAATCTGAAGAGTCACTGAAATCACTTCTAAAACCTCATCCTATTAACACTGTGGAAAGTATTTTTATTTTCAAGCAACTCACTTGCATTCATGTTTAAACTTACTATAAATAGTGTGCTAACATTGGTTCTGAAACGTGCGATGGAGTTGCTGTTCCCTGTGTGTCCTTGCTGGCTCCTGGCTGATTCCTGTGCCTCCTGCCCATCCTGTTTCAGCAGTGGATTTATGAACTACCTCCCTCCCCAGTGCAGCTTATGACAAGGCCTGTGAGGATCAATGTAGTTCTTGTGTGAGCCAAAACACAGGAAGCAACAGACTGTAAAGTGAGTGCAACAAAAATGGTTCCAGTCCAGCAGCCCTTTGCTGCCCAGCTCTGGAGAGAAGGATTGCTCTGCACTGCAGTGCCCACAGAGAACACAGTCTGGGGAAGAGGTAATCTGGGATGTGGATATGGACACCCACCACTGCTATCAACCACAAGAGCCTCTGGCACCAGGTTACTTTCCCACCTGCGGCCCTGTGGCAATGACAGCCCCCCAGAAAAGCCACTGATTAAAAATAAATCAGTTTTAATTTGAAAAAATATCACTTTTGCTTTCTCCCTGGTCTCCCAGTGAGCAGTCCATATCATGGCTAGTTTTGCTATATTAATTAGTGGAATCTCACAGGTGTCCAGATGCCCCAAAGTTAATTTATTAGACTGGTGCCTGTGTAACCAAGATTGTGAAAATTAGAGAACAGAGACTGCAATGAAACTGATGGAGTAAAGTAGCCCTGTTAACTTCAGTGTAATGGTAGACCTAATTAACTTTAAGTACCTTCCCCTTCTTTACTTATTTATGTCTTGTCCCAACTTTCAACTTTTAAGAATCAGGAGTTAGTGAATAATGCATTATCAATTAAAGTGAATGACCATCAGCATTTTTTTCCCCTTGAAACACAAAAACCCTGGCTCGAAACATTAATGCATGAAGTAAAGATCTTTCTTTATATTAGCAGAATCTAATTTAGAAAAGTGCATTATTGATTCTATCCGTTTGTCAGAACCTGCAGTGGTATTGAGCTCAACATTGCCAGTAACTAGAAATGTAATGTGTATATGAAAAAAACCAGGTGCATTGAAATTAGCACTAATTTTATTAGAATTCAATAGACATTAAGGTAATTTATTTCTATTTTAAGATGTAAATGTTGTCTTTGTCTTCACCTTGATGAAAATTCACTGAAGAAAGAAAACACCATAATGATTTGTTAGGCAGTCTGGTCAAGTTGCAAAGGTAAAAGTTTTTTTTCTTAGTGTATGAGCTTAAGTTAATACCTAGGTTGTTTCCAAAGTAAACTCTTGAGGAAAGACTCTCCCTCTCACCCGTGTCTGCACAGGTGCCCAGAAGATGCTCCATGAGCAAGATGGACCCCAGTTTATAACAAAGATCTCAGGTGTTTTAACATCTTTTAGTGTCAATGCTTTGAAAGAGTTATGGAATAAAACCTAGTCTCCTTTTACTGAGAATTTACTGGAAACAAGCTCAGTCGCTATTGAAAGCACTTTTCTCTGTAAGCTCCTAGAATTCCTGAAATGAGTGGTTTGACACCAATATTTCTAAGGTTCTTCTGCAGACTTACAAGACCTGAGAGACAACTTGTATAAAACTCAACACTGAGTTTGTCCTGTTACTTTCATAAAGCCAAGTTCCATTACCTTGAGAACAGGGTCAGAAAGCCTCGCAGACTTGTGGTGCCAGGAGATAGATTATGATCCACTTCATACCTGGAAGCCTCTTAGGAAGTCAATCATTACCACCCAAGCTATACTCCTGTATCTCAGTCTAAACATGATCCTGTATAAAATTTCTGGTTTGTACATCAGCTTCAGTACCAGGCATTCCAACTCGAAAGTTCTCATAGAATGAGCTGTTCCTGAAGTGTTCAATCCTCTATCACTGAAGCCAAAAAGACTGTGTGTGATCATAATTTCTCACTTTCTTTTCTAAGCTTAGCCTTGATTTGTCACAAAGCAACTCTCAGCTGTCTGGCACTTAAACTCTGAGGAGTCAAAGAACTGTGCCAAAGGACTTCATGATGTGCTACCAAGATCTCAGAGATGATAACATAATTCCTAAGGAATACTGATGCCATTAGAAAAAGCATAAACATATTCTGCTGAATAAGCCCATGCTTACTGTGAAAAAGAATTCTAAATTATTTCTCAGCTTCTTCAGAAACCCAAGCTGTCCATAGGCATCTGCTAAACCAGAGTCTGAAGAATAAATGAAGAATATTTTTTTCCCAAGGTTTTCTATTGAATTAAATGCTTGTATGTGTTTAACGTTTCTGTTTATACAAAATGCTGGTCAAACACTTTTTAACACACATAGATTAACAAAATGTGCTTCTTGTTCAATAAATTATATTATCCCAGAATCAAACGTACAGCAAGTGTGTTACTTAAGGAACAAAGAGTTCTGTGAACTTCAGCTTGAAATCTAATTCAAATGTTTTTCACTTCATGTTGACTCAGTGTCCTCCATAACTGAATTTCTAAAGCATGGCTTCTGCTTGTAAAATATCAGATATTTGAAAAAAATTACAACACTAAGGAAGAATTTCTAGATCATTAAAATTAAGTGGAAAGACATCAATTACAAGGTTTTTATAGCATTGTTCTTAAAAAGCTTAATAATGGTTCACACAACTATCAGATTGAACACATAATTTTTTCCACATTATAGTAATTTACAGACATCAATTGACTAGCATACGTAAAAATACTGTGACAAAACACAACATAATTCAATTTACTTTTTAAAAAATAAATGCTAAAAGTCCACATTTGTCCTCTTAAAACCATAAATTATTAAGTTGTTGAACTGAGAATAAAAAAATAGTGTCTTATTTTTTTTTGCACTGATAGCCTTATACCTACTGCTTCTCTCATTTGCAGTTACATGGACTGTGTCTCCACTTCCTATCATGTAGTGGCCCCAAGAAAATGAAAAGTCCTGATAATTAATAAAAATATTTATTTTGCTCAGGTAGCTGAAAAAAAAGGGGAAAACTTTTATTAGCAATATTCTGCACCCTGCTAGCAAATTTCCTATGAACAGACTGAGATAAGAACTTCAGATTTCTAACCAGCTCTTCACACAGAGATCCCTGTGGGGATGGGGCTTCTGTGAGGAATATACACAAAGGGCAAAGATTGCTAAATTTAGTTTTATTTCCTATTCATTTCCTTTAACATTTACCCTAACTATCTCTGCAAAAAGACATTCACCTAAATATTTTCCAGTTTCTGGGGCTGGTTTAACCCTTGCACGAAAACAAGAAGGGGAAGGCCTCTGCATGCCACTGCACTTCTGGATATCAATCTTGGCAGAAATTCTGGCAGGTGAGCTACAGAAGTTAAGATACAGTTTGCAAGCAGTCAGAAATGATACCTTTAGCTCAGGCATGTTTATTATAAGCTGCATAGGTAGTTTAACATCTGGGTCCTTTGTATAGTCCATGGGCACAACGTTTGGTGCCATTTCATAGTATCGGCCATGCAACCTGTAAACAAGCAGAAACAAAGAGCCAATAACCAATTTTAAATAACCAATTCCATTCAGACCATAATCAGGTACAAATCTGTCTTGCAGCTCTAATTGTTGACTTTAGTGCACAAGTTTGAGCCCACCAAATTCCCATCTTTGTGAAAAAAGGGCTGTGATGAAGTATCCAGCATAACTGCTACCAACAGCCTGAGCTGTAACTCAGCAGCTGTAACTGAGCAGAGTTTCACACTGTGTGAAACATTTAGGCACTGCCAGGTACGTACACAGAAGGTCAAAAACAAGGAATGAACTGTGAAATGCAATTCTTATATGTGGAAGTTTGGTCTTATGCCTAATTCATAAACTGTTTAGGAGAGAAAGTGGCCCCTTTGTCATGTCCTATGTATTAACACAGTGTATTCTGATCTCTCAGTAGGGCACATGTACTATTTGTGTACATTATAAAGCTGTATCTTGTGACTTTTAATGAAAAATCCTGCCAACTCATTTCACTAGGCATACTAACAATTACATCTAGAGATTACCATGCTTTAACAGCAGAATATAAACAAAGCAGTAATACAGGAAGCAATGCCTCAGCAACCCCTTCATTTCCCCAGCTTTACCTGTAGCAGCCCTGCAGCCAGCCCCACACCCAACTGAACTACTTCAGGTCTCTGTGTGTAAATAAACTCAAAAACTAAGGGGAAATAATCTACAGGCATCTGTAGATCTTATTATGTAAATCTCTTATGATTATGATGTGCCACAAAGAACACATGAAATCAAACACAGAAACACATTTTTTCCGCATTGTAGGAAGCTGATGTCTTTTTCCTGCACAGCAATATTTTGTGCCATAACAGAAATTGGATATCCACTGATCTCAGCACATTTCAGCTGCTAACCACAGCTCACCCTGATATTTCATAAATACTGTGTAATTTAAGATGCAATAGCCATTTCCCTCTCTAGCAACTGATTTCTCCATTGTAAATAGCAGCTAAAAAGATGCTTCTAAATACAACAGAAAAAGCAGCTTAAGAGCACTCATAAAGAAAAGCTTAGAAGAAAGCAAAACTTTCAAGTCCAATATCCATCTACAAGTTACTTACTTTTTTAAAAGCTAGAATACTGAAATGGTGTTCTAGTCCTCAAGAAAATTAAGCATTCATTATTGACAAAACTTGACCACTGTGGACAACACTTGGCAATTCAGGAGCTGATAATCCCTGCTTATTTTAACAGCCAAAGTTTCCTTCTGTACTTTAAGTAATATTAGACTTGCCTCTTTATAACTTGTCAGTGCAAAGTAAACTTGTCACTTCTTGCTGACAGAATTCACTATCTTGTCCACAGAAATTGCAATCTATTTCTACAGAAGTTCAGCCATACCCTTTGGCAGCTAAAAGAAAGATATGGATACAGCTCCCAGCTCTAGACTAGACTTTGCCAGAATTGTCTGGAAGGCAGGTGCTGGACACAGAGATGTGCAGGTAACTAACTGCAGATTTGAGGGCAGCTCTCATATCCTGTTTTCCTCCCAACCTACTCTGCCGTTAATTCATCAAACGGTCAAAGATCTGTGGATGTAAGAGCTTTCTGCCCGAGTGGATTTCACACTAAAGCATCCAAATGAGTTTGTAGGAAGTGGCTCTGATCTAACTCTAGCAAGCTAAATTACAGCAATAAAATACATCTTCCACATGCTTTTATCTGCAAGGATCCAGCAATTCTATTTGTTATAGCCCTATCACATGGCATGACTAGCATCCATAACTGTGAAAAGGGCCATAAGATTTCTCTATACCAAACAAATATTACATTGCACTTACTCCATTATCCTTCAAAATAAAAAACCCCAACCAAGTGAACGACACAAAAGACAGTAACACCCTGTCCTTCTGTAAGATCTTGATGCTGGAAGGTTCTTCAGGGACACTATGTACTGTTTTTTAATAAACTGGATTGCCAGTATCAAATGCTGGATTTTGTAGAAAAAAATAACATACCTGCTTCAGCCTCTTAACAGGATGCCAAGAAAACCACCTGTCACAAGGAACACTTCGTAAGGGCTCCACCAAAACTCTCATTTAGTTGAATAAGTTATGTTACATTAGGTGAGTACTTATTTTTGGCAAGAAAACAATACATGATCAATTATTCTGTAACATGATGTAAAGCTCAGTAGACATTGGGGTTATTTACTCCCATAATCCTCCTGCCTGTATGCAATACCTCACTACTTGCTTGTGGTGTTGTGCACTATGACAAATCCTGTGCACTAGGACAAATGAGTAATCACTTCCCAAAAGCTGCTCTCATTACTGACTGTTCTCTCACATCTCTCAATAACATTAATTCCTAACTGCAAATAGAGAAGAAATAAAGCTCTGGTAAAGGCTCTAATATTTCTCCTGTTTAGGAGAAGCAGAAGGCTCTTCAGGTGAATGCATCAGAGCAGTTGTGACTTAGAGGAAAGGCTTTTTGTCATTTTACTCAGCATGCCCTTCACAAGAAGCATGTCTGAAAAAACCTAAAGCCTCTTTATCTGTCCTAGACACATTTTTGTTTTGTCAGGGAGGCAATGTAAGGTTCTGCAGTGCTGTCTGAACACACACAGATTTGGAAAAGCTGCCATTGTCATACAGAGACCATCATGTGTATTCAGAAGCCCAAGACCAGCCTCACTGTCTTTGCAGCAGTAACTACTACAGATTCTGCAGCTGTATTTCCTTTAAAAGATGCTTCTGGTTGCATGCAGAAGCATTTTCCTATTCCTGGATATGCTCTCTTTGTCAGCAGGATTCCTTATTTACTTTGCATGAAAGTAGGAAATGAAAAATTGGCAGTGTCTTCCCTGCCACAAATGAGAGTGGAGGGGGGGAATGTGGTGATAAATTTAATGGCAAATTTCTTTAACTGATGATGCTCTGTCCCCACAGGTACTGGTATATGTTTATGCTTCATGTGGAACATTCAAGGATTAAGGCTGTGATTCTGTATCATTTCACTCTAGTCAAAACTGAGACTGCTGATCTGCCCTTGCAGAAATTTGAAGCCCATCAGCTACTCATGTCCCTTGTATAAGCATTAACACTTAAGAATGTGCAGTGAGGTTCAGAGAACTGATGTGTTTGAAAATATAGGTTTTACAGTCAACTCCTTGAGGTTACTGAAACAGTTGCTACAGCAGCAGAAGAAAATGGGGGTTTAATCAATAAAGGCAGAACAAGACTTACCCTTGTAGACAGCAGTAGTTTTAAAGTCAACTCAGCTGCCCATCAACCAGTGAAAACCAAAAATGCTGTGTTCAGAAAAAAACCCACAACACAGTTTTGTCCCCACAGCCTACTTTTGATTGATACCTTTCATTCTACCACTTTGGGTCTTTTACATGGCAAAAAAGGTAGGTCAGAGTCTGTTCCCACTTTTCAAGGGTGAAGCATCCTAGAGTCAGCAAGGGTGATGCTGTGGGTATTTACTGGACACAGTTTGGGATGTCTCCAAACTTACAACAAAGCCTCCAACTCAACCTGAACAGATCTGTAAAAAAGAGATTTCTAAGCTTACACCCTACAGCAACCATTTAAAAATTCACTACTGAGCTTTGGGAGGGAGTCAGACTATTCCCAAGGTCACCAAGTAGGTGGGTTAAAACACAGAGCAGCTCTTCCTTGGCCTGGCGTACATTCATCTCCACCATTAAATGTAGTGACAACACATTACAGCTGTCTGAGCTGCCTTTTTAACAAGAACTCTGCACTGAAGGAGTGCTGAAAACAAAAGATAAAAGCTTGCAATGGCTCATTGATTAGAAATAAGTAGAGGCTTTAAAGTGGCCTTGAAAAATGAATAAACATCTCCCTAGTTCAGGTCCCACAACAACAGTCATCTGATTTATGCTATAAGGGGAAAACATTTTTATTCAGCAATATATGTCCTATTTATTCCTAAGGGATGCATTCAAAGATTTGTACATTACATTCAAGACCATCTCAAAGAGTAAATTCTAGATTGCTCTGCATTGTTCTGTATGTTCAGGAAAAAAAATACCAAATGGCTTAACTAGAGCTATGAAAGCAGGCACTGAGTGCTGATGGGCAGTGCCACCAGGGGCTCACAGGAGCTGTGACATGACCACACACTGGTTGTACAGATTGTTATAGATACATATTATATTACTGGCTTTTTGCAAATATTAAAATGAATGTTATATGTATAATGTTGGAAAAGTTTACTGTATGAAACTTAGAAATAGTGGTGTAATATATATATATATATATATATATATATATATATATTTAGGGAGTAGTATGGTATTATAATAAAGATTGCTTTTGTTCATATATGAATGAGAATGAAAAGATAGAAAACCCACCCCCTGCATTCTTAGATTATTTTACCCAGATGATGACAGCAATGACTGGAACTCCAATGGAGGAATTTATTGTACCTCTGTTATTAGGGAGTGTGAGACTCAACAGAGCCAAGAAGATTGATCTATTGGGGAGGGGGAGTTGAAGCTAAACAAAGGAACATCTAATATTTAAGAGGAATGTTTGAGTCATGCATAAGCATTTATGAATATGCAAGAGATTGGTGTTTTTAAGGGACAATCCTTTGTCAGTAAAGTATGCTCTTGGGTGAATGCTGAGGCACATGGCCATATTTGTTGATTTTGCTTTATTTCTGTCTCTTAATTGTCTTTCTATTAAACTTTTAAAATGTTATTTAAAAAAAAAATGTAAACCTCGTTTTTCACAGGATGGATCAATTGTGCCAGTAGCAGGACCAGAAGTGCACAGCTCCTGTTCACCTGCACTTTTGGTTATTCACCACAATCAGAACTATAGTCTCCTGTCCAGATGCCAGAGCTGAATGGAACAGTTGGAGATGGACTTTGTGCAATACACAGAGAAGAATTCACCACTCCAGAGACCAGCAGGACAATTGGCAAGTCAGCATAAAGCCTGGGAAAGAACCGGGTCTCAGCAGTCAGCCCTCCAAGCACCTGAAATGGCTGGAAGTAAAAGAAGCAGCAGCATTGAAGATGGGATTGCACAGAATGCAGGACAGAATGCACTGATGGGAACTGATTTACAACCCTTGCTACAGAGGCAAATCTGTGAACTGCACATGCCCTCTTGCCTTGCAGTCCTTGCAGCTGGGGAACAGGGCCAGACAGACCAAAATCTGCAAGTCTGCCACACAGGGGGAAAAAAGCTGATAGCAGCTCAAAGAGAAGGACAACTGATAGCTGATATAAGGAGCTGATAGCTCAAAGAGAAGGAGATTCTTTAATCTGGGGCTGAGAAACTGAGGAAGGAGGAGCCTTTGGGGCTGTCAGCAACTAATAAAGTACTTGGAGGATCTCAGATTTGTGCCATACTTGCACAAACTGTTTTTGCAACAATAAATGTTAAATATGGTAACAGAGGCATAAATCTCTGTTTTGCACCAATTCCTCAGTGAATTATTGCTTCCAAGGATTGCAAAAGGTTAGAATAGTCTATTAGAGAAGGTAGTCTACCATGTGAAGCTGAAACCAGAACAACAGGAAACATGATACAAGGAAATTCAGACAGAAACTGAAACCACAACTCACTAAATTGCCACAGTTTGACAAACACATAAAGAATGAAGAACAGTGAGAAACACAAGCAGGAAGAGTTGAAGGTTGAAGGAATTCTATTGCTAATATGCCTTGTCTCTTTTATTGCTTTCCAGTTGAAGTTATTTTCATTTTACCAATAAAATATAATAACTGGGAACAGAAATCAGATTTCTAAAAAGGCAGCATAATAAGATGAGAAAAGGTGGATAGATGAGTCTTCTGCTAGTTTTTAGTTAGCATGTAAATTTATTCATCTTTGCAATGCAAAATGAAGCAGCACAAATTAATTTAAGGGAATACTAGATAAATATCCTCCAAAAATATCTGCAGTAAAATTAAAATGAAATTGTGAGAAATGTTTTTGGCAGACAATTTATAATACATTTATTCTAAATTTAGTCATAGTTAGGAAAGCTCTTTCAATACATGTACTACTGTTACTACATCTACTGTTCCCAGACCTACATGATGAATAGTGAGTATAGATAAGAATACATTATAATGTTTTTCCTTCCTTGAGGCACCACTCAAACCCCTGCTCACAGGCCCCTTTTCTGCTGTGATTGCAAGAATCACAGAGTGACTGAGGTTGTGAGGAGCTCCTGAGATGAACTGGTGGAGCCTCCTGCCCTGCAAGGGCACCTGGAGCTGGCTGCCACATCCAGATAGCTTTTGAGTATCTCCAGGGCTGGAGATTCCAGCCTGTCTGGGCAGTCTGTTCCAGTGCCTGGTCACCCTCACAGTGCTTCCCTATGTTCAGCCAGAACCTCTTGTGTTTCTGTCTGTACCCACTGCCCCTTTTCCTGGCATGAGCCTCTGTCTCCTTTGCACTCTCCAGATCTCAGCTCTCTCAGCCCTTCTTCATACGAAATCTCAGTCCCTTATCCATCTCAGTGGCTCTTTGCCAGACCCTGGAGCAGCTCCTTATTTCTCCTGCACTAGGGAGCCCAGAACTGGGCACAGTACAGCAGCACTCCAGACTCCATAAAGATCAACACTGACAGAGATTCTCTCCTCTCACAAGCCTTAGTAAAACAGGTACAATCTGACTAAAATATAATACAGGAAAGGTTTATGGTACAGAAATGCGGTGACAAGTGCTCCAAAGGAAGAATTTATTGAACCTCTATTATCAGCGAGCATGAGACTCAATGGAGACAAGAAGATTGATCTATTGGGGAGAGGGGAGTTGAAGCTAAACAAAGGAATATCTAAAACTTAAGAGGAATGTTTGAATCATGTATAAGAATTTATGAATATGTAATAGGTTTCTGTTTTTAAGGGACAATCCTTTGTTAGTAAAATCTGCTCCCTTGGCTGAATGCTGAGGCACCTGGCTGTATTTGTTCATTTTGCTTTATTTCTATCTCCTAATTGTCTTTCTATTAAACTTTTTAAATTTTATATAAAAAATGTGAACCTCATTTTTTACACTGATAATAGGACAATTCCCCTTTCTGCATACAAAACTTCAAACTCTTTAAAAGAAAAACAGGAGTTGTGTTCTAACTCCTCCCTCCATTTGTGTAGCAACTTGCTCCACATGGAGCTGCCTCCAAGCAGTTTGCTGCATTTGCTCCCTTATAAGGAAGCTTTCCAGGCATTTGAAGGAAAACATTGCTTAATTCTCTGGCAGATTTCAGATTTAAAATCCAACATTCAGCTGGATTGGCTAGAAGTGCTCCTGTCACCTCACCTTTCACCCATCAAGAACAAGCCATGAAACTGGCAAGAAGAGAAGGCAACAGAAGAACTATTTTTCTTCTACAAAAAGATTCAAAGGTTTGCTGATGTCCCAGGTGGTGCCCAGCTTCATCATTTAGTGCCATATTCCCCTGGCAGTTGTCTAACTAGGTTAAGTCACTCTCAAATAATACAACTTGAATTTACAACATTTGTGCTTTTTGGCTAGGACAGACATCCAGAAATACCTGTGTCTGAGTGTTTGTTTGGGTGCCAAACTGTACCAGTCTACAGGGAGAAGCAGAAACAGATGGGCTGCTGAGCAGATAAGCATTATTGCTGGAGTAAAAGCTTGTCTGCCAGAAAATCGGATTTGTAAAACTGAGTAAGAGAAATAATGCCTTATAAGAGACAACTCAACAATTTATTCCCATTTACAATCACAAGAGAGGAGTGTTATACAAGCAGATTCATTTCTATAACTAAAGTGGTCTTCCAACTTTTCTTCACGTAATTTTTTTTCTTTTTGTTCCTGTTTCTCTCTACAGGACATTTTCCAGGATAACAAATCTTTTTGAATGGTGATGCCCAAAACTGGACAGTCCATTCCTATTGAGGTCACAGTACTGCTGACTGGAATTCTCCCATTTTATAAACACTGCTGAGGCTAATGCATTGTAGAACTGCATTTCTCTTTTTTGCAAGAGTATTGTGGGGGTTGTGTTGTTAAAAGTATGCTCACATCACTAAAGCTCCAGCCCCCACTTTTTTTTTTTTTTTGCATCATTTCACACCTGCAAATTTTTTCACAGTTCTTAGGACTTGAGTATGTGAGTGTGTGAATTTCCTCTTGTTCACTTCAGCAATTTCTCTAACATACTAAATACTGTTGAAAAAGCTAATCTTAATCTGCATAGCATCTGCAGCTCCCTTCACCTCAATGTTTCTTACCATTCTCACCAATTTTCCATGTTCAGGAGTACTTTGACCAGGATTTCAGTGCACTTAAACAAGTAGAAAAGGACTAACACAAACTGGAATATGTAAAAGCCTTTACCAATAAAGATGTGTTCCAGCTGTGTCTTTTCTCTGACTTACAAAAGCAGACACTCCCAGGAAGATTTGCTTTTAACAAATCCACAGTGGCTGCCTCTGATCATGTATTAAGTTCTAGGCACTCACAGACTGATTGTCTACCAGTGTGTTCTGGCATCTCTCCATGCAGAAAAGTTGTGTCCTGAAGCTAAACACATTGGTCTAAATTTCCACATTCCCCTTAAGAAATCTGGGTGTTGGGGGTTAGGTGTCCTTCCTTTGGTTCCTTCTCACCTATAGAATTTTTCCCCATTAGAAACCTGACTGCTGGTACTTATTGAGTGCTTGAGAAGACAAGAGTTTGGCTGGGCCCAGGAGAGAAGGGGGGGCATATAAAAAAGAGGGCGAGGGCAGCTGCGGAGAGGGGGCGCTGGTTTTTTTCTTGGGTTTCAGAGCAGGACACACTGGGAACTGTTGTGGTTTTGGGGAAAGGAATTCACCATAACCCCAAGGGAACTTCTCCATCTGTGGGCCCCCGCAATCCCTGTCTTGCCGGGACGTCCTGCAGTGCGAGCCGTGGAGCTTCTGCTACACCTCGTCCACCAGCCCGGGATTTTCCTCTCAGTCCTGCTGTTCCAGCTGGGTGTTTCTCAGAGCCCTGCAGGGGCACCGAGATCGACTGCCCGCAGGGGGTTGGTGAAGAAAAGCCTCTCCTCCATCCTTTCGGGTAAAGAAGGCTGTCATGGGGTCCCTATTTCCGTTTTGTTATTTATACCATAGTTGTTGTTTGTTTGCCTTGTTATACACACTAGTAAAGAACTGTTATTCCTATCCCAATATCTCTGCTTGAGAGCCCCTTAATTTCAAAATTATAATAATTTAGAGGGAGGGGGTTTACGTTTTTCATTCCAAGGGAGGTTCCTGCCTTCCCTAGCAGACACCTGTCTTCCAAACCAAGACACTGGGGCATGTTTTCAAAGCCCTATCACCACCAAAGCCACCAGTAACAGCTCTAAAAATCTGTCAGCTGTCCTATGTGTATTTTAGACAAGGTTTTGAGACAGCGATAACATAAATACATCTACAATAACCAATATTCTTTAATACGTTCTTGCCATGGGCCCATGACTGAATGCTCATAGCTGAGCTGTGATCAGCACTTCCAAAAATTAACTATATTTGACAAAGACATAGGAGACTGGTGATAAACAGCTATCAAACACCAATAGTGAGCTATGGTTTCTATTTTTCTCTTTTACCAGGCACCCTTGCCTCTGCTGCAGTCTTACTTTATATTTTTTTCCTAGGTCCATTTTCAGCACCTTGTGTTAATTTTTTCTTCACTTAAATTCATAAATTATACTACTTTCTAATAATTTGCAAATTATCCACACTCAGATTACTAATCAAAAAATGTGTCTTCAACCCCTCTGACCACAGTCTGCATTTATGCTGACTTAAGCTGGTACTGACACCAAAGCCTTGCACGCTACATTCAGTGTGCACCTTAACCAACACCGTACTTGTAGGGAAATGCTCTCCTCATTTTCAGTTGCATTTGCTTGCTCTGGCTCTTATGACAGCTTTGGCACTCATCTGATCCCTCAGATGAGCTGATTCAGTTTATTAAACCAGCAGAAAATAGATTTACTGTTGTTTGGGGTTTTGATGGGCTACTTTCCCTGTAGGGACAGATAAGAGTGCTTAGCCCATTTCACCTAATTGCAATCTCATGCTGGTTTACATCAGTTTATAGCGATCTAAATTGAAGCTGCCATATTAATCCCTTCATCCCCACCTACACAAGTCATTAACAGCCATGCAAATGGATGGTAACCCAGACAGGGCTTTATTTTTTTTTAATATTATTATTTTAAGGCTGCTCCTTGCTGGATCGTCTCACTGAAGTCAGCAGCTGCACAAGAATTTCAGCTCAGCCTAAAGAGGACTGGACCTGCACTTCCTCCACATCAGCCCTGTGAGCATCCTGCAGTGTAAATAAGTGCCCAGCAGTACCTGTGTGCCCTTTCACTGAGACAGGGAGATGCTAAATCACTAAGTGCTAATTTACCAGGGTGTCATAACCCATTTTATTCCTGTTCACTAAAACTTCACCTCAGACATGCAGAAACACCTCTGGATTCTACACTGACTGCAGGATGTACCTTCACTGCTATCATTGAGCAGAAAAGCAGCAAATCCCATTCATACAAGTCACTGGCTCTACCCTAGAATTGATATGATATGATATTCACCTTAAGCCAATCACCACTTTATGACAATTATACATTATAAGTGTATCTTAAATCCAATCCTGCTCTCATTAATTCCTGCAGAATAACTGGCTTTATCTGGTTCCCTCACAAGCCAGATAAGATTTAGCTCCTTCCACATGGATCACAAAGGAGAAATTTAAAACAATTTACTTACCGAAGGATTTCCTTTCGAGTGAAGAACGTGCAATCCTGTTAAAGAAACAAAATATGTCATTGTACTACAGAAATATTGAAAACAACTGCAAAGAGTTATTTCTCAGCCTTTTGGAAGGAAACTCAGATTTGACAGAGAAACGTTAAAGATGCTGTTTGGGTGCCATCTACTTTTGACTCAGAAAGTAATATACTACATAATACATATACTACATACTATAAAATGCCATACTATATATGGTACATGTATATATAGTGTGTATATATATATATACATACATATAATATACTATAAAATAACAGAAATGTTCCAAGGAAAAGCCTCCCAGCAAAAATAAAAATATTGGTAATGTGATAGTTCAGGAGGAAAAAAACCCCAGGTTGCTGAGATACATCTCCAATGTGGAATGACCAAACCAGAAACAAAATTAAATCCAAAACACAAGTTACATGCCAAAAGTATTCAATAAATTAATACGGAAAACTATAAACAACAAATAGATGACAAAAACTGTCTTTTAACTTGAAGGATCCCTCTGCTGGAGACAACTGGTTTAATAATAAAGTGATGTATTTATTTATTTGTTATTAACCCTTTTTGCTAACAATCAGTTTGCACTGTGTTCGCCTTGCTGAATGCAACAAACTCCTCTATTTTAGGAGCATGGATAAATGGGCAGCCCCTGCCCTGAACAGCAGCAAACCATTCAGCTTTCCCTGTTCTATCACAGAACCAGAAATAACTTACTAAAATGCAGAGGCAGAGCTTGCTCAACTTGAGAGAAGAGCATACAAACATTCATTTGCATTCTAAATGGCTCTATGATGTGACTGTATTGACATTGGTTTAATTCAATTCATGAGCACCTGTGCTATACTAGAATTCAAACACTTCACCACAGAACCAGAATATGAGCAGTGGAAGAGTTTGCATTTCATGCATTTTTATGTCAGTGACAGAAAAAGATCTTTCAAAATCAGCTTGTGACAAGATAACAGTATCAGACATGGTAAGTCATACTTAAAGGTAACATACAACTATTTTGACTCTCCCAGTCCTGCTCTTCAGTCAACTAATGAAAAAGTATTTCTTTCTCAAGCTCAGACTCATTAGGGCTAAATGCCTGCTTCTTCCAAGGAGGGGAGAAGCAAAGGATCCCCTCTGGCAGAAGCAAAGACCTGTCTCGGGTGTCCAGGAATGTGATCAGTCCTGCAGGTATCAATTATTGAGCTGCCTTTCTCTCCTCCATACAAAGTGCCCAGAGCAGCAGCTCTTCCTTCAGTGCATTGTGTAGTTACAAGACCCAGGAGGAAGCACCTTGGGAGCTGCTGATACTGATGTCACATTGTCTGCAACTGCACAAAGTGACATCGGAGCCAGCTGGTCAAGTCTTCCTTAATTCCACACAATTAACACACTCAAACTGTCACTTAAGGATGCTTAATTTACTAAGAAAGGGCAGGTGTAATCTCACAAATAATCGTAATGCCCTTAGCAGCAATCATCTGTAATTATATAGGCTGAGGGGAAACAGCAGCCACTTAACTAGAAAGCTGACAGGGAAGTGATATACAAATGGAGAGAAAGATTAAAAGGAAAAGTTACCCTTTACCTTGCAGGAGTTCTGCAAAAATGCTATTGGAAGACAAATGAGGAGGTCAACTAATAAACCATTTTTGCTGACAGTCCACACATTTTTTATATTTTATTCTGAGTTGCTTCATGACACTGACAACAGACACTGCTGTCTGCCTGCTTTTTAATCAACAAAATTTTTACTAAAAAATCTAAACCCCAGTTATACAGAAAACCTCTACAGCAGAAGTAGTTGTAACTATCTGCCTAACCACCATTACTTCAATTACACATTCCAATTGCATGGAATTGTCAGGGATGAAGGGTATTAAAAAAAATAAATTAAGAATGGTCTCACTATTAAGAGAGATCTTAAAGCTACTCAGGGTCAAAGCACCACAAACTCATTTTGACCTGGCCTATACTTTTGATCCAGCCAGAAGGGACCAACTGTGAAACAATTTACCATTAAAAAGCCTGTCTGGTATCAAATGGCAAATGCAAAACCACAGCTCCACATGACCTCTGACAGGGAAGTCCAGCCATCCCTCTTGCTTTTCCCACCTTCTTATTTCTGCTGTTCCTTTATGCAGACTTGAGCTTGATGAGCAGAATAACTACATCAGAGAACTCTGAGGGAAGGAACTAATGTGTTTGTAAATGAACCTAGCAATAATGGATGCTTTTCCAGCTTGGATAATTTCCTTTTAGTGACATAGAATTTAGCATTGGCAGTGCTCGTACAAGACATGAAGGTGAAACAAGTATTGATGGCAAGAAAGGGGTGCAGGACTGATTTCTTTTTCCTATTTTTTGAAAGCACAGCCCTCAGCTGGATAAAATCATGATGGACAAAATATCTAAATAACATAATTGCATTTTATAGTTGCTGGAACTTCAGCAATTTAATTCCAATTTAATTAAAGACTTTTGCCAAAAAAACATGGAGGTGAATCATCTAATTTTCTTCTGACTACTTCATTCATACAGAAAAATACACAATGAAGGACAATAAATAGTAAATTAACATGTTAAATTCAGTCTCATAGGAAAGGTGAAGTGGGCTCTGGAAAGCATTTGTCATTTATGCACAGGATAACTGATTTTCCTGCAAGCCAGAGGTATGGAACACATTTGCTATTTTGTGGACTGTATTTGAGTTTACTAAGAGCACAAAAAGTAACCTGTCAGTTCTATCTGGACACTAAAATATCTGGGAGTCCTGCTAGAAAGGCAGAAACTGATTACTGAACAATAAACATCACCAGGGTTTTTAGAATTCTTCTCAGGTCAACATTACTGGCAAGAATTGATCCTGGGAATTATTCCCTTTATTTTCAGTGCTAGACAATGGCCTGAAAGACTTCTGCTAACGGCAGGCCCTTAAGACTTTTAGCTTCCATAGAACAGAGGCTTTACCTTGACATGTCACTATTCCAGCCCCTGAGAACAAACACACACCTTTTCCAAGGTCAACTCTCCTACTCACTCTGTCCTTGTGCCCTTTATAATCAAGTTAATTAGAAGGCCAACATGGGATCACTGATGGTTGTTCTTGATGTGTAAGATACCACTAAAACAAATCTGCAATTATTTACTCAATGTCTTGTAACAAAGTAAATAAAATCAAGCAAACAAAAAATAAATTTCCCATTGATTTCCATGAGATCATGACCTTGTCTAATGGTTCTCAAATTTAGCATTTAGATGGTTTAACTGCTTCTTAAAATACTTAGCAGAGAAAAGAGGCAGACAGTGCATTTAGGTTCCACAGGTAGCTTGGTTCATGGCTGGTAATTGGACTTTCTACAAGTCACTCAGCATTGCTTGTAAAGCACAGTTAACTGTCTCTGCTCTTAAAATTTATTTTATAGCAGAGTAGCATGCACATGCTGTTAGTTTTATTCTTTTATTTCCTGTGTCAGATGAAGGCAGATTTAGGAGTGAAAAAACTGAAATATGGTGGTCCACCACCCTGTCCACTTGACTGAAAACTCCTTGGTTGGTTCTGCTGTGTATTGAGTTCTACAGTGATTTGAACAAAACAAGAAAGGGGAGAGAGAGATGCTCTGCCAATGCTGCTACTGAACTGTGTGCAGAGATCCATCCAGCACACCAGGAGGTGTGGCTGCACTCAGCCCACCAACCAGCTGTTCTGGGCATGGATTGCCAGTTCCCGAAGGCAGCACACAGCTCATGAATGCTACCAGAGTCCAGTGAATGGGAGGTTACTCATCACTGCTCCCAGAAACAAGAACTTTCATAAAGCACGGCTGTGAAATAAAGCTAATTTCATGGTGGTATGCAAAACACTCCAGAACAAACACTGGAGAAATGAACAACAGAATGAAAGAATAGAAATACTCAAATATGCTGTAGAACAGTATTTCTGAAAGCCATTAAATGCATATTTCTCTTCTAAGACAATACATATATATCCTGCTTTGTATATGTATAGTTTCATAAGGTCAGGTTTACTTTGATCCAGCTTCACTGGAAACTTTTATAAATAAGAAAATAATATAAATAAAAAAATTACAAAATCGCTGCAAATTAAAAAAAAATAAAAAAACAAAAGCCTCAAACAAAATCCAGCAAACTACAGGTAATGCAGATACTGTAAACCATATAGCTATCTGAGAGCAGCTCTTAAATGCTAACTATTGGATGCTGCAGCACTTCAAAAGGTAATATTTCAAGCAAATTACCTGAGAGGTTTCATTTTTAAAATCACAAATGACATTTTGTACTGTGCCAAAGTACAAAATGTGTGTAAGAGCATTTAATCAAAACACCATCAAAACATCATCCTGTGAACCAACCAAGAATCTGGTACCAGACAAGCAAATGAACTTTTTTTATATGATCTATTATTAACTCTGTTCTGGTAATCTTTTACAAATGCAATACTTTCGTTCTACATTCCACACTGCTAAGACTGGCATAGAGTTTTGTAAGACTGAGTCTGCAAGATATTTATGTATTTTCATCACTGTTAGTGTGTAAAGAGTTAACAGAGTCAATGAGTTAAAAATGCTGTTTACATCAGAACACCAATAAAAATTTTACCATACAGCTCATCCTTGCTTGTCACCATATATACTTTACAATTACACCCAAACCAAACAAAAGACCCACTGAGTCTCAGAAGGAAAAAGTCTGCATCTGTAAGAGCAGGTTTATTTATTCATATGGCAACAGGGGAGTAGAAACTCAGACATTAGCAAGGACTGAAAAGAGGCAAACTGCCAACAAAAGTAATTTTGCTTAATCTACAGATGCACCAAATGGTAATGTGAAACCAGAACCTGACAAAAAGAATATTTTCACAAAAAAAATTGCTCCATTAATATGCCACTTTTACTTGCACAATAATAGCAATACTGTATCAAATGGAAAATACTTTTTACAGAAGATCTGGGAGAATGAACCTACTTTTTGTATTCTTATAAAGGACAATTTTCCAAGACCCTGGATGAAATCAAGCATGGCTTTTTAAAAGACAGATTGATAAACCTGTTTTACTTTGCAAATCGTGTTTCTTGACAGATCATAACATAACTTGTTTAATCTGGTTTTGCATAATTCTCATGAAATACAGTGGAATTGCACTTTAACTTCAATTTTGATAAAAAGAAAAAAAAATGAGCTCTGTAATAGAGAAATTCTTGTGTAAAAGAAGAAAGTCATTACTTCATCATACTATATTGTATTGCAATATTACCTATAGAACTGACAGGGTAACCATCAGTTTGTTTTGAGACTGCATTAAATAATGCAGAGTAAATAATACCACTAATGAACAAATGCAAATGACTTGCAATAAAACCAGTAATATGCCTTATAATCTCTAGGTTCTAGAAGGGAAATGAAAGAAAGAAAAGGAGAAGGGAAAGAAAGGAAAAGAAAAATCACTGAATTTGTATTGAATTCAGATCTCCTAATTCAAGTAATCCCAGAAAAGGGAATGAGATTGACTGAAGAGTGCAGGTGTTTGTCCACAGCCCAAGTATAATTTCTCTGCATTTCCTACTCAATACAATTGTTTTACAGTTAGAAATGCTTTGCATCGAGCTGAATAAATGGCTCTGATGTTGCTTTACTGCATACCTGTATTTCCCATCGCTTCAAACATCTGTACACATCACACAAAACACCCTAATTCAGTTAATTTTCTTTTCTCAATATGAGACTTGACCTCCAAAATCTGTAGGCATCTTTTAAAACCTTAATTTTAAAATGTTCTTTTATTGCAATGAAACCCATCTTCCTTGCCTATCAATACTTACCTTTTCCTGTACCAGACCTCACCAAGATTAGATTTCACATTTTCTGTATAAAAAAACCCCTCAACAGCCAAAACCCCCATTCACAAAATAAATCCTAAAAACCACAACCAGAACTCTAAGAGCATAATCATCATAAATGCCCAGTAAAATTCCTTTCCTTACAAGGCCAGTATTTTAAATCAGGTGAATTTTTATTAGGAACCCAGGGCTAGCAAAAGCCTATTTTGCAAAACATTTCACTAAACTTATGAAAATGAAAAGAGCTACCAACAAGAACACTACCATAATAACAGGTGATATGATCTTAACAGCAGGTGTTATAACAAGGTTTTAGACTGGAAAGCTGCAAATCTCCTTTCTTTACTTTGCTTCTACCTACTTGCATTTAAAAAAAAACCCCAATAAACAAAAACCTGAATGGTTTTGTATTATCAAGTTCTATTACAGGTCTCTTGTACAAACAGTTTTAACTGGCTACTCATCACCAGTCTGAATGAGGAGCATTTAAAAAACTTGTCCATTGAAAACACTGAGGACATCCTGTGGGAGACCACATTTACAATTCTTTAAATTAAAGTTAAAAGTTCTGCTAAAAATTTGGTCTTCAATATAACAATTTACATGCAAAAAAAGGTGCATACATAGGTTTTTCAGAAAGTTTTAGATAAATCAAACAATTTGATTTGTTTTATTTCATTAATATCACACCAATGATCTGAGATTTATGTGTGCTAGCTCTTCAAGCAGGTGATTTTTCTGCAGCTTAATCTTCAGTCTCTAAAGACAAAGCCATTGCATAGGTTTTACCATACTTTAAGCACACAAAGTTCTCACTTTTTCATCTCATAGTGTCTTTTATGGAACAAGCACGTAAAACAAAATGAATTTTTAAAAAAATATAAAAATATTCCTCCTGAAGCATATTAGGTGCTATAAGCTCAAAGGAATTTGTACAAAAGACAGAAGTAATCAAAGTTACTAACAGATAATACAATGTCCAGAAATATATTTCAATAAAGAAATGAGAAGTCTAACCATGAGGTGAGTGAGGTTTTGAACATTTTTCCAATAGGAACTGGGAGGAAGGAAAAAAAACGACCAACCAAGATATATTTTACAAAAAAGATTAACACTTTTGCTTCTGAATGCTGATACAATGAACACTGTACCCTGGACTACTGTTGTAAGGAGTACAGTAGTAACAGACACAAGAATTCACAAGAAACTGCTGTAGGGAAAAAAAAAATACTCAATGATTGAGATCTAAAAGCAATTTATATGTAGAAGCCTTCCTGGTCACTGGGGTACAGATGTGCACAACAGACTGTGGTACACAATGTTTTACTTTGGCCCACAGTTTAGAGGTCCCAGTAACTCAGCTGCTGGCTCAAGACATGAAAAACCTGTATTAAAACAAAATGATTGAAACATCGCCCCATTCTTCACTTTTCTATTCTGAAAAGGTCCACGAATGAGAAGAAGGCAGGTGAGACAGCAGACTCCAAGTCAAACAGCTCCACTTGTATTATACAAACTGCCTTCTCCCCAGGATGCTGTGGAGAGGCAAGAGCTCTCTGCTGGTGCCTCCAGCAGTCAGCCCAGGATCTTTTTGTTTAAAAGGTTCAAGAGGGATGCAAAACTAATGGATCAGAGGAAAATTACCATCAAAATTAGGACTTTATCTGATTCTTGAGAGCATGAGGCTAATACTCCTTCCTGACAAATTCAGCTGGTCAGTTATTGTCCTGAAACCTGTTATTTTATGGTACTTGCCAAAGATAACAAGTGCTATTACTAGTCAAAAATCGTCTAGCTCTACACTAATGAACTGCAAGTCTGCCTGTAACAGAGAAATCCCAGAGGTGACTCAATCCACTGTGCCCAACTCCTGCCAGGCTTTGAGATCAATTACCCAGCATTATGAAAGGCAGGGGCTGCAAAAGCCATTAGAGAGAGACAATTTCTACATGAAGAGCACTGAATTAGGGATGACATTTCAGCTCTTGCATTTGCCAGTTTATGTCAAGAGGATAACATTAATTACATTTGGATTTTGTTTTGTTTCACTGCAGTTGTGCTCTGTTCTGTGTTCACTTTTGTTAGTAGGAAGACAGCCAGTGGTGCTTTACAGATCTTTGATTTCTCTCTTGCCTGTCTAGCAGGGATGCAAAAAAGATTTTTTGGATCTTGGACTGCTAAGCCTAAGATCATTAATTTAAATTAATACATTACAGACTGCAGGAGAGAAGTGTGGCAAAGTGGAAATTAAAAAGGTCCATAGTCACATTTTCTTTAATAACAAAAAACCTGCTAGGTATTTATAAAAGCATTTCATTTATGCCTTACTTTCAGCGTGGGATAACAGCTGAAAGCATTTTAGCATATACACCTGGCCTCACTCTGTGGCTCAATATTTACACCTGTGACAAGCCCTTGTTAGCAGTGACTTGAAATAAAATTAGTAACTAAAATAATAGTTTCTACTTCAATGGGTCTAATCAAAGATCACAAAGGTAAAATGTTATTGAGTTACCCATCCCTTAAGGAACTGTATCTGTCCCTTGGTTATCACAAACCTTGATTTCCTGTGCTGCTAATTCAATGTTTGTCACTTCATATAGGAGAACACCCCTGGCTGCCTCTTAATAAGTAGTCAGATATCTCCTTTAGCACACTTCTACTCAATGCTGTGCCCCACTGTATTTTCAGAAACTTTTTCAAGACGCCCAGCTTCTTGCAATCCATTTCAGTGAGATTTGCAGTGTGCCGAAATATGACTAAAAACTGGAAATCCTTTTTTTTTTTTTTTTTTTACTGTATTTAATAGCAGTTGGATGCAATGTTAAGTAAATAAAGAAGTACCAAGTTATCCCTGATGTAAAATGCACACTTAGGATGAGGTAAGAAACTGCTTTCCAGGAGTGGATGGATGCAAGCATAATGACACCAATTCTGGTGTTAATTAAGCATTAAGCATATTTCCCTGACTTATCCTTAGGAGAAGTGAATTTAGGCAGGATCTATTTTTTTCCTTTCTGCTCTATTGTCAGCAAAGGCATCAGGGAGAGAAGGTGCTACACTTTTGTCAAGCTAGTCACAATCTTTATTCTGCTTCCTAGTTCAGACACTGAGGATGTGGCCCATCTCCCTCTATAAACAGAATTAAATGAGCATATTCAACAACCCAGCCTTAGAATATTATTACAGCTACTGGAAGGAACAGTAGAATACCCACATGCAGATTACAAAGAAAGTTCTCAATTATACTGGAAAAAAAAACATTCCCCAAACCAAACAAAATAAACCAAATCATAAACGTGTGTAGATTCCATCCCCTAAAGCAAACCAAGACTCCCTTCCATCCCCTAAAGCAAACCAAGATATCTTACCTGGTAGGCATCTAGCTGTTCATCAGTAAATATCGTTTGCTTATTACCCATCTTAAATGAGGAATTCTTCCTCTCTGCAAATGCATCCCATTACAAGTAGCTGGATTCCTCTGTATTGTAGGCATTTAGAGCACGTATATTCCGTGAGTGTGCTGAAAAAAATCCCAGAGCCCGCATTGAACAGGTTTGGACTGCACCTGCCCAGTGAAGAAGGACACAGTCTAGGAAATCTTTGCAAAGGTTGACTGGAGTGTGCCAGGAAGAAAACAGTTAAAATCACAGGCAAGTGTCGTGCAAAAACAGCGATACCAATCTGCTCCTTTTCGGGTGCTTTTCGAAGTGGCATACGGAGCTTTTATAACCCTAACTCCCAGCAGCCGCTCTCAGCATGAGCGCAGCTCTCTCCTGCCTCCGGCTCTCACTCAGGGCGCTCCTCATGGCACCTCCAGCTTTTGGAGCAGCTCTGCGTCAGCCGGTGGCGCTGAGCAGCGCAGCCGTATTGCCAGGCTCCCCTGGCCAGCCTGGGAGCAGGGCAGCGCACAAAGGCGGCTCTGCTTTGTGCCCTGGCCCGGGCTGCCCGGGGAGCGCGGCTGGGCGCAGCCTCACGGCCCCGCTCCGGCACCGGGAGCTCCGCAGGGAACGCTCGTGTCTGCACCGTGCCCAGCGAGGATGTGAGCTCAGCGCCAAAGGTACCGAACTGCCGGGTACTGCAGGGAACGCAAGGACTCCTTCGCACATTAACTAAATTTTAAGAAGTCAGCAAGATTAAAGTAGTTTAACAGACGCTAACCTGTCTCCTTAGACTCTAGCAAGCACAGCTGGGAAGGAAAAAACACTAGAACAGCCTAAAGCAAAAGCAGAAAGTGCCAGTAGAGGGCTCACGGGGTGTTTCAGCGCGCCTCAACCCTTCTGATTGGAAAATAGAAAAAATAAAAGAGCATCTATGAGAAGCAAACAGACAAAAGCATATTATCTCACATCTGCAGAACGATAAGCTCTTATAACAACAGCAGGAAGAAGTCTGAGTGAGAAAGGATGGCAGCGGGGAAGAAGGACACGTTATAAGCTCACTTTCCATTCATGCACATCAGAAGAGAACATGGTAAAATTCCCAACTTCTTTATTTGCCAGTGGTCATTATTTCCTCATCAAGATAGCAAGTTTAATAAAAACACGTGGAGAATTAGTTATCTTCTGCTTTTCCCTACAGCTTCTAATGATCCTGGCCTGATAGCAGGATTGGATAATAGGAGTTCACTTTACCTTGGCATGTAACAACAAAGAACAAATAATGAAAAGTAATAGTGAAAGCAAATATATTGTGTACATAGTAAAAATATCCTATGAAGTGTGTTGGATATGTAGTAAAAACATTCCACAAAGTGCTGAACCACAGACTGTTTTAAGAGATGGCTTATTCAAAACATAACATTTGGAAATGCAGGTTTGATTAGCTGCAAACCAACACTGCCCTGAGCTACAAAATTTAAAAGGTATATCCCATACACAAAATAAATGCCTTGGGATGAGAATGTAGGCAACAAGGCTTATAAGCAATAAACAAACATTAGAATTGTAATATCAAAGAAATGCATTCTATAATAGAGTATATTGCAGCACAGTTTTAGAATAAAAGGGAAGGAAGAAGCTACAGTAGTAAGGAAAATACAAATGGAATGATTTACCATCAGACCAAGAGTGCAGCAAGAATCTGTTCAAATATCATACAATTGCAGTGACTGTTACGGGGCCAAGTAGATCTCTGTTTTCTCAAGCACCAGTGGGCTTTTTTTTTTCTTTTCCCTGGTGTGTAGTGGCATTGGATTCCTATTATGTTCCAAAAAGTTCTTTACAGGAAGTCAGAATATTAAAAATAATTTTTTGAAATAATTTTTGAAATAATTTTTTGCAGGTTTTGAAAACCTGCAAAATACAGTATTTCAATTTTTTAAAAAATCAAACCCTAAGAATCTCTAAGGGCCACTTGAGACTAAGAACTTGCACTATTCTGAAAGTTCTTGCCTGCTCTCAACTCTGAATGAGGTCCATTATTTGCTTTAGTGGTTATATGTACAATTAAGCATGGTTAATATCTCTGATCTGGGGCTACTAAAATGCAAGGGATAACAGCTGCTCTCAATCATATCACGCCAATACTTGGGCAAGTGATTTGCATGAAAAGGCATTCCATTCACAGCCACCTAATTCAAGCTGCCCATCTATGCAAATCAGATTAAATATAAATGGCCAAATTACCTCTAATGTCATTATACAGAAGTTAATTGACAGCAGGGGTGGATTTGGCTCAGTATCTCTTAATCTTGTGGTTCTATATGCTTAACAGCACTTGTACAGTGAAAAGCCAACATCCCATGTCTTAATTTTTCACCTGCTTTAATATCCCTGGCTGCTTCCCACAGTATGTGACACACACATCAAAAAGTGCCTATCTTTTTAATCAAAATATCAGCAGTAAACCAGCAGCAGAACTTAATGGAAAGCATTAACCAGGTAAGGCTTACTTGTGGTTACAATGTAGGCCAGAGGATTCAGATAGAACTATTGAGGCTTACACTATACCAGCTAGCTCTTCTCAAGCATATCACAGTGGTAATTATATCTCAATGCACAAATATCTTGCTGCACTAATTGGGTAAAATTTAAAAAGAGCATAATGCACAAAGTTTTTTTTCACTTCTATTTGTTTGTATATGTCAAAGTTCAGGTGATCTTCCAGTTTACTCTTCTGGACTTCTATCTGTTCATATTTGTCAAAGATTAGCTTATTTGCCAGTTGGGTGCTAAGCAAACTTACTCCCAGCATGTTGCTGCAACAAACCAATACTTTTCAATGTGCATGGCAAGAACTGACCTTAAATACTACCAGTGCTACCACATTTCACTGTATTTCAGTTTTTAAAAACTCTTTGCCAAACCAAGTGGTTTTAAGCTATTGGAAATAGGTAACAAACATCTTGTAATCATTTGCAGATAAAGTTTAGTAAGGAGGACAGCATATCTAGAACTGCCTTGCCGTTTCACTGTCCATTGTACCAGAGACAATGGTTAAATAGCCCCTGCTCACCTGCTCAAGAAGTTTAAATCCCAGAACAGAAAATACACTGTCACACACACACACACCCCAGTGTAGTATTTGATAGCAAGATGGTTGTCAGCTGCAATGGCCTCACCTGACCACAGCTGCAGGGGTTTGTTTCCACAGCCACAGCTCAGGCAGTGGAACACACCAGGCTGGTAGCCCCACACAGACTTTGGTGTGAGTTTCTCTGCTCTGAAGTGTTGTGAGCCCTGGCTGTCACAGCAGGTGACTGATGTGATTAGAAGTATAATGACCTCCACCAGACAGGTCAGAGTACCATAAATTGCCTCTGTAAATTATGCAGTGAGAATGTGAAGGTGGTTTACGCATAAACTCTTACCCCTCACTGTTGAGATGAAGAGCAAGGGATGGGAACACCTTGCTTTGAAATGATTTATTGCTCAAGTAGCCAGATAAGAGATCAGTCTCAAGGTGTGAAGTTTAGAGGAGCAACAAGTCAGCCATAGCTCAAGGAAGACACGAGTTTCTTCTTTGCACATCAACATGTAACATTTTAGCCCAATAGGCAGTTGACACGAAACTTGTTTACACTTATTTACACTTTACAACCTATCACCTTTACTTAATTTTGCTGCACTGCATCTCTCTCTTAGCCACTAAACAGACAGGTCACATACTCATGCACACCTCTGTTAGAGTTTCTAGATCTCTAACTTACTCTATAAGTCACACTATTACAGCTTAAACTTCAAACTATTTTACCTAATATGATTTCTTACCTATTCTAGGCATATTCATAATTATAGGAACATAAGTTTATAATTTCTCTACCCAATGTCTGTGTACCTTCATCACTACATCAATCCAAGCTCTTTCCAAGGCTGCAGATTGAACCCTTCAACATCTGTGGAAGTTTCTATTTTTTGGTTTCCAACATCTCACCAAAGGAGGATCAAGCTACTCTGAAGAGACCACTTTACCACAGGAGGATCTACACAGAGTTTTAACAATCATGTTGCACATCTGCTGCTTTCACATATTGGTTTGCTACAACTTTTAGTAGGGGAGAAAAGAACCTAAGACATTCCATGCCTATTACACCACATGTCACAGTATTGTCACAGCACAGCTGGCCTGGACAAAGTAAATCTGAGCATAACACAAATCCAATTTGGCTGGCCTGGTTCATGCCTGAACATGTCCCCAGATAAGTTACAGGGGACCCTCAGCCCGTCCCATCCAAGCTGAGAAGCAAGCACATCACTGGCCAGAGATCTGGGCAGGGAGAGAGATCTCAGCCAATAGATATCAAGCCCAGGATTTTTTAATTGAGTATTTAAGTGAGTTCTGTATAATAAACGAGGCTGTTTGTCTCATGAGCACCTGGATCACAAGTTGTGGAGTTTTCATCTCCCCACCCATGACTGGCCACGGTACAACCAAGTATTCCAACAACTTCCCTTTCACACAGATACTTCCTTGTGGAATAACTGTTCATAACGAGTTACTCTGTTAGTAAAAAGAACAGTTTTGATTCAGAGGGGCTGCTTGTACATTTATACTGTTGTTACCTTGCAGGAGTCCTTAGGGCCCACTACTACTGCAGGTATGAATAACTGTGATCACTATGTGCAAAGGGAGAAGTTCTATTCTCCACTGATGCTGTAAAAATCCCCCCGACTTCTTGGGACTTGTTTTATTTACTGAAAAGATATTCAAAATTCTGTTTGCATATAGATAAGGAAGAAATAATAACATTCACCTAATACAGCTGCTGTGGAGCTAAAATTTTTTTTTCCTTAAAGATGCTACAGAGCTATAAAACATTACAATTGCACAAACTATAAATAAAAAATGAACTGTAAATACACAGTTACAAAAACCTAAAACATGCGAAAAATTGTAGTTTTTGCTTCTGCAATGCATTAAAAAGTTTCTTTTCCAACACATAGTAAATGGGAGGATGTTCAGACCCTACTAAATTTGTCTGGAAGTGATACCCTGTGAGAGAAGGCTACATGGGCCTGAGTTCTCTATGAGGAACAAATAAACAGCTTGAGAAACATGCAAGACTCATGTCTCTCAAACCAGGGAAAGCTGACAACTTCACTATGAGGAGCAGGAACTTTCTAAGGAGTTTTAATGCTAAATAAAATAACTAGAAAGGACAACCTTGTGTGAAAAGGTATTGGTTTTATGATCTTATCTATCTGGCTTAAAAAATACGCTATGTTAGAAAATGGAGTTTCTGAGTGCATTTCATTAAGCACAATTTATCCATAATAAATAGAAATGACCTTTTTTTAAAAAAGGTGTTTTACACGAGATAATGTCTTGCCTCAGGGACAAAGTAAGAACTAAAAAAAAAGTAATGGTTGCCTTAGCATGCTAAATGTAATATAATTAATTTCCCCATACAATACGGAGTCTCAATATAGTGATCACTAGGAGAAAGACATTATTGCCATCTTCACACAGGCATTATTTTCTTAGGTAAAATAACTACTCATGGGTTCATTACTCTCTTGTGCAGGCAGCCCTTCTCAGAACAGATCCCAACCAGCCACTGTTAACACCTTATTACTGTTGCATTACTATACTAACACCCACAAGACACAGACAAATGAGTGTTGTAAATGTGAAAAAAAATTTCCACAATATCTTCCACCCCAATTTACAATCCAAGTGCAGCTTAACAGTGTAGATGCAGATACAGTCTCAAACACAAGAAGGCAACATGAATATCTCTGTTAACTATGTATATAGTTACCAGAAGAAAATCAGTATCAAGAGAATTCTGCACACCTGCCATTACAGACATCTGCATGACAATTCTCAATTCAAAGCAACATCAAAACCAAGATAAAACACCAGTAGAGGCAATGAGAGGACCTCTTGTGTCCTGTCATTAAAAAAAAAAAAAAACAAAAAACAAGTGAAATGTGGGCTACTAGTACTGTATATTGTCAAATATCAATTCTAAGAATTTCTACTCACACATTTAAGAGAAGAGGAAACCAAACATACAATCTTAGTCCTCAGATTTCAAGCACACCCAAGACTGAGCTAAGTAACTAGAAAGGCTGCTAGTTATCTGCTAACACTATCACCAAAAACTGGGACAAAATTTCCCTGAGTCAACCCCCAAATTTTAATGTTGCCAAGTGTAAGAAAGGTAGAAGTTTTTAAAAGCAGTCATTCCCAGAGGTATGAGCTCAAACTGCCTTAGTTCTAGTTTGGTGCTTTACTCTCCAGAAGGCCTCTGGCTCTCCCGCCGCTAGCCCTGGGCGGGACTTGTGATTTCAACAGCTTTATATTTAAAACTTAAAAGTACGTGGGTTTAGGAGGCTTATCTGCTTCAACAAAAATCTGGCGTCTTTCTTAACAACTATTTTTTTTGCCATAAACGACCCAGTTCTAGAGGTCGAGATTTTATAAAAACCTCAAACGCTTCAAAACTAGGGCTTCATTGAAAACTGTTTTTCTTCACGAAGATGCCACAACGGTACCTCCTCACACACCACACCCGGAGCTCCCGCATCCTCCGGCGGCACCGGGCCGTCCACACCTGCACTTCCCGCACCGCCGGGAGGGGGAGCTCCCCGGCAGCGCCTCCGCCGGCCCCCGGGCTGAGGGCCGGGGAGGAGGCTCGGACCGCCTCAGGCAGCGGCGGGAAGGGGTTGTAGGGCCCGGGAATGGAGGCTCGGACCGCCTCAGGCAGCGGCGGGCGGGAGCTGAGGGCCGGGAATGGAGGCTCGGACCGCCTCAGGCAGCAGCGGGCGGGAGCTGAGGGCCAGGGAGGAGGCTCGGACCGCCTCAGGCAGCGGCGGGCAGGGGTTGTAGGGCCGGGGAA